>NC_133808.1:4345000-4945000 GCF_043250625.1 Sebastes fasciatus | reverse complement strand
ATAGGAGCTATATGTGTTTAATGACAATTTATATCATCACGTAATGTCTTTTTAAACCAATTTCCTTGTGGGGAGTGACGAGGTCAGAGCCTAAACACCAAATTACAACATCGTACATATTTTACATGATTATAATAATCCATTCCATGTGGGTTGGCTGACTGAAATGTGCTTTTGTTGATAAGGAGTGGTGTCAAATTGCTATTGAAATTTATAAAAAACAACTAAAAGGGTCATGTTTGCAACAGGTTTCCTCTGCTATTAGCACCCCATCTGCTCTCCCTGACCCCCCTACATCAGTTGCCCACTGTACATCGTTTAACTCCTGAACTGAGAGTGAGTCCGACTATATGGTTAATTGTGGACTTGATTAAAACTGGTCTCTCTGCTCATGGGTCTGCCTCGTAAGCTCTATCGTAAAGTCATGTCTGGAGTATGTCTGTCCACATATCTGAGCAATGGTGTGGAAAATGTTTTCATAACAGATATGAAACATTCAACAACAAAAAAAAACACTATAAAAATATGACTCAGGTTGTAAAACAAATGTAACATTACTTCAGGGACAATCCGTCCAAACACTTGGCCGACCCGTATGACCTGACAAATCATAACTCACCATTAACTACAAATTTAGATGACACTGTTATGAGGGAGAGTGACTCAGTAGCCAAACTAAACACATACACAGACGTAGCAATTCACCAAATCAAGCATGTTAAAATATGAGTATATTTAAGGAAACGCATTGAATAAAGTAAAAGATAGATTGCAGAGGGTCTCTGACTTGTAACCCCATTGGCTCACACCATCAATATTTTACACTACATGGCAAGAGGTTGGCCATTGCATCTCTGACGGTGGGGAGGTTGGGGGGTTGGATGGGGCTGCGGTGATCCAAGGGATAAGAGGCAGTGATCTCCACTTCAATCCCAGGCAGATAATGATGGGTCGAGGGGGTCTAAGAAAGGAATCCGGCGGTTCAACACAAAACCTGGAGCTGAATTTTAAATTGCTGGATAGCCTGAAGGTCATTCCTGCCGGCATGTTACCGCCCCAGACAGAGTGGGGTTAGCCGGGGCCACTGGGAGGGAGGATGTTTGAAGAAAGAGAAACAGTAATGATGAGGAATAAAATAAGTGATTCAGGTCTCAAGAAAACAGCATTCAGTGTTGGGCGTCTTGCAACCGTGACCCCGTTTACACCTGGCATTAAAATACCAAATCTTAAAATGTGATATCGGATTGCAATCAGATAGTGCTTGGCCACATGGAAAGTACAGAAGTAAATGCACCCAAAATGCATTGAGATCCGATCTGCTAAACCTCCTCCGGAGATTGTCAGGGACGCACTGTGACCACATTGAACATAAGTGTAAATGCAATTGTGTTTTTAATCCACATACAACAACTATATTTCCTGGGTGGAAATACGTAATGCCAAGGCCGTCCTGAGTACCATTTTTTGGAGCTACAGAGCTTCGGTGGTGGTGGGGGGGCTCAACCTGCAGCCACCGACCACCATGACCAGAGAGATCACCGCCACTGCTCTGTCTGTGCTCTGTGCAGGCAGGGATTATCCACCGGGCCAATTGGGCCGGTGCCCGGGGACCTCCAATACCACACCAACCAACTGTGGCCTCATTCCGTCTTTGCTTTTTGTTATTTATCAAATTGTGTGCGTGTGTGTGTTGAAATACGAACCAATGAATGAAGATTTACTTTATGAGTCACGGTCAAGGTCAAGGAAAACTTTATTATCCTCTATAGGGCAGGGGTCAGCAACCTGCGGCTCCGGCTCTTTAGCCCCTCTCCAGTGGCTCCCTGTGGATTTTTAAAAATGGAAATGAATAACTGTTTTTTGTTTACATTGTTTTCATTTTTATTTATCATTGTTGTAGGTCTATGGTACGATGGTACAACAGAATATCGGAGCAAGAAAAAAAAACAAAATCTGAGATTTTAAGAATAAAGTCGTAATATTCGGAGAATAAAGTCAGAAGTTTTCGTAATATTACGACTTTTTTTCTCATTTGCATTTGGGCCCTCACTACACATTTATATGCTGTATACTTAGACTATAAGCTGTGTTACCTTCATCACAATGCTCAAATGTTTTGCGTCTCCAAACAGATTTTTTTTTTGTTTTTTTGCCTAAAATGTCTCTTTTGATAGCAAAGATTGCTGACCCCTGAACTAGGGGCAATTTGTTGTACAGTCAGCAATACCACACAGCCATCAAACAACAACAATAAACACAAGAAATAGCCTATTAAAAAAAAAAAAATACAAAAAAGGCTTACAACATTGCAGGGCATTGTTTAGGAAACCAATGGCAGTCGGAAGAAAATAATTTCTGAGCCTATTGGTGCTACATGTAGGTAAACTGTATCTGACGGGAGCAACCTGAACTCAATGGACGGGGGATGGCTAGGATCAGCAAGGACCAACTGAGCCCTCTTCAAGGATCTTGCTATGGACCTTGAACCGTGTGAATTTGTAGCCTGTCAGTGTAAATCCTGCTACAGGTGTTTCCACAGATAGTATTCTAAAAACCTATAACAGTAACGTTAGACTACTGGATTGCACGTCTGTGGAGCGCCGGGGGGTTGGAGGGGTTGCCTCCAATATTTTGTGCCCAGGAGCCCTCTGCATTCATGATCTGTACAATACTGGCAACACACAGGAAGTGGACTCAGTGTTGTCAGTAAAGCTATACACTGTGAAATTCTCTATAAAATATTTTGGACAATGAAGAAAAGGGTGTATGCATGCCTCCGTCAAGTCTGTTGCCATTGGATCTAAAAACATACCCCGACCACGAGAATCTTATGTTTTAATAGAATATTCTGACTCTGTGAACAAACCCAGAGGATTTGGAATCAAGTCTCCATCTCTGTTCATTTCAGAGTTATGCCTAAAACAAAGCAGCAATTACCATTTAATAACTGAAATCCCTGATCCGGATCACTTCCAAATTCCAAAACAATTGTTCCATGGCCCGAGGCTTCTCCGTCCACCAAATTTAATAAAGAATCACTAAGTCTTTGAGATATCTTTAGACAGTCAATCCAACTAATGAATTTCCTTGGCAAATGTAATAATTTCCAGATAATGCAATATAAGTATGGTGTGTTATGAAAAGGAGACAGGGTTTTCAAGGGTGAACACCAAAAATGTCCACTAGTAATGATGTTGCTTTGACAGCGGTCAGGTTTGCATTTAAATCCAGAGCACCCCCAACTCCCCTCTCCCGCAGCTACCCCGACATTTTTCTAACATAGTGATGATTTAAGGACAGTTAAATAGGTTAAGGCAACTAAAAGACTTAGGAAAATATAAGTGGTTGTGACCTAATAAAAGGTTTAATTGTGGTCTGTGGTGACACCAAATGTTGCTCTCTTGCATCAAAGTCTGATGTGCTTCATGTTCATCCCCCACCTTGACCTCCACACTCTTACTTTTCGACTCACTCCATAAATGGCACACTGCTTTCTGTGTTGGCTTTATACAACTTTTGTCACTTACAGTATGCATTTAGTAACACTTGCAAACACACAGTGGTGTGTACAATCTGTGTAGTTCTCCTTAAATAACTCAGCACTCACAGGGGTATCACATTTTGATTGTTTGTGGATTTTGTGGCTTTTCAGTAAGCTTTTAACCAGTAAGTATTAAACTGAGGCTGACAACAGTGCTGTCAGTCTCCAGTGAGGGGAGCTCCACTGCTGAAAGCTACCAATGCAGTCAGTGACAATAGTGATTCAGTGTAGTCAGTTTCAGCTTGAAGATTTCATTCTAGAGATTTGTTCATACATGTGGTGAACACCTCAAGAGGACATAATTAATCAATCTTCTCTGGAAAAAAAAAAGACAAAGAACTGCTTTTGAATGACGGCTACAAACAGAATAAATTAAGAGCATAACAAAGTGATTGAACATATTATTACTAATTCAAATAAAGTGGATTCAACGTTAAAGAGCTTTGAGGATGCAGAATGAACCTCCTGCTGCTTCGTCAGGTTCCTCCCCACAGTCGTCGTTCACTCCACCCGTCTAAACTTGAAGCTGTGCTGACTCAGTCGACTGAACAGCATCAATCATCTGAAACTCAATGAGACGTTACATGGTTTTAAGATGGTTCTGTAATAGTGTTCCTGCCAACATGATGCCACACTGTGCATTTTGTATTTAGGTTGGCACCGCATTAGCAAACCAACCAAATCCCCACAGCAAATGATGTTTATAGAGATGAGAACTAATGGATAATGCAATGGTAATCTCTTTAAAGACAACAACCAGCCCACATCCTTTATTCATAGGCAAGCATGCATGAGTGTGCATTACTACTTAACTAACATCTCAGCATCTCCAACAGGACCCAACAACACTCTACTGCATTGCCCTTGCCAGCTGATCCCTGCTGTCTCAATTATTTCTGTACAAGGCTGTGTTTGATGCACAACTTGCCAGTCTGCCAGAGGGTTTTGTTTTTGATTGTGTTGGAAATAGCACCAGAGAACTCCCACAATGAATACAGAAGTAAGATCACAGGGACTGCTGTTTGTTTTTTATAAAGACAGCAACTCTTACTGCTTTAACTTTGCAGCTTTCAAGCTTCACATCATTCTGGGGCAAAGGTAACATTGATAGAATCCTTAGTACCAACCCAATCTCATAGGATGGCATATAAATAGCATGTCATTACAACAGACATCCCGCGTGTCATCTGTACGCCTCTTTTGAAGGTAATTTTTAGGCGACGCAACAAAACTACAGTAACGGCCGCAGTTCGGTTTAGGCAACAAAACCACATAGTTAGGTTTAGGAAAAACATCATTGTCGGGCTTATAATAAATACATAAACTAAGTCAAATATGTATGTAAAAAATGTAACAGAAGTACGCAAAACACATCACAAAAGTCACAAAAAAACGAGTTAGGAGTGAGACCGTGTTTCAGTCTTGCCATTCCTAGAGCCATGGCGCCAGCATGGCATCTGCTGCATTGACTTTGACTTTTTGTTTTAAACTGTCCATCATGAGTACAACAACGTTATAGGAGTGCAAATCTTAACTGGTGGATTTGTGAACACTAATAACACTGCCACTAAAAATGTTTCTAACTTCTCAGCCAGCAAAAAATAGAGATGTCAACAACTGAATCTTTGAGCTGTCGTTTCTTTTAACTTTTGTGACAAATGTTTGAAGTTAAGTCCAAATATATTTGATAAGCGGCTAGAAACTGGACCAGCATCAATACAATTATATTAAACCTCAACCCTTGTAACAGACATAACATACCGGCTGATCATTTTACTTTCCAATGTTATGGCATTTATTTGAAAGTAATAAATCTGTTAAACGGATAGAAATTTGTAATACTTAAATTTTATATATTTTTAGGCTGACTAATTTTACACTAAAAATCACTGTCATAGAACCCTCACAATACCTTAAAAAAGCAGATACTGCACTCTGTCTTTCAATAACCTTCACAGAATGCTCAGAGAAACTGCAGTTTCTACCAACAAAATGTGTTCTCTCAGCTCCATTTTAACTAGTTTGTTGAAAAAAATGTACTTTAGTTTTATTATTATTAGAGTCCATAGCTTATAGGAAGTACTATTAACATCTATATTGAAATTTACTGTCATAATACTGGGTGCAAACTCATCAGGGGTGAAAAAGGAGACAAAAATACCAGGAAAGACATTTCTTTTTTTAAATATCAGCTTTAAAATGTGGATTTACAGCCAATTTTAGCATGGGCATATAGGTAAACACTCTCCCTAGAATTAATATAATCTTACTGCTACAAAAGTAATGTATGAGGGGGGGTGAATAAGTTAATAATAATAACTTATAATATACTCCGTCATAAAATGATTTAGCTGCTGCCTGTTTTTTATGTGGGATAACAAACTGGATAACCACACCTCTGGTTAGTGGGACTCGAATGACAAACAACAAGTTTAATCATAGAACGGCACTTTGCAGAAATAATTTCTTGGCTAACTGCTGAGTGTGTTTTTTTTTTTTGGTCTCTGTTGCTCAGGTGTTTTCTGGGAGAGAACAGCAATTCAAAGCTCAAGTGGTCTTAGCCCAGGCACACAGGCCTCAGGCGGGGGACTCAAGTTGTGAGTCCCTCCCAGCATGGAGGCCTGACAGTGGGGATTACTGCCATCTCATCCCCCGCTGAAAGGCGCCAGATATGGATTGAATCAGTTCAGTCTCTGTCCTTGGGGAGAAGGATAAGTAGGTAGACAATGGACTCAACACACACACACACACACACACACACACACGCACACACACACACACACACACACGCACACATGCACAGACATACACATCTAATTGAATCCCATTTGTCTCATCCCTGGACATCCATGGGGTATAATGACAGCTAGAAATCTGTGGCAAATTGCTCCAATGGTAGACGCACATTTACACCCTCATCTTCATCATTAGAGATGGGAAGCATGGATAATTGCTCATATCTAATGGCACGCTAATTATCAGAGTAAAATCACCATCGGTTCTGGCAAGTTCTAAAAATATCTACTGGCAGGTGGAACAGCAGCAGCAGCCGGATAACTTGAGCGGAACTCTCTGCCTTTATTTCCCCCCGATCTCCCACTGAAAAAGAAAGTGAAGTATTAATATTAAGAATGAATTACGTCATCAGCCATTTAGTCAGAATAAGACACAAATGCATATGTACAAAATACTCTGGACCGAATCTTTGAAAATTATCGTTAGATGTTAGTTTATGAAGCAGAAAAACACAATTTGAGCGCATTTTCGTACAACTCTACCTCCGTCATTATGCCCACTTAAAAGCACACATTTTGTTCAGGCAGCTGAGCTGAAAGTCGGAGACGTTTTACAGCGTCAGATCGGTAAGGCAGAACAAAATGCACTGAGCATATGCACCGAGAATCATAACTCTAACTTAGTGTCATCTCCTTGGAAGCCCGTGTCCAGATGGGGAGAGCTGGGTGCTCATTTAATGCTCAGTTTAGCTAATGCAATAATAGCTGCAGAGAGGGGCCGTGTAATGATCACCTCACTGGGCTTATTCAAGTGAGCCAAGCCATTCCAGCCTGGCCTCTAATAGGAGATCTCAAGGCCACAGCAGACACTGGACAGGCAATTGTAAAACAAATTTCAGACATCTCGGCTCAACACGTTGTAAGAGGTGAGGAATGAGAAATAAAATGGAACGGGGAGGAGAAGGGTTTTATTTAAAATTATATAATAAAAGTAGGTTACGCCTTTATGAGCATGCCTGAGGTGGAATAAAGGTAATTGTTTTGTTTGACATTTGGTTTCTTCTGAATGTAATTACGAAGGGCTTTTTTCGCTAGAATGCAGCTGCGTATGCTGTGAAAGTCTGCTCAATAGAGTGCTACAGGAATGAGTCCCAAAACACGGATATGAGTTGGCATTTTAGCACTCCCAGCACAGAAATAACACTCGATTCGGCTATTAATGCATTTTACAACTTTTAGGACATGATGATTTAACTAAGGGCTATTCAAGTGTTTGTACTGCGAAGTTGATTTACCTCAAAAAATGTTACTGATATTGCCGCAAAGACTTGATATGGATTACTTTTTCTTCCCCCACATAAGTGCTGTTAACACAATGAACACAAAACACTGCAGTTATTTTTAACAAAATAACATAATGTAAAATGAATAAAAAATTCTCAACTTAGCCTTTTGTCTTAGAAGCAGCAGGGCAGACAGACGGTGACGCACTGGAAGCGCCGCAGACATTAAACAATACATTTAAAATATGGAACATTCCTTACATGGTACCCCCCGCCCATAAAATTGAATATATAGTGTTGATCAAAATTACATATTTTCAACATTTAAACTGTCAAACGGTTGATCCACCATGGATTTTTAACCTTAACCAAAAACAACCTTTTTGACCATAACTCAGTGTTTACTTACTTACTGCTGTTGCTATCTCGTACACGTACGACAAAGTCTGTAAATTTGGAAGATAACCATATGCTTAGTTTAAAGGGCCTGTTTGTAACTTTTTACATCTATAAATCTACCAGGCCGGTTTCCCATGCGCGCTCGCGTATGCGCGCTCGCGTGAGGCTACGCTGTTCAGACTCAGACTCCAACACAAACTACACGGAAGCACCAAAACCACAAAGTTCTATCTAGTGAAGCCCCGTCTTGCAAAACAGTGTTGGCCGCGGTCGGTGTACGCGGGGGAGACCGTAGCTTTGGTCTCCGGGGCCGGAGTCTCTGCTGTACTCTGCTCCTCTGCCTGCTTGCCTTCACTCACACACCGTGCTCGTTCTCGCTCCACTTCACGTTCATGCGCGCTCACTACACACTGCAGAAGAGTTAGTTTAGCTCTGAGAATATCTAGTGAATGTACAGTGGACATTTGTGCAGAAATAAATGCTGCAGCTCCTCCAGACCAACGGAGGTTTCCCGTGTCTTGTGAAGTGACGGGGCTCCGCAGCGAGAAACTTTATCGCCTCCGACTGGGTGCCGGGGTCTCCCTCCGGCTGCGGTCGGAGACGATAACGTTTCTCCTCAACACTAGGATCAGCACTGATTCATGGATAGACCTTCGTCTGGTCAGCTAACATTACTGCCAAGCAGCTGAAATATAGAGTGATATTGTGGTTTTAGCTGACGTGTGTCGCCTCACTGTTTTGAGCGATGCTCGTTCATGTCTATTTAGAGCGAGCAAGCGCGACCCCGACGCTGACTTTTGTTGACTTAACGACCACGGGTTAGGAGGCTAGGAGGGCATGTAGGACATCCAGTAAGGACAGACCGAGCGATTACAGTGACCGATAATTCAACTAACACGTGGCATATGAGTATTTTTTAACTGTAGACTTGAAAGAATCCAAATCTATCAAAATTAGAGAGAGTAAAAAGAGAGTCAGAAGAGAGAAACTTGATTGCTCCCATTAGACTAAATGAGTCACAAAAAAAGTCAAAGTGAAGAGAAGTCATCTTTCTGCTGTAATTGGCCGCCCTAGCCTTTGATATTTGTCTTGTCACAAACATTGTGTTCTCTCCTTCTAAAGACTGCAAAATGGTATTTTTCCTGCATGCTTAAATAGTGGGTTAAGCAGTACTGTAGTGGGGAGCAGCTGAACTGCATATTTAATTTTAATTGCAGGCCAGCTGAAGCACAGGTTGACAGTTGGCTGAAAGAAATCAAGCACTAAATGGGCATCTGGTCTTTGTGCTTGAATTAGTGTACATTCAGCAGTGATGGGCCAACAGCACATCAAGCAAATTCCCATCAATACCACATAATAATAAAAAAAAATGTATAATAATATTACCAAGTACATTTGAATAACATTAACAAGTATTCAAGTGAAATCATTTTGAAACAGAATCCTGTGCGTGAAAAAAAAGCTGAGAATTGAAATTCAAAATGACCCACAGGATGAAAGAGAAAGGTTTGACGTGTGCTCCATTGTTTCATCTGTTTCATATTCACTTCCACTGTCATTATTCCGCTGGATACGTCACCCTTTTTTTTTTTTTTAATTACACTTTATGTAAAGCATTTAAGCGGGAGCCTCTTCTTTATTTATTCCCTTTTTCCTGTCTTTTTCAGCCTCTTTTCTTCCTCATCTGTGAAAGGTTGTGAGACACGCCACCGTCTCTCTCTAGGAGACGCTCTGGAAACTGGCTAATTTCAGCTTGCCGACCGTCTTGTCATTTGAAGCTAATTGCATGGTTTAGCCCAGCTCTGGCAATTACAGCTCCCCTCCTTTTGTGTAAGTGCGATAGCTTTCAGGGGTCTGCTGGTTAAAGGAGATGGGGCTGCCGCTTTTTCCTCGCACGGTGTTTTACTAACCCTGTGAATGCAGATGTCTTATAAAAAGAAGGAGAACAAGGAGCTCTGGGGAAGAGTTAGCTATAAAGGCGACTGACACTTAACATAGAAAACAAAGCAGAATGCGTTGATGGGTCGATAGTCTTGATCCTATTAATGATTCTAGCAGCTAGAGTGGCATAAAGCTGGTATTGTGTCGGGGCTACGTACGAGTAGGACATTTATCTCATCCAGTGTTATTTTAATCACGAGGCCAAGTGAGGGTGAAGAGGGGGAGTGTTTGTTTTTCTTTCACCTCATCTTCTCACATGGGCACATTTTGGCATGTGAACACACTTCCCGTGACACAAAGACACACACACGCACCCATGCACACAGGGGAACATCAGCAAAGATGGAGCCGTTTGGGGTCAGGGCTGTCTGGTGGAAAAAGGTCAAGTGTCTGGTCTGTCTGTTTCTCGCTAGACGTGTGGAATGCTGAATACAACTTCTGTGCATGTGTGTGTATGTGAATGCGCTTCTAAAAGGGCTAATCATATAAATGGAAGTGCCTTTGCTCCAAGTCCTTGTTGTGAAAATATTAAGATTTCTGGACAGGCGTTCTCTTGGTGATGACAGGAAACAACCAACACACAAACTTGCCTTCACACACACACATAAATACTTGCATACAAACAGAGTAGCAGGGGCTAAAGCGCCAGAGGCGTTTGCCAGAAGGCGCCTCAGATAATTTCACATTCTAAACAGAACCCGGGAACCGCTGACAGACCATAAACACGCACACCAGAGCAAAGTCGGCAAACACCGGGCACCTCCCTTATGGCTGGGAAACTGTTGGAAGCGGCGTAAGGGCGCTTGGTTTGAAGCCCACTCAAACAAGACTAAAGCTAATGAGTCCTTCGTTGGGTAAACCAGAGCGTGATTAGGACTGTTGTTGTAGTCAGAGAGCCAAATGTGGAGGGATTACGAGGGAACCAACGACAACGGGCAGACGGTCGGTGTGCAGGAAACACATTAGGTTGTAGAAATGTTTGGCGCGCGGTGGCACGGCGTCTAATCTATCATATCTACTGGTTGATTCAGAGTGGTTTTAGAAATGTAGTCGGAGTTGGCTCACAGTTGCACAAAGGCAACACATGCACACAGTGCACATAGGCAGGTGTGTATATCATGTATATTTATGCATTGACATATATAAATCCACATACAAATTCAGCACAAATTGCACAAACTGTTGCCGCCTGTCTGTTTATTGTATTCTCTTTTACTCTGTACGGTGTGTCCTATGAATAATGGTTACATGGTTAGGTTGATTGTCACAAATAGGGGTATACACTCTGTGTTTGCTGCCATTATAGATTAGTACATACAGTATGTGGGAGTGTCGACAACTCACAGCCTGAATGTTTTGTCCTTTTGTTATAACCAGAGGTTTTTAAAGTTATTTTCAAGGAACTTTTAATCAGTTATTAAAGAGTCATACTGATGCCTCTACATGACCTACATAAGCAAACGAGACCATCAGCGAGAAGACTGGCTATTTCTATATAGTTATTCTTAATGCCTGTCATCAGGTCTGATTCCTCGCGAAATCAGATGAAACGATTTACGGCACGCAGGTTCACCAGAACCTCCTCCAGCTCAGACTCCAGCGGGGCCTCCGGCAGCGAGGTGGAGAGCTCCGCACCCGGCATCGGTGGCTCCTCCTTCGGCTGGGAGCAGAGCTTTGCCTCGCAGCTCTGCCGGTCCCCACTGGGAACCAACACCGACACCACGCTGCTGGAGGACCAGGCCGTATTGCTGAGGTGAGGGGGGGGGACCAGAACCAGGACTTCACGGGTCAGACTGTCAGACCCTGCTGTGGTAAAATGAGAGGTTTTCTAAAGGGAATCTGGTGCCTGTAAACACTACCGATTTTGTCCACAGGGACCGCCAAAATCAACACAAAAGTAAAGTTCCTCATAGTAACTTTAAGCTTTCAGCATTTGAGTTCACACCATGTGGGGTACAGCCAACATTTGATTTGTAGATAGACATAATGTCAGCGTATGAGAGTGAACGATTTAGTCAATGTGTCAGGTTTGGTCACTTATAAGAGGGATATTCAGATGTCTGCTCATACAGATAAGCAGATACACAGACTATCAAATCAGTTCATCAATGGAGAATCCTTTCAAATCCCTTACCTAATCTAATTTGGTTCAACTTTAATGTGTGGAAAAACTAAAGTTCCAAACAACTAAAACTTTTAAGATCTGTAATCAGTAGGGCATTACCGATCAGAAGGCAAAAACACTGCAGTTTTGAGTGGTAGCCTAATTAAAAATGAGATGAACAGAACAAGATGTAAAATGTTGATTAAATATATCTGGCACACAGGCGTCTCTGCACAACTTACTTTTCATGATATACTTGCTCCAAATAGTGGAGAGCCTGATTCAGAACTTTAAAGTTGATCAGCTTAAAATGTTAAAAAGCACACAAGTGAAAATTGGGGGTCTTAAGTAATGCGTTTATGTCCAATCATCGTCCTGTGAGGAGTGTGGTTTAGGTGTGTGTGACACGACACGGAGAGGCGAAGGAAAATACCTGGACTTTGTGAATGGTCAATAATAAAGGCCACCTCAGCTGTTGGACCATCTGTGATTACCTGAATGATTGAGGTATTTGGATGTATGACTGCGGCCAGTATGAACTTATGTATGTTTCCTTTTATTTTGTTCTTGGTAGGATCTACTATTTATTTATTTATTTATTTATATGTCACCTTGTAAAGGAGAACTGCATCATTAGCAGCCTTCTTCTGAATACATTGTCATTACCACTGAATGAAAACATTGAAGGCATAGTTCTGATTTATTGAAGTGTGGTTGTATGAGGTACTTATCAACAGTCAGTGTATTACCTACTGTAGATGGCGGTCGGCACGCCGCCAGTTTGGAGAAACAATCAGTACCTGTGGCAGCAGCAAAACATATTTTAGACACCTAAAACAAATCATCCAAGTGTCAGTTTAAGTGTACACTATATTTAGAATACTTTCATCGCTTTACCGAGCCTTCAGACAGCCCTTACTAACGGGGAACTGAAGCCGTTATCTATGCTATCTTCAAAGCCACCAGACTCCTTTGACAACATGGGAGTTGCTGGTCTACCGCTGCCTCGATTGGTTAGTTTGTTTGTGTTATTGTGTGACTTTGATGAATCTAAAGTGGTATCCAGCAGTGGTAGTATTGGTACTTTAGGTATGGATTCTCCCACCACCTACCTCATTAGGCAGGTGACAAGTGACAAGTCTTTGACGTGAGCTGGTCCTGGTTACCAGATAATGTGTCACTAATTCTCTTTATTATTATTAGTAGTATTAAATAAGGCTGGTGAATCTCAGTCGAGTGGGCAACATGTGTGCACGGTGCTGTGAAAGAAAAAAATTAAATGTTTTCCATCCTGACATGGACTTCTCCTTATTTTCCTCCTGGACCGCTCGGGCATTCTAACACATGATTAGATTTAAGCAACAAAACTACTTGGTTAGGGGTTCAGGAAAAGATAAGTCAATTTTGTTACGTGACTTAGGCCCTACGTTATTACGTAACAAAACAACAGTAAAAAAATCGACATGGTTGACCTCCCTGACCTCCTCCCTAAGCAGACTTTCTCGTTCTTTATACTATGTCAGTTGCTCTGAGCGTCTAATAATGACACAGATGGGTTTACATTGAAGTTAGTTGAAAGCCCGGTGCGTCCCATACAGATGCTGAAGGGGGTCAGTACAAGGTGCCGAGGGCCACTGACCAAGTGGTGTAGACTTCTATGTAATTATGTCAGCAAATAATGGATGGATTGCCATGGAATTTGGTACAAATGTCCATGATTCCCAGAAGATGACGTTGTCGATTCCTTAACTTTTCACCTAGTGGCATCATCACGTCCAATACTTTATATTAAATATTTTCAAAGTTGATTACATACCCGTCATGTTAGCACACCTGCTAAACATCACCATGTTGTGATTGTGAGCTTGTTAGCAAGCTCAATACATTGAGCTCAAAGAATTGCTGTAAGTAAGTACAGCCCCACAGAGCTGCTAGCATCGCTGCATTCTTAGTCTTACTCTTTTTGACATGTGGACGGTGTGAAGTCATTCCAAGTCAAAAGGCTAAAGTCCAAGTAAAGTCATAAGGCATTAGTGTTAAAGTCAAAGTTGAACTGCAAGTTATTTTTGTTTGTGTCAGTTTGATTCCAAATCATCAGCTTCACGACTTGAGGTCAAGTCATGTGACAGCCACAAACTGCCAGAGGGTTTCCTCTAAATGCTCACGTTTCTGTGGTTATGCCAACCTACGTACACCGCATGTGTCTGCAAAGCTGAGGCACCTCCACGCTGTTAAGTGCATTAGATGCCATTAAACAGTGAATATGACAGCTATAGGCCAGAGCATTATCCCTCTTTAATACAATCCAGAAGAGGGAATGGCCAACTTCATGTGATTACAGAACCAAATGGTATATATACGGTATGCACCATTTCACTGGGGAAATGAAAAACACACTTTCATAAGTTAGCTAAAACCCCACAACATATGCCTCTTTGAAAGCACCAGAGCCAAAACATGATTAACACTGCTGTTTTCACACCAGCTGCATTGATCAGATGTAATCTAATGAAACATCAGGGTTTTGCAGGAACAAAGCCAGCTTGGTTTAGAACACAGGGGTCTCCTGACTTCACTCACAGTGTTACACATACCAGGTGAATGTATTCATCCTGAGTGCCTTACAGTAGAAGGGAAGCATTCTTTTTTTAACAGGTCTTTGACTAACACCTTGCTAACAGTGAAAGCACAGTCATCCAGCCAGCTGAAATTATTAATGTAATAATGTTATAGTTGATGAGCTATTGAGCTATTATCCTGCTCAATGTGCTGCTTGGTAGGGATTCAGCTGGGTGGATGCCATTAGAAAAATAGGCATGTGTGGGTAAATTAAGCTAAAACCTCTCACAGCTACAGAAATCGATTGGTTCACCATGTAATGCCAGTCACCATAACTTTATATGTTTTAATTTTGGAACAATGCGCCAGAGAGTTTATTTATGTATATAATATTCAAATTGTGTGTTTCACAGCAAATATTTGATGATTTCCCGTTTTCCCATTGGAGTCAGTGAATGGAGGACGTGACCTTCAGCAGAGCTGTTTTGTCCATTAGCATGACCATGGCCACTATGAAAATGTTACCACTCTCTGTCTGTTCGGCCGTCTGTCTCGCTGACCAAGACACCTGTCTGTAATCAGAGGCGGCACATCTCCTTTGGCAAGGCGGACGCAATCTGGTCACCGTCCAACCGTATATGTGACAGATTGGTTCGGACGCTTTGCCAGTACCGGCACGGCCTCGTCCCGGTCCACTACCACACCAGCCAACTGTTATCCCTGCAAAACAGACGAGACAAACACACCACCGATTAGAGCTTTGCCCTATACCACCTACGTTTCCATCAGCCTCAGGGCTATCATGCACAGATTCACTCCATAAGAGGTCCTAAGAGGTAAGAGACAGGGTCAACGCCTGCAACATTAACATTTTGTTCTAATTTATGGCAAGTTGGGTATTGAACTAGCTTGAAGCGAGTAATGCTCAATATGTTTCACATAGATTGGACATATTCAAAACAGGTTTGTTACGTTCACATACGATTAAGGGTTTGAAATGTAAGGGTGCTTTCACACCCGTAGTTCGGTTAATTTAAACCTGACCAAGCAAACAAGTTATACATTGTTGCATTTTAGTTCTGGTCCAGTTTGTATTCACACGTACCTACGTTTACATGCACAAAATATTCATTTTTTTGCCCTTATTCCGAAAAAAGACAATGTTCCTACTAAGCTGTATACATGGCTAATGGAAATGAATATTCCGCTACTATTCCTGTTTACATGCCGCCGGGAATACTCTGATTAATGTAACCGGTTGTGCACTGCTTAGCAAGCATAGCTAACGTTAGTGGGCTAAATATACTGTCTAGGGACTGCGGTGGTGCCACAGAATCAATTAACTCAATCAACTAATTATGGCGTTATTGTGAAATAACTGCTCTAACTAGGGCAACCTAATGACCACAAAATAAATATCATTTATTGGTCGACATCACATAGAAAGTGACTGCTAAACGTGTTAACTGGTGACTCTCAGCGGAATGCGTCGTGGTTGCTCTTATTGACGGCAGCTGTGTCCTCGTAAAAGCCTTAAATTTTACTTTAATCAATTTTAAATACATACTCATCTTTGTTTATCATCCACGCCACATAAGTTACGACGCATTCGGCTGAAAGTCACCAGTTAACACGATTAGCCGACAGTAGAGTCCCTACAACTTGCCAACGTGGTAATGGCGTTGGCGCTAGATGGCGGAACAAACTAAGCGTCTGCTGGATTTGTCTCTACCTATAATACTAGTTTCCCTTTTGAATTCCTGCTAAAATTACACATCTCCTGTAGTGAAACCCTGTGATTGATCTGCTTTGCTTTCACACCATAAATCAACTTGTTTGGTCCACGAGTTTGACAGCTTTCACACCAGCCTAAACGAACCAAACCATACGGGGCAAATGGACCACGGTTACGGGTGAAGGCATCATGACTCTTAACCTCATAACCCAAATATTGATTTACTACATCAAAAAAGTAACATGAACTTAACAGTTCATTGTTTATCTTGACAGCAGTTGTCAACTCTATCTCAACTCAGGATGTCGCTTATACTCCGTGGCTTTTTGTCGGTATCACAAGGTCTTCATCAGAAGATGGGAGTTTGCTAAGTTGTCATGGAAACTGTAGATGTTGAAATTTCCATTACTCTGAGCACTTGAGCTTGACAGTTCATTTTTGAACTTGGAAAAATCAGTTGACAAATCTTAACTCAAGGTCTGCATACTTCCCTGTTGCTTGTTTTTTCTGTGCTTTTGACCCGGTGACACTGTCTTTATCAGCAGAATCTCGAATACTGAGACACAGTCAGATCGTTTAGTCAAAAAGGGAGGTGTTTTTCTCGTCTGTTATGATAATGAATAACATCAACAAAGGATGTATACTCTCATGTCAACTGTCATTCTGTAGAACAATGTGCCACTTTTCTCTCTGTTAAAGGCAACTTTGAAAAGAAATGCAGCATGTTGTTTTTTGAATACTTTACTGAGAATGTATAGAAGGACGTGTAATTTGGTGATATCTGATAGTATAGCTTTCAGACTGAGCCCACTGTGTTCACTGTCAGCTGTACTGCAAGCCTTGAATGGAGGTCTTGTTCGTTCAAGGTGTGTGACGGCATGAATGTTCATTAAAACAGACAACTCCTATTAAGTCTTGTCACCCATGGGTGTCTCCCCACAGAAGCAGCACTCACAAGTTCTCAGCTTGGCCGCACCATCAAAGAAAGATCTAATGAAACTGTTAGATACGAGTCAGAGTTGCTTAACCACATGATCAGAGGGGAGGCTAATACAATACACTACTGGTTGCTGTGTCTATGTGGGGAACAATGTCCTTTAAAGGTAAATACATTGCTCTTGTCTCTTGACTCTCTGCATTGGCCATTTTTGTGCAATTTTTGTGTAAAATCGGTGCATCTGGGACAACAATATGCTTCAGTCAGTCAGAGGTTCCATGCATACTTGCAAACCCTCCTGATTTTCCCGGGAGACTCCCGTTTCTCGCCCTCCCCCGGTTTCCTTCCGGGGTTAGGCATTGATCACGAATGGTTAAGGTTAGGCATTGATCACAAATGGTTAAGGTTAGGCATTGATCACGAATGGTTAAGGTTAGGCGTTGACTTTAAATGGTTAAGGTTAGGCATTGATCACAAATGGTTAAGGTTAGGCGTTGACTTTAAATGGTTAAGGTTAGGCATTGACTTCAAATAGTTAAAGTTAAGCATTGATCACGAATAGTCAAGGTTAGGCATTGACCTCGAAGGGCTAAATTTGGGCATTGATCTCAAATAGTTAAGGTTAGGCATTGACCTTAAATGGTTAAGGTTAGGCATTGACCTCAAATAGTTAAAGTTATGCATTGACCTTGAATGGTTAAGGTTAAGCATTGACCTCGAAAAGTTAATGGTTAGGCATTGACCTTGAATGGTTAAGGTTAGACATTGATCACAAATATTCAAGGTTAGGCATTGACCTTGAATAGTTAAGGCAAAGCATTGACCTCAAAAAGATAAGGTTAGGCATAGACCTTGAATAGTTAAAGGTCCCATATTGTAAAAAGTGACATTTTCTTTATGGCTTTTATATTATAAAGCAGGTTTAAGTGCTGTATAAATACTGTGAAAGTATCAAAACGCTTAATCCACAGAGAAACACACACAGCCGGTATTCAGATACTGAGCTTTTGAAACAAGCCGTCAGGATTTCTGTCCATTTGTGATGTCACAAATCTACAATATTTAGACCATTACACAGTTTTAAACGTAAACATTCTAAATGTGTCCCAGTTTATTTCCCGTTGCAGTGTATGTGAATGACATCAGCTGACAGGAAGTAAACATGGACTCAAGCTGTTGCCTAGCAATGCAATTATGTTGCAATTCCATTGAAATGTACTAAAACGGAGCGTTTCAGACAGAGGGTAAATACAGGTGTACTCAAGCAGACAGTATGAGGAAAGTAAAGTTTTTTTTTTTAACATTAAAGCATTTGAACATGTTCTAGAAGAAACCCAAAATCCAAGTATTAACCTGAAAATGGGCTTGATATGTCCCCTTTAAGGTTAGGCATTGATCTCAAATAGTCAAGTTAAGGATAGGTCGACAGGCAGAAAGTCTCACAAGAGTTTTCTTCAATCTATTGTGCAGCTAGCATGGCTGCAGACTCTCAGTCTTGTTAACTTGTGACTGATCATTTCACCACTGCTCCAGTTTGTGCTTATTAGCTACCTTACACTAATTATAACTGTCTTCTTCCCAGCTCATTTGATGTACATACCAGCAAACTCGTCGGATAGCAACACAAAGTGGGTCATCAATAACCACTCTCTCTCACAAGTATCCTTCGTTGTCTTATCTGCCACACAGCTGTTTTATATTAAGAAATGAAGACATGCAGCCAACTCTATAATGATCCATGATGACGCTAGCTCAGGCTGCTAATGGACACAGCTGCAAAGCTCCTGTAAAGCACCAAAGGTAGCATAAAAAAAATGTGTTCTTCAATGTGAGTGAAGTGTGACTGAAACCCCTTTTCTACTGTAGTGTTGCTCAACATCCGTCTGTGTCACTTCTTCAGCCAGGAATGGCAAATGAAATACTTTTAAGCCTCGATACACCCTTTCCTCTTTACCCTTCTCGTCCACTGCCTCTCTCCTTCCTCCCCCCCCCCCGGTTCACTCTCTAATCTGAAAGTGGAGATGGCGGCCGGCGCTGTTAGCCAAACAAACCTCGATGGAGCGTGCAGGGGGGGGCCCCCCGTGACTCCAACACTCCACTTGAGTAGGTGTCTTTAAGATCCCCCCCAGACAAAGAGGTCTGCTTTACATTTCCACTTATTTATTTATGATCGGCAAATAGAGGAGGAGAGGTCTCGGCTCTACTTCCCCCATGAGTGGAGCAGCGCCAGACCTTTGAATTTGAGCTGACGTTATACATATATATCATGCATAGAGGTTGTCGGTGGTAGGTGGTGTGATACAAGTGGTGTGTTAGTGACAAGGTGTTATCTTGGTTTACTGCTTGATGATGACTATTTCATTTGCAAAGTCTCATGCTATAGGGTGGCCATGAAAGAGATGTGTGTTACAATTTATGAGCATGCATATTTGTGTTCACCAGCCGATAGCTTCAAAATGTTTTTCTGTACATAACTGGAAAAAGCACCACCCCTCTTTGTTTCTCAGTTGAGAGTCTCCTAGAAAGACACTAGAAGTCCTACACACTTGATTGATTAAAGAAAAAAGGAAAACTCAACATTGAAATGAGTTCAATGAGAACTCAACTTTTCAAGTTTATAATAAAACTATAACAAGTGCTGTCAACTAGTAATCTTTGTTTGACTTACTTTCCTTCTTTAAAGAGAAAGTTTGAGATGCACGAATTAAGAATTCTATATTAAGATTGTTGAGTAAACTCGTAAAAGGTCAGTCAATAACTGTTGACGAGTTCCTGTTACAGGCCTCATTTTCAGTCCTTTGTATATTTCTATGACGAAAGCAGTTATGCACCACACTGCCTAATCATTACAGCTTTTGCTGTACTGCTAGAGGCCACATCCAGCCTGTTGGGAGAGTGGTTGAGGTGAATATTTAGCTTCATTGTGGTCTGCTGCAGTTTCAGTTTTGATCAGAGAGAACCCCATGTGACTTATCAATGTGGCTCCCAATTTCTGTTCCAATAAAGCCAAAAAAAAGAAAGAAAATAAATTATGGCTTGCTGGAGCACACTGGAGTCCTTTTTTTCTGGCTGAGCATGAAAATAATTGACTAAAATGGCTCCTTTGAGACTTTTAAGATTTTTGCTGGCCTTAATGGATCACATTCTTCGAAGTAATTTTGGGTAGTTTGTGGTGCTTTTAGAGGGACTTATTTATGACTGTACAGCTGTTTCTTTTGTAATGATTGTGTACGATGAATAGCCTTTTTGGAGCAGCGTGCGTTTAGTCACCTGCAGTATCAACTTTGGCCACCATGTCAAAATGGCCTCAGAGCCCAGCTCTGTTCCCAGGGGCTTGTTTCAGCCAATGTAGGAAAATAAAAAATATCTTTTTGGAGACTCCGTTGTAACCAAGACGAGAAAATGAGCACATGCTAAGTATTTGGCCAAGCCTCAGACTGAACCGCTGATGTAATTACATTTTAATAATTTTACAACATTAATATTGATTACAATGAGAATATGTTAGTTAGTACAACTTTTCGCAAGAAAACAAGTATTTGACGTCAATAACTTGCAATAGTTACGATGATCTATTAATGGTATTGTAGAAAGTGATCTAAAGCAGGTCTAGGTGCTATATAAATACTGTGAAAGTATCAAAAAGATCACGGAGGAATGCACACGGCCCGTATTCAGAAACTGTGGCTTTAAACGAGCCATCAGGACTTCCGTAAATTTGTGATGTCACAAGTATACAATCACCGGTAGAAGTTTCGTTGTAGTTGACACACACACATTGATTCCCCCCGGCTGCAGTGATGCAGTGAAGATGGTGACAGCACAGATGCGGAAGACCAGAAACGCTGACCAATCAGAACAGCCTGGGCTTTTTCGGGAGGGGGTCTTAAAGAGACAGGAACTAAAACAGAGCGTTTCAGACAGATCGTGAATACAGGTATATTCAGTTGGACAGTAGGAGAAAAATAATGTTGTTTTTTTTTAACATTAAAGCATGTCAACACAATCTAGTGGAAACCCAGCATGATATGGCTCCTTAAATATTTTATGTTTAGCCAAGTATATATATGTAATATATATATATATGATATGAATTGCAATAATTTACACAAATGGATCTGCAGCAATTGTAGGAAAGAAACACATACATTCACTGTGAGAGAAAATGAAGAATGTTCTGCTATAATATATGATATTGCTGCAAAGCAAAATTTATGTTATTCCATTTATGGATTATTTTCTCTAATGAGGCTGAATATGTAGAAGCAAGTAATGTGCACCAGTGTTGGATGATGAAATTTAGAACCAGCGGAATACTTGAGCACTTCTTATTATGTGTAAAACACACGCACATTGTTCCTTTTCAGTCATTCACGCTATCATATACTAATATATTCTGGGCTTTTCTTCACACGTCATATTTTGTCTTTGCCTTCTCTCTCTCACACACACACACACACACACACACACACACACACACACACACACAGACGTTAATTCCTCTGATTACTGATTTACACAACCAACAACACAACAGCACAGGTGGCCCGCCCCGGGCTCTTTTCCCTTCTCCTCCTACTCAACGAGAGAGCGAAAAATGGAGAGGCAGAAAAACCGGGGATGAACGTGCTAACGTGTGAAAACATAATGGAAGTCAGCCTGAAGGTAAAGACCAGGGATTACAAAGTGAATCCAGGCTCGGTAACCAGCTGGAACACTTTTTATTTTTGCATACACACACTTGATACGGTACCATATTGTGGTTTATGTTTCCATCCTGGAAAGCTCACAGCAACGTGGGAAATGCGGCGAATAAGACGTGTTAACTCCTAGCTGGCTTAAACACGCTGGAAAAGGACAACGTGTGAATGTCTTTGAGGAAGATGATTATGGTGATGATGTCAACAATAAAATACTATTTTACAATGATACATTTACATGATATACATTCACATTTGCATTGAGGGTATACGCAGAAGAAGAAAGAAAGAAGAAAAGGGAAAACCTGTACGCTACCTTTATAATAACTAGGGCTGTCAAAGTAAATATGGACCCAAGCTGTTGCCTAGCAATGCAATTCAGTTAGTCGTGGTAGTCTAGTCTATATATATAAATGTAAAACAGAACACGGTACATACATGCATGTCCCACAGTCTATCCCCTGTGGAGATATGTTGTGGAACAGATGGGTGAGTGGTTAGAATGTTGATCCCATTAAGAGTTTTAACAACTGGCTCAATAAATTGTGCTCCGTTGATTTTAAGATGTTTTGAAATAGCCTCAAACTCCTACACTGAAAATGTGGAAAGAACAAATGATGGAAATTGTTGCATGTTAATATAATAAAATAAATATGCTGGGAAGATTGAACTGGAGAAATGATATGATTAAAGAACAATGGGAGCGCTTTAGTGGATATACTGTATATCTGGAGGGAGCAACCTATAACCGTGACAAGGATCTGATGCTTTGGTATACAGGACATCTGTGAGTGCTGCCGTGGACTAATACCCAACACATTCCTGTATCCAAATAACTGTCTTTCTTATATCAGTGTCTGTTTGCTTACCTGCCTGTTTTTTATTTTGGTGTTGCATATTCTTTTTATAAAATTCAATACAACTTTACACTATATTAAAAAAAAATCTAGTTTGAAAACCTTTATTATTAGTGCTAGACTTCAGCTATCACAGTTTAAGGTCATGCATCTCATTCATTGTGCATAGACCAAACTTCATAGGATCTTCCCTTCAGTTCCAGCTGTTTGTGATGAATCAGATGAGGGGACCCTGACTCATACTGTAGGCCGGTGGGTGTACCGGGGTGGGGGCCCGTATGTTGTTGTATTTTGTTTGTTTTTTTGTTTATAATTGTTTTAAAAGTTTCAAATAAAATATAAAACAATATATAATATTTCAGTTGATATTGGTTTCTGGCACTCCGTGGCAAATATAGAGAAGCTTGTGTAGTCCGCTGTGTGCACCGTGCTCGGTGAGTCCTAACAGGGTCTGTATACTAGGCATTAGAACTACTTACCCAAAGAAAAGTTCCCCATGAAAGCTGTTTACAGTGCGTCGTGTGAGTTATCCAGAGTGACAGAGGCACTGTTTTATGAAAGATATATTAATGTGATTTTTTAAAATTATTTGCCAGAAGACTTGATTCATAAAAAAATAAACATCATAAACAATAATAAACTCATGTTTACAGCATCTTCACAACCTGCTGCTGTTTGATTACCAGCTCATAGAGATTAAACTTTATACTTCTACTACTCATATGCTCCATTTCAGTTGGGCTCCCCCCCTCCGGCCAATGTGATACACTCTGACGTGGATCGGCCGATGGGACGCATGGGAAACTGTCTTGTAATTGACCGCAGCCTCCCTCATTATAAAGGAGAGAAAAACACAGAAATAAATAAAAGGGAAATAAATAAATACTGCAATGAATAAGGTAATAAAAACATTGGGAAATAAATATACACTGAAACGTCAATAAATGTAAAAAATATATTTTTTGTAGTAATTAACTATCCCTACTTATTTATTTAATCATTTTGGCAAAATATATATTTATGTATTTTCTCTGTCCCCATAGATGTAACCAGAGGTTACTTTAATAAAGATCGCCTGCCCTCAACCCTCATGCCAGCTCATTTCTGAGTAAATCTTGGGCTAAAGTTTCCTAAGCGACTCATAGTTCATGTGTATGAGTTATGACCCCTCATTGCTGACATCGTTCACAACAATAACAACACTCATAACTCAGTCTGCAGTCTCTCTCTGTCTCCCAGCCATGACCCCGCGTCTCCATGTAGGGCCATGATATCTATTTCGAAGCAGGAAACAGACACAATGTGAGCATGTGCCTTTATCTACGCTTGTATGTGCATGTGCACGTCCCTTTTGTGCATGTGTGTATGCAGAATATGAAATGCATTACTGCTAGAATCCTGCCTGCATGCGAGATCTGCTAGTGGGTGCATCATCTCAGAGATATCCAGCTTATTGATTTGAAAATCGACTATGAGTGAGTGCACTTAGCCTTCCATGAAAAAAAATAAATAAATACAAAACAGTAGGCTGAGGGAAATAGTAAAATGCACAGTTCCCTCCATTGGTTTATTTATCCCTTATAGTTGCCTCTGGGACATACTGTGGTACACTGCCAGACGGCCATGTGTTAAAGAAACACTCCCACAAAACATGAGGAACGCACAGACAAATAAACTGCATGAACCGCAAGCGAACAAGCATGCATTACCACAAATGCACAAACATGAACACATGAACAGCGATCATACCGTCATACGTGTACAGATGCTGTTAGCCTGAACACCTTTGCTTTCATGTCACAGCCTGAACAAATCGATGTATCGCCACCCCAGCACAATGACTACGTGACCCTGAACATTGATTGTGTGATTGCCTCCTGATAAAGCTGCAATTTCCTTCTTTAATCAGTCTACTAATTGCAACCTCAAGACCCATTTCAACGAGCAACACGGACAAGATGAGAAGGGAGGGAGGAGGTATAAAGAACAAGGGGGAACAAATGGAGATTTAAATCTATTTTTTCTCCACCTTTGTTTTGTTTAAATTGCCATTAATCCAGCAAGTATACAGCGTTATTGTGTGAGCTGGAAAAGATGGAGAGAAAGTATGAAATAAAGAAGGAACCACACAAACGAAAGGGGATGATGGATGAGGCGTGCGGGCCGACTAATTTGCGACCGGCTGTTCACACCTCTCGACCGAGGAGGCGCCCCCGCTGCGTGAGCGCTGTACGATTCTGATTGCACTGATGTTATTGAGGTGACGCTCTCTAACTCACAACACCTGGCCCTCTGCTCCAGCCCGTCTCCCAGCCTCACTGCCGGGCACTCAGGCGGAGAGGCGACGGGAGGGGAGGAAGAAGACAAGGTGGAGCTGATGGAGCAATGGAGACTGGGAACTCTCTGGCCAGGTCGTGAACCTTCTGGTGGCCTGACATGCTCTCCTGACAGAAGCGCATGCATGCAGATACACATCAACACCTTTTGTCCTCACACCTCCTTGTTCACAGTATAAGGCCCGGGACACACAGGGAACCTCAGCAGCGCGTGGTGGCTGCTGAACCTGTTGTTTTTTATATTTCCGCGTCCATGTTAATAGGTTAGAGCAGCCACACAGCCTGGTGAGCAGTGCATCTCGCCTGTGTGTCAGCTGCGTCTCTTCTAGAGATTTGAGGTTTAGTCTATTTTAACCGCGAGCCGCGCGGTTCAGCAACAACACAGTGAAAGCGATCATTTGACAGTATGTTGACATCATATCAGCAACATTACTACAGTTTCAATGTCTGTATAATATGTCACGGACATGAAAAAAGTTAATAATTATTATTAAATCCACACTTCCTGCTTTCATTTCAAAATAATTTTTTTTTTTCTGTGGACAGAATTCCTTCATTTGTGAACACAAGGTTTTTATCCTGAAATATTTGCAGGACAGTCTTGTAGAACATTCAGTGACTTGCAGGGCTCCATGAATGAATTTAGTACAGGGTTTTAATTGTGGATTATTACTATTATTTCCAAATGAGCACATGCTTCTTAACCTTTTACTGTCTAAAATAAATATAAATGACATTTATAATGAAATGAAATGGCCATTATGAAAGGCAAACTCTATGTAGGCAGAAAGGGCTGGCAGCAGCAGCAGAAACGGGGGCAGTCTGGCCCAAGCGTAAGCCTACACACAAATATATGCTTATACCAACAGACATAATAAAAGGAAGACTGAAAAAAATCACATATCACTTTTGCAATGTTTTGGTATTTAGCTAATGCCTTAGTGTTTGTCCAGAATGATTCAATGTGCATTTATCTTAATTTGTGTGGTGGGGCTAATTTTTGTTACCGTCAACAAATCACATGAAAGCACAAAAAACAACAATGAATGTATCCTAACAAGTATTGTGTGTGTATCAAACCTGATATATCTTCCTCCTCTGTTCCATAGAGTTCCATTGTTGTTCAAAACTATATAAGCGGTTACAGATAATGGATGGATGGATAAATCTGTCAGTAAATAGTAAAACATGCACAACAAAGTTTCCAGAAACCAAATTGACGTCCTCAAGTTGCTTATTTTTTCTGACCAACAGTCCAAAATCAACCAAGATGTGAAGGAAAGGAATAAATCCTCACATTTAAGCAGCTGGAACCTGTGAATGTTTAGCACTTTTATTGGAAATGATTAATCAATCATCAAAATGTATCAACAGTTCCTGTGGTAGGAGAAATGTAGGGAATTTAGTTTCTCTCAAGTCAGTCCCACATAAAATATCCAGGTGCCAAAAATCCAAATGTGTATTAATCTGCAGCTGAAAATAGTCCCCAATAAAAGCACTATTATGCAGTAAAAGACAGTGCCCAGCTCCCTCAAATAGCCTTGAACAGATTTCTGATGTGTCCAAAAAGGAAGAGGACGGTTTATTTAATTCTTGGGAAACTCCAGAAGCTGTTTTGTTGATTGGAGATGAGATCAGTGTTTGCTAGTTTGTAGCTCACTAAACCAAGAATAGACTTATGCGAACAGAGGCCCGGAAGCAGGCAGTTATAGTTGAGATTAAAGCAGCATTAATTGTAATTATGAAATGGCTCTAAGGTTGTGTGTAGTTGCATGCCTTTAATATGCAGTGTGCTGTAGACTGCATTAAATACACTATCTGGGGAATCATTGAGTGTTTCAACTGGAGAAAATAAATGAATTAAAAGACGAATTACATTAGCAGGTCCCAGTTGGGTAAATGCACACATACTGCACACGTACACATGCATGTGCACACACACACACACACGCACACACTGTCATGCAAATGCACGTACAGATCTGCTCTGCTGTATGGGCTATAAAGATGTGTGTTTACTCTCACATTGGGTGCACCCGTGCAATCATAAACAGTAATTAAAAGCATGTGCAAACCATAAAGACTCACAATATATCTTTAGCATAAGCATGATGGCACAGAGACAAACTCACAAACACGAATACTTCTCGAACACACAAGTCTTTAGCTATACTAGCAGCACTGTGAGGCTGTTCTTTGAGCTCAATAACATGCTAACATGCTCACAATGACAATACCATGCTGATGTTTTACTATTTATAGCATGTTTACCATCTTCCAGTTTAATATGTTAACATTTTAGCATTCGCTAATTAGAAATAAACACAACGTAAAACAGAGGCTGATGGGAATGTCTTTAGTTTTGCAGGTAGTTGGTCATAAAACCAAAGAATTGGACAAAGTGGAAGTGCTGGTGGCGCTATATAAAAAGTTGGGGGTTTACCAAAGTGATTACAATTTACTCTTAAGGGGGTGCTTGAATGTCTGTAGGAAATTGAATGGCAATCCATCTGTTACGCCCCACTCTAGGTGTGTGGAAGCGCAACATAAAATGCAAGTGAAACGGCGAATGAATTGCAACAACTAATATTTATTGTTGCACACAATAATTAAACAATGTATTTACAAATGAAAACACAACAAGCGCAGGCTCAGGGTGAATCAACGGATAAAATAACAAACAAAAAACACTTCTCAAACAAGTTCTAACTAAACCCTATTACAAAAGAACCAAACAAAAATACATGGGCTAAACCTAACTCCTTAACTTAAAACAGGAGAAAACTAATTAAATCAAATGGCGATTCACCCCTATAGCTCCAGGATTAAAGTCCAGCATATTTACAAAGATAATGTAATTTATATTAGACACCGAGGTCTATATGACGAGGGATTAAAGTCCAATTTATATACAAAGATACTTAAGTTAAAGCTACAAATGTTTGCATCAAAACAACCAGGAAAAAGGCTATGGCTAACACGAGCTAAAGCACACTAATACCACTCTACAGTGGTCCCCCCTCTAATACTTACTACACACAGTTTACAAGTACAACGCTACAAATGCTGTTGAAAAGATTGGTATTGCCAGGAGGATCAAAGCAAACACCTGACAGTTTTCGACCTTGTAACAGCTGTGTTTTCCCTGAAGTTAAATAGGCCGACCCACCATCCTCAGCCAATCCGCAGCGGCGACGTCATCGAAAGCCAGCCAATGAAAACCGTACCTATTAACACAGATCCTATGAAACAAAAGAGAGCTCTCACTCTCCATTAATTTAGCCATACCATTACTTGTAAACAATTTCTAAACATAAATACACATAAATACGGCCGGTAGCCGTAACAACATCTGACAGTTGTTGAGACATTTCACTCAAAACCACAAATGTCAACCTGATGGTGGAGCTAGAAGAAAAGTCAGAGAATCATCAAAGTCATTAAATTCCAGTGGTTGTTGAGATATTTGTGGACTGACCAACTGACCGACCGACCAACAGACTCACCAACATTGCCGTTCCCACAACCATGCCTGGCTTAGCTAAAGATGATACATTTGATTGAAATCGACAACTTTAATATAAGATAACTGTAGCCTCATAAAACACTCATCAGGCTTGCTGGCAAAGATGGAAACTGGACAGACTTTCTGTCTGCAGGGCAGAGATGAAACTCTGCTCTTTTATATGTGCTGACCCTGTTCTATATCTGAAGCCTCTGTTCGACCAGCTACTAGAACTCAATGCCATCTCTTTTTTGAAAGAATCAAGCTTGTTCCTGGAGGTAACTTTCCATATTCGAAGACAAATCCCCCTCCATACAGCAGTTGCTCTAAATTTAGACCTTTGTGCTATTACTTTGTACAATTACTACAGAAAAAAACTACAGCTCCATGAAAAAAAAACTACAAGTGCGGCAGTGCGAGTACTTGCGTCATCGTAACTTGATTTGGTCCATAGAGTCACCAACTCTCTCTTATAGAGTATATTTTTATCATTCTAGTTGTAATCTGTGCAGTCTAAAAATACAGACATGTTCTGTTCTGTTGAGCCATGACATTTAGCCTGCGTACGTCTAGGGCTCATGGGAAACGGTGTTCGTTAAAGGTGCCTAAAAAATTTAATATTGAATAAACAATGATACAACATAGTTTTTCAAAAAACTACCATCCTCATCTAAACAAAAAACAGGCAGACACACGACAAACTGTAGAGGAAGTTTCTGTTCCAAGACTGTATTTTCAGTTATTAGCGTAGTTACAAACTGCGCCGCCATTCCCACCACGCGCATCACGCGCTGTGCGTAGGGCACCAAGTGCCGGAGGGGGCACCACAATTATGATGATCATCATAATGATGAATTATTTTAAATTTAAGATGAAGCACAAGTGCACAACTACAATTAGCATCATCAGACCATTATAGGCAATACAAATATATACATGTTTGCTCGAAATTAATAAAATTAATTATGGTGCCCCCCCCTCCTCCATCATCCTTTGGTTTGTTCGATTGCGTCTGACAAACTCGAGCCTGACGGTAACTCAAAAATTACAAATGGCTTCAAAATGGCAACAGGAGTCGGGAGCGAAAGAAAAAGAAATACCGGGATGACGCTGAGTTGCCTCTGCTGAGCGAAGCTTTTCAAAACTTAAGCTCATTAAAACATACCTGCGTTCATCAATGGGACAGGAACGTCTGAGTGGTCTTGCTGTCATCAGCATCAATGCAGAACTCGCTCAGAAGCTGTTGTATGATGACTTAATTAACCATTTTGCAGCCAGGAAATGCAGACGTGTGCATCTGTAGAGCTTCCCGCAACTGCTGAAAATGCCTGTTCTGTAGTGCAATGTACAGTCTTTTGTAGTGTTTGCAAAGTTTTGTAACTTTTCTTCTGTTTTGTGTGACTCATTGTATAGTTCTGTTTTTCTTATTTGTATTTAAATTTATTCAATTTTGAACACTGACTAATTGTTATTTTTTCTTACAAATACTAATATTTAAACAAATATAACAAATATACCACAAAGCAATTACCCCTAGGGCACCCAAATGGCTAGCAGCGGCCCTGGTTAAAGATGTCAGTGGGATTTTGAATGAGGTTGTCTTACTTGTGGAACAGAACCCGGAAGCTCCGGTTTCACTTGGGCTCTATATAACACCACCCTGCACATTAACTCGACCCCCTCACACCTCTACTGGGCTATCTATGTCATATGAAACACAGGCCAGACCTTTCATACGTTCATAAAGTTTTAACAAGCCTCACACACAGGTGGTAGGGAGGCCGGAGAGGCAGAGGAAGGGAAGCAAAGACATTCCTGTCTGATGAATACATCCACAGTTTAACGGCAAGACATCGTGGTTAATGCCACGGGGTCAAATGTGGACCTAATACTGAGGATGATATACGATATCTGTCTGCACTCCCAGTACAACTGCAGCTTCACACAAATGCAGCCATGTTTTATCAGTTGGCTAACACCATAAATTCTCAAATATAGGACTTTTATTTACCTCAAATGAAGTGAGAGCCTGACCGTTATTTGAGGAAGGCTGTACAGTGGAAACCACTTCCAGTGATCAAAAAGCATCATTCCAATACAAATGCTGTTTGAATAATTTCCTTGTAGTAATCAAGTAGTTCGCTTGCAGTGTCTTGTCATACATGACAACATACGGCAAAAAATGTCAAACTGCGGGCATTATGTATATATAGACCAGTTCACAGTAAACATAAACATTCTAAATGTATCCCAGTTTATTTCCTGTTGCAGTGTATGTGAATGATATGAGCTGACAGGAAGTAAACATGGACCCAAGCTGTTGCCTAGCAATGCAATCAGTCCCTCCAGGATTTTGCGGGCTTTTATTGGGATTGTTACGGCCTAAAATACTTGATCAAAGGGGTACATGCAGCAACTGTGAGGGTTTCTGGACAACATTTGTCCTTATTTTGTGAGGTTAATTGATTTCCAGCAACAAATACTGTACATATATTTGCCCACTCCTATGTTGATAAGAATATTAAATACTTGTCAAATCTCCCTTTAAGATACATTTTGAACAGATAAAAAATGTGTGATTAATTTGCGATTAATCACGATTAACTATAGACCATCATGTGATTAATTGCAATTAAAAACATAGTCTCCTCAAAGCTTATGACAAACTGCCAAAAACGAGACGCATTAGCGTAACTTGGTGTTCCTCAGGCTACCTTGTGAACTCTACTCAAATGACAGTCATGCACGCTGTTCATCTGCAAGCACCACCCGTGCTGCGGTGACACAGAGCCGGCCGAAAACCGGCAAAGCCTCATCCCAAACAAGCCCTTGGTGAAGGAAGAGGCAGAAGAATTGGCAGCGAGCCAGTAAATAGCAAAGCTGTCCGTTTCATTACTTTGTGTTCATGTAATAAATGTACAAATGTCAATTAGATGGTAACCTGCATGAGAAATAAAGGACAACAAAATATTGTACTAATAATTGTAGCCCCTGGGCAATTTGTTCTGCCCCTGAGTGCCATTGTGGCTGGTTTCCTGGTCTACTAGCAGTTTCCTGGTGGTTCTGCTCAGAATAAATATGTTTTGGTTAATATTTACATGTTCAGTTCAATATACACATACAGTATGTGTCACTTTTTGCAGTGTACTTGGTGAGCATGTGGTTTACTTTGAGTACAACCTATGTATTTAATTGTATTACATGTAATTGGTTGTTTATGTGTCATGTCACTTTACCTGGTTGTGATTGGCTGTGGGGCGGGACTAGCGAGGAGCGGGTGGTCGAGCGAGAGAAGTGAGGGAGCGGCGCAAGGGAGAGGTTGGAGAGAAGCCAGTGGAACGAAAAGAGATTTAGTAATTAGAGATTTATGGTTTAAAGTGTGTTTGTAAGTTATAGTGCTGTAAAAACTAGAGCATAGGACTGCAAGCAAGTGAAACGCCGAATGTATACGTTGCGAGTAGTTAAAGGGACTATTTGTAACTTTCAGAAATGCTTCTTAACAGCGACACCTGTGGCCATGAAATCAACGAAAGTCAGCGTCGGGCTCGCGCTTGCTCGCTCTCAATATACCTGAACGAGCATCACTCAAAACAGTGAGGCGACACACGTCAGCTAAAACCACAATATCACTCTATATTTCAGCTGCTTGGCAGTAATGTTAGCTGACCAGACGAAGGTCTCTCCATGAACATGATTTAGATCTGATCCTAGTGTTGGCTTTTCCTGCCTAAGTGCAGGCTGAAGCAGCAGGGCTCTGCAGCGTGTCTCCCTGCTCTCTCTGCCCGCAGCCGGAGAGAGCAGAGGAGACACCGGCACCCGGTCGGTAACGAGAAGACAACGTAAATCTCTGTAGAGCTCCGTCACTTCACAAGACACGGAAAACCTCTGTTGGTCTGGAGGAGCTGCAGCAGTTATTTCTGCACAAACGTCCCCTGTACATTCACTAGATATTACCAGAGCTAAACTAACTCTTCTGCAGTGTGTAGTGAACGCGCGTTCACATCTAGAGGTGGAGCGAGCTGAGCTGTCTGAGTGAAGGCCAGCAGGCAGAGGAGGAGGGTACAGCGGCTACACGCGAACGCGCATATGCGAGCGCGCATGTGTGACGACCCGCTACATTTATGCGCGTACAAAGTTACAAATAGTCCCTTTAAGTGGCTATCAACGCAGTAGCTGATATTGTGCCGTTAGCCTTTCCAGCTAACTAGTCAAGCTATATACCGCCGAAGGACACTCTGGACTGCCCAGATAGCCTCCAGGTGACCTGGATAAAAGCCTGGTAGCTCCTCTGGCAACGCGGGAGAAAGAAGGTTTCACCCATCGGACTGCCATGGTCAGCTATCAGCCTTTCTAGCTGTTTGCACCACGCTTGGAGGTGCAACATTAGGACTCTGTGATACAAACTCTGCTACGCTAACGTGAGTACTCAGCTTTTATTTGGCTGTTAGAGTGAAACGGTCTCGACTGTTTTTGGCCACCACGTTCCCAAGCATCGACCAGGCCTGCAACGGGTTGTTTTCATTAATGGTCCTTTTCTGTTTGCCGGCTTGTGTGTGTGAGAGTGTGTGTGTGTGTGTGTGTGTGTGTGAGAGAGAGTGTGTGTGTGGTCCCACAGGTTATTTTTAGTGAAAGTAAAAGAAATCATAAGAGTTCATTGTATATCCTTTGGTACTGCTTTATGTTATTTTGGGCTAGACCAAGTACATTAAAGGGTGACATATATGCTAGTGACCCCAGAAGGTTAAAGGAACATAGAAGATTGACTTGGGTTAATACTGACTTGTTTATCTCTGTGAAAGGTCAAAGTACTATTTTCTTGGTATACTATTATTGAGAGTATTGTGAGCCTTTTTTATTTTACATATTTTTGACATCATTCCCTTTTAGTTAATACATTGAGTAAATTGTTGGGGACATATTTGTTATGTGGTTTTTATTAGGTATAAACATAACCACAGTGCAGTCACATATAAGAAATGGGGAGGAAATAATTATGGGTTATTAAAATAAAGCAACAACAGGAATAAGGGTTTAACTAAAGCCAACCTGGGAATTAAGTTTTACGAACACAGGGCGCTACCTTTATAAAAAGGTGCAGAAAGCGCTACATAATCATCCGCTTAAAATAATTGATTCAACCCCGGACATACAACGGTGTATTCTGGCAAGCCTCCTCGCTGCTTGAGATGCGTTTTAGTTTTTTGGGACGTCCTTCAAGATGGAGCGCTGAGATCGATTTCTGGGTCACAAGGGAGGACGCACAAAATAGAGATATGCGGTGAGCCCCCGATGGAGATCTGCCCACTATTCTAGTTCCTATTTTTTCCATTCTCTGTGCTAACCTAAGTTATAGTGGCAGTAGGCAGTATATTTTTTACATCATTGGGCAACAATTCCATAATAACCTTTCAGCATATTGTAATTGAAGTGTTCTGAGAGAAAACTAGACTTCTGCACAGGAGACTTTGACCAATCACAGGTCATTTCATTGAAAGAGCGTTCCTATTGGCTTTGCTCCGGTCATGTGACCGGAACTTGGCGTTCCTTCACCAGATTTCACAATGGCGTTGGCGTCACAAACTTTCTAATTGTACAGCTAAACCGTGCACTACAAGATGATTCTGAAAACATTTGAGCAGAGAAATAGGCATTAACGTAACATAATATTGATTCATATTTGATCAGCGCTGCCTAGTTTGACCGTTTGGTCGAAGTTCGCGAGTGATTGACAGCCGGCTCTCATAGACGGCAGCTGGACAGCAGACCTCAGATCAGCTCTTACTGCTTGTTTTCCTCCGGTTTTTTAAATCTTGCATATGCCGTTAGGAGCACCAGAGGACACAGAGACACATGATTTGTTTTCAGGTTACCTTTTTCATGTACTACTGTCACGATATAGCAACCGTTTTATAAAAATAACTTTTTTAATCATATTTGCTCCAATCTCGCCTACTTCAGCTTTATCTAGCTGATGGTGGTAGCTCAATATTTAGCATGAAATCAATCCTCTCATCTAATTATCTGCAAGAAAGCCAAATAAGCATATTTTCCAAATTATTCCCTTAAACCGGTTAAAACTCCTAGGCACAATAACAACCCATGCTAAACAAGTGACATAGTAACACAAACCAAGGGCATATTGGCATCAGCTATGTGTTACATCTCACAAGTGCTAACTGAAAAAACATGCAAAAATGAACATGAAGCCTTGTAGTGTGAACATAACCCCAAACCTATTTGCACAGCATATAATAGCAGGTGATGTGATGGTACATGACTCCAAACACTCCCGTATTAGTTTGTTTTAAATTTACCGTCATTATCCTAACTGTTGTGTCTGGGTTGTGTCTTTGTCCTTTCAGCCAAGCGTTACACACTGCGTACAAACACACACTCACACTCACACACACACACACACACACACACACACACACACACACACACACACACACACACACAGTGGTCTGGTTCTCGTTGCTGCAGTTCCTCCTCGTTCCAGAGCTTCCCAGCCAATGCTGATGAGCCTTGATGCCATTAGTGTTGATTTCATGTGACAGCGATGAAACTGGATAATGAAAATCAATAAGGCAACTTCTCTAAGCCTGCAATTGTCAAGTTTTATAAATCCTTTTTCTTGGCCAGGGTAGTCTTCTCTTCATATATGTACACATGCAGAATGCACATGCAGGCGAGTGAACACGCATGCGGCAAAAATACACTCAAATGCATGCAAACGGAAGGTGTTGGCTCACTGCATGCACTTCCTGCTGCACAGAGGGCAGAAAATATACATTATTTAATCAATGGAAACCATATTCACCATGCAGCATTTAAATTAATTACTACTGGAGATCTTTAATTTGTATACGTGACTCATTTAGTGTGTAAAAAGTTGAATATGTTAGTTATGTGTATATGCTTTTCTGTTCTTTTAAATATGTGTTACAGTCCCTTTTTTCAGACCACTAATCAAATGTAATTGCAGTGCATTTCATTAAACCACATTTACCCACCATCCCTCCACGAGGCCCTTTTGTTCCCCTCTATATTCAACTCCTTTTGTATTACATTCACAGTCGCAGATCGATTCTCTCTGTGGCCTATCAGTGCTCCAAGTTAGACAAATTGCATTTACCTGCTTCACAGACACTTTAAATAGAGAGAACAGAGGAAAATGAGAAAACTGGAAAACAAGATGCCCATGTTATGAAACTAGAACAAGGACAAGCCTCACTACCATCCCATCACACCGGTGCAGAGATTGTTTGTGTATTGAAGAAAAGGGTGGAGGCACTCTAACACAATAGGCCTTGATTCAATGGCTGAATATTCTCTTTCACACACACTCACACACACAACGGGTAAATCAACAAACTTTCTCCCAAAGATTGCAAGTGCTGCTTTTGATCACGAAATCACACTTGACCTTCTTTCTTCTGTCTCTTTCTCTGAACCTTCGGCGGAGCTGTGAGGGACTGGGTGATAAAGGGGCTGGTGGGTTGTTTTGTCTTGCAGCTCTGTAGCTCTACCCTCCATCTTTCTTTCTTTCTCGCTCGCGCACACACACACAAAAAAAACTTTTGGCAGATACTCCAGCTCTGGGGAACAGAAGAGAAAATGTGTGTGTGATCACAGGGAGGGGAGTGATGATAGCCTGTGTTTTCAGCAGAGGGCCTCGCGTCCTTGGAGGCCCCCACTGACTCATGAATATCTGGCCCGCCAGCTGACAGTGATTGGCTATTGTTGCGAGCCGAGCGGCCTTGTCTGCGCTCATTGCCCACGCGTCCGACAACATACAACAGTAGCCTCTCATCCCGCCTCTGACAGCTAAAAAAGATCGTTTCAAAACCACATGGAACAAATTGTAGTATGGCTGTAATTGTGGGCAGCGGGTTTGTATTAGTTTAATTGGTGACAATAGCTCGGCCGTCCTTTTTGTCCTTGGAAAAAAGGAAATCCATTTTGCCAGTGTTAAAATAACAATACTGCTACAAAAGCAAAACACAGTAGCATATGTGGTCAAAATTGAGTTGAAACCTGACGTTCAGTTTGTTATTCCACATAATTAAAAAAGGCATTCACTAAAAGTATTGACAGAGAAGGAAAAAAGAACAAAGCTAAAATCCTGCTGAGGGTAGCTGGCTTATCATAAAGGAAGCTAGCTTAGCATATCTCAGTGTCTGTCATCTCATTTTTTGACTTGTGAATTCCATTTTTAAGCTCATTTTAAATCACATACTTACATTTATTAAATTGAAAATCAATGTATTATACTGATTTCAATATAAATATCATGGGGCCTAATACTGGGATGGATAGAAACACTTGATTCATATAAGCAATTGACAGTAAATAATAATCAATCAAAAATTCATAAGAACGCTGAGAGAACACATTGTTGTTGGTAGAAACTGCAGTTTGTTTTAGAATTCTGTGAAGATTATCCATAGTGCAGTATCTGCATTTCTTTAGAATCAGGTTTATTTCCAAGTAGGTTTTCACATGTAAGGAATTTGCTTTGGTGTTTAAATAAATAATAATAATAAATAAAAATAACCTTAAACATAAACAATAGACGTAAGAGAAAATAAAAGCAAGTACTGCAAAAGTAAAGAAACATAAAGATAGAATAGAAATGCACTATAAAAATATGAAAAAAATACTTAGCCGTTTATATCTGCATAGGAAGCGGGTCGTCTCCACCGAGTCATCCATGTTGCACCGCCATGTTTCTACAGTAGCCCAGAACGGACAAATCAAACTCTTTGTCAAACGGACAAACTAACGCTAACTTTTCCTGCTTGGGCCGGAGTCGATAGTGTTACTCGCTGCCGTCGCCGCCTCTCTCTCTCTCTTGATTCACCACTCACTTCCCACATACACACACACTCTACGCACTGGATCTGCTCCAACTGGCTCTAGAGAGGGCCATTTACTTTTTCAAGTCGGCCACCGTAGCTCGGCACACGGGAGAGGCTTCAGTTGGTTGTAATCTCCTCACCTCACCGCTAGATACCGCCAGATCCTACACACTGGACCTTTAAATAAATGGATGAAAATGAACAACTTAGCTGCTTCAAGAAATGACATCGTTGTGAGTGCTGACGCTGTGCAGCAGGGATTCTAGGGGGTAATGGGATGGTGCCGGTTCTGGTGTTAAATTTGACAGCAAAATGTTAAGCTAACAACACAAGTAAAAAAGGTTGACACAACATGTCTCACTGATTATCATAAAGCTTCACATTCACTATAACAATGATAAGTTGAACATCATCAGGTGACAATAATAAATAGGCAGGACTGTTCTACACATTTACAGCTGGTTGAACATGGATTCATTCTTGGTTTTCTTGATTACATGGGAAGTATCTCAGTCATGCCGTTTCCATTGAAACCCCATGCAAATTGGTAACAGCTTTGAGTGTCCCAATTGAGTGGTGCATCTGTGGCGACTTGAGATGGCACAGATAGGAGAGAAGGGACACAATGAGACGAGACACCTTCTTTCCCTGTCCAATCTATTTCCCATGTAATCTCAGCTCCGTCTTCAGCCCCGATCACTGCACAATAACAGCCCAGACAACTCAGCTGCGGTGCCACAATCATCAATCAATCATTATCACCTCACAGCTCTGATCTGAAGAGAACTGAATGAAACGAGACACTAACAACTGGTGGAGGATTACAAAACAGAGCAACGATGGGCCAATATAACCTCACACACGAATGGGATTTGAAAGATTTTCCATTTCCAAATTTATGGTCTCGAAGATGCTAGTACAGATACTCTCCCTTTCCATCTTTCCTTAAACTTTCTTCCCTTTTGGCAGTTGACCTGTCTTGTTGTGGCTGCCAACATCTGGAGGCATGTTCTCCTTTCGCATGCACATAAAATATTAGTCATGTAAGCTCATCTTGCTGAGAGCACTTTGACTAGCGTGTGTAAAAGAGTCGAAGGCGTATGTTCTGCGTGCCAAGCCTATTAGACAAGGCTTGCAGAGTCTCACACTGTAAAACTTTGGGTGGGATTGCTTAAAAGCTCCAATGTAAAAAAAAAAAAAAAAAAAAAGATATTACTTTCCCTTGTCAAATGGCAAATAAAGTCCGGTTAATCTCAGTAAAGCCTGTTCTGGCCAAGGGGAACATGTATAAACAAATCTATGACAAATGGCCTAGATGTTTCTAGGAAATTAAATTTTAGACCACAAATGCTCTTCCTCTTAAAAATCAAGGGCTAGGCAGCTCCCCACTCTCCACACATCAACCCCCAACATATTTGACATTATTTGTCTGTCCCATTTCTCCATCTACTGTCTGAAACTATATGAGGCTCAGAATAAACACTGCCTCCTGTTTTGGGTAGAAAATGTACTGCTCTGTAAATATTTCTGTTGTATCTAAAATGGCATTTTAGAATTCCAAATATTTAAACAAATGTCCAAGAAACAGTCTGAAGCCAGTGGTGCCAGCCTGCATGGGAAAAAAAATGTTTTATTGAAACTGTACTGGCTCAAGATGATTTATAGTGTGAACATGACGGATTCAGCCAGCCAGCTGCTCTGTGAGGCTGTGCTTTTATTATGAGCTAAACGCTAACTGACATTTTTATCATATCAAACCCCATTTTTGATACTATTTCTGGCTGGCATTTTTAAGCCATGCTAGGGACGACGATGACGATCAGTCCACCGCTTTGGACAAGACTGAAATATCTCAACAAGTATTGGATGGGTTACTATGAAATGTTGGACAGACATTCCAACCTGGTATCTCGCCAAAGCATGTAAATTACCCGCCTGTCCACCAGAGGATAGTGTGTCAGTGTCATGTTTTGCCTCGCCGAAGCTTGATTATTAGACATGTGTATGAAGGTGCAGTACCAGCATGGAGCGACATTCCACTCACTTAGGTTTAGGGAAAACATTGTGGTTGGCCATAAAATAACTCTGTAAACCAAGTACAATACGTACGGAAACAACATAACATAAGTACGGAAAATACGTCATTAATGTTTCATTTTAGGTCACTAGCTCTGAGCGTAGCATATTTACACAGATGCATTTAGATGCAGATACAGTCAGTACAGACTGCATGGCGTGAAATGACATGCAAAAAGCAAGAACAATGTTCTTAAATGGATAGTTAGGGTGTTTTGAAGTGGGGTTGTATGAGTTGTACTTATCCATAGTAGGTGTATTAGGTACAGCTGATGGTCGGCCCCCAACAAAAATGTTTTTTAGCCACCTAAAAGAAACAAGAGACAGCAAACTGAACTGCAAGTGAAACGTATCTATACTGTTTTTGTCATCTGAGCCTGCTGGCTTTGGAGAGAGCATAGATAACTTTCACTTTCAGTTCAGTTCCCACGTCGGGAAGAAGAAGGAAAGGGCTGTCTGACAGCAAGATAAAGCGGTAAAAATATTCTGAATATAGCATGAACTCAAACAGATATCAGATAACAGTTTTCTAGGTGAGCCTTTCTTTTAGGTGGATAAAATAAGTTTTTCTGCCGTCCCCGTCCACAGCACTGTATTGCTTTGCTCCAGTGTTGGTGCTCCCTTCTGTTTCTCAAAGCTGGGGGCACACCGACCATCATCTACTGTAGGTAATACACCTACTATGGATAAGAACCTCATAAAACCCCACTTAAGAGCACCCGAGCTATCCCTTCAATGCATGCTTTTGCCTTGCACAGTATTGTGTCATTCATACGCCTTTTCGTGCGACCAGGTTGGACATTCATTGTCCAAAGAGGATGAATCCTACTCACTTGAGTGATTCCCTGACTTTTCCTCTAGCACTAACATTTGTGGTTCAGAGTGAAATATCTCTGCAGAAATTAGATGGGTTGCCATGTCATTTACAACAGATATTCAAGGTCCCTGGAGGATACATTCTCAGACGATTAATTCTAATGAGATTGGCTGTCCCCTGAGCACCATCAGCAGGTCAGAGTTTTCATTTATGCTGCCATATATCTCAACATCTACTGGGTGGATTGTCACAACATTTGGTAGAAATAATCCCTGGTGCTCAGATGATCATATTGACTTTGGTGAGCCTCTGGTTTTTATTCTAGCTCCACCATGAGGTTGACTTTTTAGTTTTTTATTGAACTGGGAACTGGGGAATTTGGTACATGCATTCATGGTCCCCCGAGGAAGATTTGTAATGAGTTTGATCTCCTGACTTTTCATCTAGCACCAATATCTAGTCAAAATGTCACTTTGTCAAATGTCCACTTGTACTTTGGTTTATGAATACCTGCAAAACTAATGACATTCTCATCAGCCTCAACTGTACTTTGTGTTTAGTGCTAATTAACAGGTTTGCATTGGTTAGAGTTTTTGGGGTAGGGTTTATTGTCTGGGCAATAGTTGTCCAATCGATCCAGTAATCCATCCAGTGTTTATTGAGTTATTTCAGTCTGGACCAAAGTGTTGGACCGACCAACCAACCCACATTGTCATCCATCGAGCCCTGCCACTAGCAAGGCTAAAAGCTTTGCTGATCAAATTATCAACACTGACTTCTGGCTTCTTGTTGATGATGAGCTGTTAACAGCATTTTACACATGTTGTGTTGCTGCTCGGATTGACTGGTGCAGCTTGTACCAAAGCTGTTTAGACCAAAAAAATAAAGGAAGCAACATTTCATGTGGAAAGAACCACATCACAGTGTTGGGGTTGAATCAGTAATTGCATTCATCTGGTGACATGCAACCTGCTAATGTGGTAAATGGCTCTCTAAGACAATAATGGACAGACTGGCTTTTTACTACTGCAGTCACATTAGGCATAATTGTGCCCCGACAATCACCCCGAAAGGTAGAATATTTGGATGTGGCCTAACATGTGTGTGTGTGTGTGTGTGTGTGTGTGTGTGTGTGTGTGTGTGTCTAAGTACTTCTCATGCATTTGTGGATTGCAATGGATTAACATAATTTAGACATCAAATATCCACACATGGATTTTCTGTTCAGGGTTCCAGACAAAAACTTTTGTAAACTTTTAGTAAAATAATGTGACATCACTCCAGACACCCTTCACTGAAGATGCTCTCTTCCTACAGAAGGCTGCATCTGAACATATCCGCACAATTTTAAAAATAATTTGGCAACATTCCTGCAAACATTACTTTCAGAAAATATCCTTACGCAACTCCAAGAGCAAGGGTCCCAGTATCATCTCTCTCTGGTCATGATGATTGTTGAACATCCTTTGCCAAGCTGGCTGAGATCGACGAAAATGTTCCATTGACAGTGTCTCTCTTTTTTTTATTTATCACAGCGTTCTATCCTTCAAACCTTTCAACACAATGAAATGTAGTCCGTTGAGTGACTTACTGCGGTGGTCTTTCTGTGCTAACATTTGTATTTGGTGGACTGAAAGAGCCGTCGAACAAGAGGCTCGTTTTGACCAGAGGCTCTTGGACGCAGGCTATGTGGTCAACATCTCCTCAAAGGTTTTAAACTTATCAGGTTAAGATGAGGGCAGAGCGATTGAGAAGAGGTCAAACTGGAGCTTTCCAGTATTATATTTCTCCTGACACGCAGTAGCATTCATCGTTGATTCCCAGGTTTTGAAAATACTCGGCTGGGAATACAAGTCTGGGAAAACAGATGCATTGAACAAAGGCACAAATATAGCAGTTTCAAGTTCATCATTCAGAAATTTGTCATTGTTAATCCTCAACAAATATTTGAATAAAATGATCAATGAGCAGGTTTGTTGGGCAGGGCAGGATCGAGCTTTACAGATATTGCACAGTTGTTGTTTTTATTGCATGATCCAATCTTGAAACCTGGTGGGCAACTTAACAGTAGACAGTGAATTAATGAGCTGAAGTTAGGGACAATCTAACGCTAAATGGTTTGTTACACAGAATCATCCGAGAAGCCGCCATTGGAAACTGTTTGGAAAAGGGCAGGCACTTTCAAAAAAGACTTGTGATTGGATGAACCATCGGTCAATCAAACTCTTACCGAAGCCAGTCAGGTGAAGAGCGGAAACATCTTTTCCATCTAGAAAATTCTTCAGTGTTGTTATTTGCTCGTCTTTCAATGAAGAAATACTCTCCAGTTCTGATACAACTGATGCTATTGCAGCATCTACGCAAACCTCTTGAGGAGCGGCCATTGTTTAGGACAAACAATCACCTCTCTGTGTCGTCACACACACCTAAACAACGACCATAGCTGCAGTAGCTCCTCGCAGGAGGCTGATTGGTCCGCGCTCTGGCTTTCCGGACATAAACGCATGACTTAAAGCCTGGCAAGATGGGTTTTCGAGTGATGTGTGATCCCACAATTACCGCGTGATCTTGTGACTCTTGTGAATCCAGCTGTCGTGCAAGATAAGGGCAAAGATTATGGAAGCAATGAGATGAAACTATGTTTGTTTGTTTTTTACAACAGACGCTGCCGCCATTTTGGACTGAAAATGTATATTAACACAGGCCATTTTGGTAGATTATGACAATAGAATAGAAGTCATTTTGTTTTAATTTTGTATAGCATTTTTTAGGCGGACATTTTACTGGCGTCCGGTAGTCGCTTTCAGTCCAAAATGGCAGAAGCATAGCTCTGCTACTGGGCGCTGATGTTGCAATGGAACAAAGAATTGATTCTCACTTCTTGGCAGTATACGTTCTTTGGTAAGGGACCATCTGCAAGTGCATGTGAAATGGCAAATTTTATTTCCATCTGAAACTCCTCTCATTGCACACACAGCTTCTATTAATGTTTGTTGTCCAATGAACTGGTATGGCACATGTTTTTCTTCATCTTCTTTTGTCATAGCCACCTCAGAAAACCTTTACATTCATCTGGGCATCTTCCCATTATGTACGCTTCTTTACATCTTCAAAAGGTACACTCCAGGGGTAAATCCAAATACAGATATGAATACAGATTTATTTTTGTACAGACCTTTTTCATTTAAAAACAAATAAATCCCGCTATTCCAGTTAGACAGTATGCTTTACACATCTTCAGTGCATAACAATTAATGACTTCCCCAGTAATGAGTTGTTTTAATTTCAGCATTAATGCAAATTAAAAACTACATTGTGTTTTCGGCTTCTGCCTCCCTTACATACTGTATCTCTCCACTGCCTGTGTTCAAGCACTAAGCTATCACCAGCCTGCATGAGCTAAATATAAAACATGACAAGTTTTTCTTTCTCCGTGTGATAACATTCCTAGTGCTGTGATTTTATCGAGCTACACGACAAAGGCTTTGTTGTCAGCTCCTGAGCAAATACGTCTCTTTGAGGCAACGACATCACAACAAACCTGTGCCTCAAATTGGATTTCAAATAAGATTAGAAATGAGCTACAGAAGAAAAATTTGCCTTTGAGTGGAGATGTGTTAAAGTCGTTACAACTTGAATTCTCGGGTTTAAATTTAGGCACTTGAATTATGTTTGTATCCTGACTGTTTTTCTCCATCACAACTTCTAAAGACAAAAGATCTGCTGCTTTTAAAGATGTGACGGCAAGGAATATTTAGCAGGGAGTGTATGATTTATTGCTTTCAGAGAGGAATATGCAACGCACTCAAAACATTGTCTGAAGACAGTAATTACTCCTTCGCATGCACTGTATAATCTCCCATTGTCACCAGTACTCTGTCTCCTTTACCTTTGGCTTTCTTCTGAATCTTGAAATCTGAAATCCCATTTCATCTTTCCTCCATCAGCTGTGCTGTTTCATTGATCAACCTACCTGTTAAGTGACGAGACCATTATAGACATGAAAATATGTGCCCCCTGATAGATCTCTTGCCAGAGTGCTTCTTTTCAATAATTAATCGTAAAGTATATTGAATGATTGGTAAAGCCAACATTTATTTTTAAATTGCAGTGCAGTAGCTTTGAGCTGCACACACAGATTCCTACCACAAATTGCCATGAAAAATCTACTGAGTGAGTACAAAACAAACAAACCAGTGGTCTAGATTAGATATTGGACAGGTTCATAAGCACAACATTTGACAACAGGCAGCTTTTCCATTTCTCTAAACTTACAAAACATATCACCCTGACAGGTTAAAGTCTGTTAAACAAAAAATCCCTCATGTTTTTAAATTTTCTGTGTCTAGCTGGACCTGCAGAGATCAACGAGAGCAGATTTCAAACTGCGCACACACTTAAAATCAGGATTTTGCATTGGAAACTTGTTTTATTGTTACAGAAATGTCCTCCTGAAATCGTGATTCATCTTGTGATTGATAAAGCTTGAAAGAGAAGCAGGAAAAAATATGTTTGCCAATGTCCAATGCAAACCTACCAGGGTTAAGCTGACGAAGATCATGTTATTTGATTAAAAGTCCTCACGGTTTCGTCAACTGCTTTTCTTCTCGGTCAACAATGCACTTTGAACCTCATACTTGACCTACTTTTTACTGTGATGCTTGTTACTATGGATACCTTTCACCACTGTTATTATGAACTAATGCCAGTCAAAGGACCACTTAACACCCCAAATTAGCTTGAACAATTCACCTTCAGAAATTCAGAAAAAATGCATTTGAACCCTCACACACACACACACGCATCCGCAGCACCTTCTGACCGTCGCCTATAATTCATAGAACTGTGGTTACATTATGTAACCAATTGAACATCTATACCAGCTGGTGACGGCTCTCGTATCACTTGTGTGTTCTGAAGCATCTTTCTTTCTGGCAAAACTTGAAAGCAGAGACAGTAAATGCAACCTGAAGCATATCTTTTTACCCTTCAAGTCTAGTTCCTTCTGTTTAATGCACATAACTACAGTGACTGTGTGTTGGGCTCTGAGGGCTGCCAAAACGTGGGTGACCTACACTCCATACTGTGCCTGAATGCATCCAGTGTAGACACGGGCACAGATTGAAGCTGCTGCTAACGTGCTGCTTTCACTACTTTGACTTTCAAAGTAAAGTAAAACCCAAGCTGTAATAAACAGAAATTTTCCTTAAAGGGAATGTTTGTAACTTCTCACACGTATAAATCATTGCGGGTCGGTGTTCCATGTGTGCTCGCGTGTGGCTACGCTGTTCAGACTCAGACTCCAACACAAACTACACGGAAGCACCAAAACCTCAAAGTTCTATCTAGTAAAGCCCGTCTGTTAAACAGTGTTGGCCGCGGTCGGAGGACACGGGGGAGACCGTAGTTTTGGTCTCCAGGGCCTGAGTCTCTGCTGTACTCTGCTCCTCTGCCTGCCTTCCTTCACTCAGCTCGCTCCACCTCACGTGCATGCGCACACACTACACACTGCAGAAGAGTTAGTTTAGCTCTGAGAATATCTAGTGAATGTACAGTGGACGTTAGTGCAGAAATATCTGCTGCAGCTCCTCCAGACCAACAGAGGTTTCCCGTGTCTTGTGAAGTGACGGGGCCCCGCAGCGAGAAACGTTATCGTCTCTGACCGGGTGCCGGTGTCTCTCCTGTCTCCCTTCGGGAGGCTGAAGCAGGAAAAGCCAACACTAGGATCAGCAGTAATTCATGGAGAGACCTTCGTCTGGTCAGCTAACATTACTGCCAAGCAGGTGAAATATAGAGTGATATTGTGGTTTTAGCTGACGTGTGTCGCCTCACTGTTTTGACGGATGCTCGCTCACATTCAGGTAGCGCGTGCACACAGGAGAGCGTGAGCAACGGGACGCTGACTTTCGTTGACTTAACGGCCCAGGTGTCGCTGTTACAACCAATTTCTGATTGTTACAAACAGTCCTTTTAAAATCAATGTAGTATGTTACCTTTCTTTGGAAATCTCAACAGTGCTTACATTCTATTTCCTTTCACAAAATAAAATGTACTGTCTTTTAATATAACACGTCAATGATGACCAGCTTTCCTCGTCCTCCGAGGCTGTTGCCTTCAGAGACAGCACCTCGAGTGGTTTTGTTAACTGCACGCATTGCGATATAACAAGCACTGAGAGGTCACTTCCATTGATTTTTACACAGAAAACTCTCATCCTTGCTCGCTGCGTTCCTGCTGATAAAGCAGCTACAGTAGGGACTCAATTTGGAACCTCACATAGCGAGCTTGGCAACCGTATCTATACAGTGGACTGAAACGTTACCACAGAGACAGACCTAAGTCTGGCAAGCTTTCCAGAGCCACATACGAACACTGACGGCATTCGCAAGCTGTCTATAGACACACAGGCAACTTTAACAGGTTGTTTTTCACCCTGCTTTGCTCCCCGTATCCTGGTGATTAACCACTGAGCTCACGTTAGACTTGACAGGTGCAATATATGTGACAGTAAAAATGACATCTTTTTTTAACCTACTCAAGGGTTGAGAAAGACAAACAAGCAATAAATAGTCGGGATTCTGCTGTTTGTTGCGGTGCGTAAGAGAGGGGGGGGACATGGCCGCTCTGCTCGGTGGACCGTGGCTGTCGTGAAGTTACAAGACTCTCCAGTGAGGAAGTCCCTATTCTCTTTAGTGTCATTGCACGACTTTCTCTGTGTCTCTCTTGTCGCCTCTCGTCGTTCCTCTATGTCTCTCCCTCTCCCTCTTTAGTGGGCCCCACTTATGCTTTATGATTGTCTCTCCTGGGTCCTCGCGGTTGATCCCTCTGCTCCCTCAGCCTGTCTCTCTCCGTCGTTCTCTTTCACGGTCTCTATCTCTCTGTCTCCTTAGAGGACCACTTTTACCCCACTTACTTTTTATTACAGTCTTTCCAACCTCCAACCTTTCAATTGTTCTCTATCGTCTCCTCCTTCCTCCTCTCTCTACCTCTGTCTGCCCCTGTCTGCCCTCTCCATGTGCTTTGTTTGCATTTAATTGTCCTGTGATGCCCAGACGTCCTTATTCAACACTCTTCTGAGAAGAGTCTCACGGAGCGTCAGCTGGTCAGGTTACTCTTAGAACAGTCATGCCAGCTGGTCAGAATGTGTTTGTGCTTTGTCATGTGTTTATAACAGAAGTTGTGTGAGTGGCCGTTCAAAATGTGCGTTAATGTCTTCATCCAAAAACACAGAGTTACACCGTTACCCATGCTTCCATGTTCTGGACTTATTATTGTGTAACAAGCTGATTGTCTAAAATTATATTATTATTACCTCCCCCAAGGCCAAAGGCCTTGGAAGGAGGTTATGTTTTCACCGGCGTTGGTTTGTTTGTCTGTTAGCAGGATTACTCCAAAAGTCCACAACGGATTTGAACGAAATTGTTTGGAGGGGTGGGGTGTGGCACTATCCACCACCCATTACATTTGGTGGCGATCCGGATCATGATCAGGCTTCGGGATTTTTTTTTAATAACTCCGCTCAGCCTGTGCATTAACACCACAGGCTTTAGGACATGCGCAGTGTAACTGATGACGCGTTCAGAGAGGGACAGAGACAGAGCAGGGGGCGGGGGGGACTGTTGATTCGGCGTTTTTTCACATTAAACCTAGTGAAATTACAGTCGAGTTCGTACAAAGCACACTTGGGGATTGTTGGAAAGAGTAAACGACGACGGTTTAGGTGAGTTTAATTTTGTTTCTGTCCAGTTTCAATGAGGTGATCTCATCATAAACAAAAATACACATGGATGATGACGCAAGCTGAACGGAGAGGGGGGGGGCAATCGTACTCGGGCAGCTTGGCGGAGGTCTGCGCTAGTTTTATATTAGATAGGTGGGTGAAAAGTTGCATTTCAATTCAAGTGTACAAATCAACACATAGCGAGCTAGTTAACGCTAGTAGCTTTGTAAGATCTTCTTTCTCCTCTGGTACACATGGTGGTGTAAGGTCATGGACAGAAGTGAGTAAATAAAATCATAAATTAAAGGGTTACTACTATGTATATTTAGGTATTTTTCAACTTAGACCCTTTGTACCCATGTTTTTTGCGTCTGACTAATGGGGACAACTCTTTTTGAAAGTGGTAGCTGCTAAACAAGTATGCACCTTTGCAGGTGGAGACTCAAGCGAACATGATGCATTGGAAACATGCAGGCACCTTACGGGTTGTGGCTCTTTCAATTACGGGTCAGGTCCAGAGATAATTCAGATTAGTGTGCATAATGGGGTCGGTTCTGCAGGTGTAGGGTACTGATTTTGCAGGATTCTGCTCCTTAAGCCCCCCCCCAGAAAACAAGCCTACCCCTCCACTGAGAGGAGCTATAGCCCCATACAGACTACCACTAGAGTTTCTCACAGCTGTCACTCACTGTTGTCACTGATGTCATCCAAGAAAAAAACTCCAGCAGCCATGGTGAAATGAAAATTAGGCATTAGAGAGATGAAACAGATGCTATTGACTGGTTTATTCTATTCAGCTCAACAGATTGCGGTTCATCGTAGCAGACCAGAATTTCTAACTTGGAAGGGAGAGATGGGTTAGGTTGTGTGTGTGTGTGTGTGTGTGTGTGTGTGTATGTGTGTGCGTGTGTGTGTGTGTGTGTGTTGGTGTGTTGGTGTTAGTGACCCACCTTCTCTTTATTGCCCTGCCAGCAGAATGAAATGCCCACAGACTCGCGCCGCGTGATGGATGTGTTTGAGACTGCCTTGTGTCGAGGTGAAACTGAGGGAAATATAAGATGAGTCTCATTAAAATGTGACAGGCTTTGCTGCGAGGAGTCCACACTGTTCCCCAGACTCTGTACTTCTTAAACAGGAGCAACAAGATTGAACAGAAAGAGGAAGCCACAGTACACAGGCTGGTGAGAAATAACTGCAAACAGAGGTCAGCGCAGGTTGCGGCTACGAGAGGCAATCCCCCCCCCCCCCCTCTTCTTCAGAGCCGCATCTGCCTCGCACGCAGAGGGGAATCCATTCAATGGGATGCACAGGGAATATTCAATGTACCTCACACCAGCTGTGATCAAACATAAATGTGCTTTAGATTGTTATTTGGTGCGCAGCAGTGGTGTAAATGCAGAGGCATGACTCCTAATTTGGAATCCAATCTTGCGTCTGCACATACGTTATCTGACACATCGTCTTCACTCAAAGAAATAGGTGAGGAAGAAAGTATTTTGATCTCAATAATATCACTTGATATTGTCACTTTTTCAGTAAATCTACTCTGTCCAAGTTCTTTGTGAATGTGGGTCACTGTGGAGAATGAAAGAAAATAATGAACAGTGAAATGCATTGTGCAAAATAGGTTACAGTATCCAAATATTCATGCTTATGCGGAACTCTGTAAGTCACGTTACGATTGAAATGCTGAGATACATGTATTTAAAAATATGGAGTACGTGTTGTAATTATTTTTTTTCTTTTAGCCATGCTATCTGCATGTTGGTCTGTCTGTCCACCACTAAGGTCCAGAGTGGAATATGTCAACAACTACGGAGTTGAGGGATGACATATTTTTGTAGGCCAACCAGGAAGTTAGCATCGCCCTGGTTCCCTCGACAAAAAGCCAATGGGATTTTTCCATTGAGTTTTGGATTATTGCAGAAAATAAGCTCTGTGGCAGAAAAACATTTTTGATACGTACACGTTTTGTTCAGCAAGATAATCTTCACAAATGAACACCACTTTTATGATTTGATTTTAAATGTGAATGCAATCACCAGAAGTAAAAAGTTAACGTTAGGCTATAAACAAACAACGGTCGCATGAGCGCGAGTATACAGAACGAGGCTGTAAAGGAGGATGAGTTGGCGTGATGACGTTTAGTAGTTTCATTTAGCCACTTGTTAGCATCCGCCTTTTTTAAGACACGTAAAGGCTTCAAAAATTCACAAGTGGGATATTTCATTTATCTATATATATATATATTTTATATCGTAGAACAAAATGTTAAAATCTCTTCAGCTTGTGTTAACCACGGACCTTATTTCAGTCATCTAACTAAAAAACCCATTGGCTTCCAGACGAGGGAACCGGAAGTGCTAAAATGCTAACTCACGTCCAGGTTTTAGGACTCAATCACTTTGCAGTACAAGCATTTGTCCAATACTATTCCATAAAATAGTCAAATAAAAATTGTATTTTCTTGTACTTTGAGACCTAGATTACAAACCCCAGGATAGCACCCATTCATTCCAGCAAAGGTTGTGAACATTTCCTCACTCCTCTGCCACATTGTGCGACACACTGCCCTTATGCATTAGTGGCCAAAACACTTCACATTGTTAAGGACAGCGATGTGCTTGAAACAAACTTGTTTGTAGGAAGTGTCGTCCAACCACGTCTAATGATATAAGAGTGTTCATAGCTGTTCTGAACAGCCACATTTGAAGTTGGAACAAAGAGGGTCATGGACAGGGATGAGACATAATGAGCTGTTCAAACAGGGATAACGGCACACGCTATTGGACGATCTCTCCTCTCTGATATTCATGGTGTTGCACTAGGCTGTAAAAACAGAAAGTGACAGAAGCAGTTGTGTGAGTAAAGAAAAAAAGAGAGAGTTTTCAATCCTGCAGACTCTCTCACCACTACACACCTGGATGATCGCTGTGTGAAGTGGGCCGGCTTGTCAGAATAGTCAGTTTCAGACACTTGCAGAAATTGCCCCCCCTTGTTCCAACGTTGGAAATATGGGTGGAGGTCTCCTATGCTGTTTGACGATCCGACACTTAAAATTCTGGCCCCTAAAGAAAATTGCTTTCCAGGCTCTGCATGTGAATGTTAATAATGCACCTTGTTGGTAGTATGAAGTGTCCTGTCTCGGGCGTCTTCTATAATTGTGGTTTATGGGGGAAATAAGCTATTTTGGGCCGCAAGGGACTTTTTTTGTTGCAGTACCGTCAACGGCCACTGGGACACATTGCCACAGAGTCTGACACTGAGAGCCTTAGAAAGCTTTTTTAATACAATCATGCAAAACTAATAACACCCCCATCATCATCAAATAATCTACATGTCAGTATATGTTGGCATGCAAATACACTAAACTATGATGAACATGGCAATCATTGCCTGCGAAACATATTAACATTGTCATTGTTAGCACGACAACCAGCAGCAAGCACTAGCATTTTTTACATTTACTTCACCATAACTGTATCAAAAACAATGGCATAGTCTGTAAATGTTATCTCGCTCATCTGAATTCTTTCAATGTTCTCTCTTTGAAGCAAAGGAACAGCTCTGGCTCTTAATCCATCACCAGTCTCCTCCACAGATCCCACATCCCGCGGTGTTCAACCTACTGTCTGTCGAAAAAACTCTGCCTGATAAATGGCTACGCCCAAACATGCTCACAAACAAAGTGAGCAAGGATAGGCAAAAGGAGAGAGAAAGAGGAAAAGAGTAGGAGGAGAAATGTCGACGAGAGGTTCAACTTTTTGACAGATTGAACAATGGCCCGGAGGGCTCGCTGGAAAAACACTTTGCACTAAAACACCCCCGTTTAGCTTTTCATTTTAACACTGTATGTCTGCAGCTCTGACCCCTTAGCAAACAAAGTGGGAGACCTCTGGTTTGCTTCCAAGACCAAAAGCTGTCAAGGCACGTCTCAGAATTGGACAATAGGCCACGGCTTCCTCGCAAAGAGGAAAGGAATCCACCACTTCGGGTTCTGTGGTGTCGTGCTCTTTCTGCGCCTGCCTGACCGCTCATCCCGGTTCACAGGGAAAACGAGGATATATTTTTTCTATTGTTTGGCTAGATCTCCGGCCTTAAATGCAGCCTGTCACACGGGAAGCAGCTGCTGGTGAAAACATAATGCCAAACCTCTGTTTAAATGTGTATAATTTCCTCTGCCTTTGTGCCTGCAGCTCACCGCCTCCCTCCTGTTTAACGTTAAGCATTAGCAAAAAAGCTCTCGGGTTGTGCACTCTGTGTTTTAGGGTTGACATGTTGATGATAGTTGATTTGCACCCAGAGGCGATGCAAGGGTGGGGCGAACGAAGAGATAAAGGGGTGGAATTTTATGAGTGGGGAAGCGAACAGTGGTGGAAAAGGTCATAACTCATTGGTTATTCCTCTGAGGAAGCTGGCGGCAACAGGCGCACGGCCTCGGCCACTCAGATCCAACAGAACCTATCCCAAGGGACAAAGGACACATAGACAAAAAAAAATGTAATCTCTTTGCCAGTGAGCCTGAGTTTTTCTATGAGTGTGTGTACTCACTGTTCGCAGTCTGTGCCACAGCAACAAAAAAAACACAATCACATTTCTATCGAGTTACCGGAGTCAGAGGGGACCTGACGGCGTGCGCTCCTTTGCCCTGAGAGTAACTGGAAGTGAGGATGATTGAATTATCTTCAGGCAGAAAGGAACATATTGGAACGTGTATCTTCAGATACTGAGGGGCCCGAGACACTGGAAACATAAACTCCATTCTCCAGCTGAATTGATCTCATGTTGCTCTGTAATTGCATTGGGAAAGTTGGAAAGGGAAGGGAGGGAAATTACTATAGGTTGCATCAGGGAATAGGGGAGGTTCTGTTTTCTACTCACAGTTCATCAATTATGTGACAACACACTGGCTCAGTGTGGTGAAGGGTTTAAAGCACCGACTTTTAGGCAAATAAGGCTTTTTATCTGTTATTTTGTGACAGTACATTTGGTGTCATTTATGCCTCTGTGGGCTCAGTATTGTAGAACTATGGGACTTTTTATTATCTCAGTGTTAGAGCCGGAACTGTCTGAAGGGTCATCTGAAAGGTCATGGGACCGGTAGTACTTCCCCCCTCGAGGGGGTCGCTGCACCATCCAAGGGGGCAATTAACAATACTGTGAGAACTGAACACCTTTACACCAAGTTCAGTCAGAGACAATAGCAAATGGTTATAATGTTATATTTGGTGGAAATGGCTCTGCTCTTTGGGGGAGCTCTCACAGAATCCAGGCAGTGACATGGATTCTGCTGATAGAGCTTTAACCCACCCTAATAAACACATACATGAACATTAAATCAAAAATATGAGATACCACATTCATTATTAGACTCTCAGAGCTACTGATGTAGTATAAAGTAAGAGAGAAAGTCTGCTTAGGGAGGAGGTTGGGTGAAACAAACACTCGACATTCACCCAGGAGACTGCTGTTTGTGTCCCGAGTGAAACCAAGTCAACGTTGACTACTTTCACCTTAGTTTTGTGATGTAACGTGTGCGGCACTTACGTGAGTTCCGTAATAAGCATACTTATTTTACGTAACAAACACACTTCTTTTAACCCAAAGCACAATTTATTCCTAAACTAACAAATTAGTTTTGTTGCCTAAACCTAACTAAGTAAACCTAAAAACTAAGTAAAACTACACTGGATGTTTATTTTGAAAAGACACTGCATGTAACATGCATCCAGAACTGATACTAGAGGGGTACTTAGAGTCATAGTCATAGTTTGATGAAGCGTAGGGCCACTGACCAAGCGGCTGCATTTTGACGAGTTGGGAGTGAGAACGTGTTGAGTCAGCAGTATCCACTAAGTGACCGACAAAACCAGTGAGGCTTTAGCTTTTGGATCAATAGACAAACTCTAGAGTGTATGAATTTATGTTGTGCACAGGAGCCTGTGTACCTGCAAGCTATGTCTGTGTATGTAAGACACTGAGAGGTCAATTGGAGTCATTTTGGTGGATCATTACTAGTTTAGGGTCAGGGCTTAAGGTTGAGACTCAGGTTATAGGAAGAGAAATGTGATCATAAGGAGGTCCAAAGAATGATACGAGCACTATGTGTGTGGGGTGGGGGGGTGGGTGGGTGTGTGTGTGTGTGTGTGTGTGTGTGTGCTTGTATGTGTGCGTATACCGGTAGGTTGGTCAGATAGAAGCAACAGGGCTCCCTGCATGTCTGACCTTCTCTCAGCCTCCCACAGGCATATGACACTGGGCTGACACTGACCTCATATGGGCCAGACGCTGCTCCTCTAACACACACACACACACACACACACGCACACACACACACACGGATAAAGAACTTGACAAGACAGAGCCTGACAATGAAACAGACTGGACTACATGACCTTAGCATTGATTGGCAACACCTTCCTGACATCGAGGACATCTACCACTCCCACTGTCTACAATCATCATCAAGGCACCTGACTCTCTCCAGCAATCATCCCTTTAATCTCCTCCTCTTCTTCAGTAGATACAGAAACATCGTCTTCTTCAGGACCATCACTCAATTTGAACGTTGCCAGTAAACTGTTTATTTACACCCCACATATCCATCCGGAGTAAAAAAGTAGATATAAACCAACCCTTAACACAACTCTTCCTCATCCATATACCTCACAAAAATATATTTTTTGTATAGCTTTTTAAATTGATTTATATTTGTGCTCCGCTTCAACCCATCACCTAACCCATTCCACAAATCCACCCCACAGACTGAAATACACAAACTCTTCTTTGTTGTACGAACACAATGCTTTTTAAAATTCTATTTTCCTCTTAAATTATAACCCCCCTCCCTGTCACAAAACATTTTTTGAATATTGCCCAGAAGTGAATTATATCTTGCTTTGAACATGATTATTGCGGCTTTAAATTTGACCAAATTCATGAATTTCAATGCATGTGTCTTTAAAAACAGCGTGTTCGTGTGTTCCCTATATCCTGCATTATTTACTATCCTGATTCCTCTCTTTTGTAGTATGCATAATGCTTGTAAGTTGCTTTTATAAGTGTTAACCCAAACTTCCACACAGTAATTCAGATATGGTGATACAAGTGAAGAATACAGAATGTGCAGTGATTTATGGTCCAGTATGTGTCTTGTTTTCCCTAAAACTGCTAAGCTCTTTGCCAGCTTTGTTCTTACATAATTTTCTGAGGTTTTCAGCAGATTTTGTGGTCCAGTTCACCAGCTATAGTTACTAACTGTGTCTGGCTGCTGTTTGCTGCTGAGCAGGTAGGCTAGTGTACAGTGGGTGCATCACAACATGCGCTTCTTGCTGCTGCTGGAAACGAGGTTGATGAGAGCTCTGAACCGTGATATTACAGAGCCGGAAAACCAAATCAATGAACGAATGAGAGATGCTAAAATGCTCTGTGCAGCAGAGAGGAACTGCAGTGTAAGATGATAATCCTCTGTTGGTTGGTCACAACAAGCAAGCCCTGTTACATTTGCTAATATAAACAATTGATTGGTGAGGCAATAGGAACCTATGATTTATTAAAACTTGGGTTTTATTTTCGTAGCACTGGACATGGGTTCTATTGATCAGGATAACTCTGCACTCATCAGAGAGGACTGGGAATGCTAATACATGCTAAAAATAGTTCCCATTGGGTGACAAACCCAATCAGTGAGATAATAAGAAAAGTTGACTAACCCAGTAAATTCACTAGGGATGCACCGATACCACTTTTTTTCAGACCGAGTAAAAGTACAAGTACTTACATTTGGGTACTCGCCGATACCGAGTACCGATACGACTACTTCTCTGTGCTAAAAGACCTTCGTTAACAGCCAGCTGGAGGGTGTGAGCGGCACACGGCAGACCGGGGAGTCCCGCATACGAGGCGGTGCGGCGCGACCAGCTCTCGGTCGGCTTGGAAAGGCTCGGGGCGAAGGTTGTTCCCGGGGCCATGGCCAAAGCGTCACCGGGTGGACTGTCCTTAGTGCGCCCCAACCGCGTCGTGCCCCCAGGACGGGGCTCGGCCCACGTAAAAGGCGCCAGGGGTCTGCGGCGATGTCTGCAACCCACCCAACCCATCTTGAAACACGGACCAAGGAGTCTAACGCACGTGCGAGTCAGAGGGTGCAAGCAAAACCCCGTGGCGCAATGAAAGTGATGGCCAGCCCGCGCTGCCTGAGGTGGGATCCCGGCCCTGAGGGGTCGGGCGCACCACCGGCCCGTCTCGCCCGCACCGTCGGGGGAGGTGGAGCGTGAGCGCGTGCAATAGGACCCGTAAGATGGTGACGAGAGGTTAACGTCACGCTGTGGTATCGGAGCCGTTGTATCGTAGCCGTTTTACGAGTACGAGGTCAGTATCGGACGCAATACTGTGATGATGTACTCGTACTCGTACTAAATTCACCCAGGTTAATCAGACACAACAAAATGATGGATGTGTGTTGACCAGCACGCACGGCTGTAGATCCACCAATGTCAGCAGCTCAAGGTCATGAAAATAAAAAAATCAGAAGCTCGTTATATTTATCCTTCTATGAGCAACTGCGAGCAATAACTGACAAAATGTCAAAAAACGTCATCCCGTTTTTCCTGCCTCCTCTAATGTGAAGTGAACGCAGCATATGGGTTTGGAGAGGAGAAAGGCAAAGAGAAGGGGAGGAATGAGTAATGTCTGTCATGCTGTAAACCCTGCACCATAACTTCTCAGCCACCGTTTTACTGCCCCTCATGCTGCCCTGTAAGAGCTTGGCACAGTCACATGGCATTAGCATCTCACGCCATAACTCCCCATGCTGGGCTTATTATCACTGTGGTGAACGCACACACACACACACACACACATGGGTACATATACACACACACACACACACACACGTGGCCACATTTCCAAAGGGGGAAGCAAATACTTTCAGCAATTTCGGTCATTTTTTGGTTGGGTGGACACAGCCGAGCTGTGGGTGCAATATTGTGAGAAATGAGTGTGTTAGGAAACACGCCACTGGTGGGTGACGGGGCTTTAATGTTGATCATATAAAATCAAATCTGCGGACCCATTTCCAATAACCCTGGCAGTCCTAATGGATTAAAGTGATAGCTTACTATTAACTGCAGCCCGGGCTTTCTTTACAGCCTCCCCTAAAACACACCGCCCTTTTTCCAAAACAAGAACGGTCAAGGTTATTCAGCCTTAAGAATAACAGGACTGGATGGTGCTGCAGGTAACAGAAAATAAAGTAACTGTTTTCATATAGCTTTGGAAGGAACCAGTGCCAGGATCGCTCAGCTGTAATAGCACTTTCTGAAATGACTGGATTTAATGCAGATGTCACCTGGATGAGGATCTGTCTTTAAAACCAGACCAAAGGAAAAGCTGCTTTTCCCCAGAAAAAAAAAGAGAAAAAGGTGCAAAAAAAATCCCCTCTTTGGCCAGTGGAGCTATTTAGGAGTCTAAGACTTGAGGCAGGGATAACTCTGCTGTACAGATAAGCTGAGAGGGGCTCCGTTTGCCTTCAGGGATAGCTACAACTCTAGTATACCTACCTGTGCCTCTGCGTTCAGACAGCTGGTGTAACTGAATGATATTTTGCCTGCAGCCCAGGCTACATGTCACCACACTATCTCTGTGGTGCAGGCTTTGGGAGTTTCAATCTTGTAGCTTTTAACTGGACACTGTCATCCTGAGCTGTCATGATGTGATCATCCGGTCTAAGCTTTAGTCTCCCCGGGCCCCCTACCTGTATATATGAAACACAGTACATCTACTGTCTGCTCAGTTATTACACGTTTGAAGCTGCTTAGGAATATGGTTTATTGTTTTTATTGTGTATAACATTCAAATATAATGTGTTTAGAATTTTTGCAGACAGAAATCTTGGTCAGCTACTAGTCGAGGGCTAAAAAGTTGTATATAATGTCTAATGTGGCTGTGGAGGTGCTTGGTCAAGTCCTGAGAAAATAACCCAGATGACGTCATAGTGATGTTATCAGGGTTATCTTCAAATGAATAACAGAAAGTCTGCTTTCCAAACTAGAGGTGTGGTGTTTAACATGTACCATGAATGGAGGGACTAACAAAGGACACTTGTTAGTCACAGTTGTATTATGGGAAATGTAGTTTTAATCCTTTTTAGAGTTTGGAGCTCATATTCAGAACTAAGTGTCTTGTTTGTTGCCCAACTGTATAGAAACACCAAGCTGAAGTAGCCTTTTAAAGGCCCTGAAAACACATTTTATTATACAGCTTTTTACTGAGTTTGAAGTGGGGCGGGGCAACCTTTTTAGTTGGAAAAAAAGGTAAAGTCAAGTACTTCTGTTCAACGATCCGGATTGAGCGAGATTTGAATGAACAGTTGTTGAGTTCTGTGCTCATTTTGACGGGTTACTGTCAATCAAATCTGATCCAACCACACCCGTACACAGAGGCGCCTTAATATGACTTAAGGCCCCGGGGCAATGGATGTTTTGGAGGCCCTCCCCTCCCTTCACAACACGCCAAAGCAACTTTAATTCAGAACCCTCTGTCAATGGAAAGTGACGACTATTAAATAGAGTGGCCTCCTAATCAGTAAACAGAACATGAAACTTATCATTAAAAGATAATGGGTCAACAATAAGTTATGACAAAGCTATTTATTGAGCCAAGTAGGCCCGTGTGCACAGTGGAAATACAAGAAGATCAGTCTCAGGTTTGGGGGTCCTCTCCGAAGAAAATGTGAAGGTTTTTGACCTAAAGCTATACAGTTTTACATAATTTTGGACCATTATTATCACTATAGATACTGTACCAAAAGCTTGAAAAGCTTGGTTTATCATTTACACACATATCATAGTCTTTGTCTGAACCTTTAATTCTTCTGGGAATGTTTGCCCTGTAAAATCATTCTCTATAAATCAAAAGAACAGGTGTTTTTAATTATGCTCAGCCCTGATCCAACAGTAAGAAATGCTGAGTTGCATCAGGTGTGTTCAAAACGTAACGCATTGAGTATGTTATTGACTTCTATTGTTGTGTTATTGATTTAATTTTTTTTACCTCTGGGCCAATAAAGTGATGACGATGACAGTGGTGCATACTTGCATGTTATGTATCAACACAGTCTCACAGCAGTTTGTGTAGCAGTCACAAGATATAATCTATCTGCGTTCATAGACACAAATTTCCCTTTCAACAGCGTATTTTTCGTGCATTTTCCTATGAATGTCCAGCAACACGTGACACACGTATCAATTTCTGCTCCAATCTTTTAAAAATATAACTACTTAGTTAGGTTTAGGAACAGATCAACTTGGTTAGGCTTACGCAACAAACTACTTAGTTCGGTTTAGGAAAATATTGTGGTTAAAGTGCCGTAATTTAAGTACGTAATTTACGTGACAAATAAATCAACTCTAACTTGTGGTTTCACACGGGACATGAACAGCATTCTCCTAGGTGAAAATCCAGTGTTTTTTTGACCCACCCATCCACCCCAACGTCCTGCCTACACGGCGTTCGCCTCTCTTTATACTTTTGAAATTTGTGTCTATCTGCACGAATCAATACATAAACAATACATAACTTTGTCACTACTTGACGAACTGCTGTGCAACTGGGCTGTATGGATTCACAGTGTATAGAAAATTAACATTTATAACACAGTAGGCTACTTATTCGTTATACCTAAAGTTTATTTGGCACTCAGTTAGTGTGATGAACATTGATTTATCGGTGCTTATCATCGCGCATTAGTAAACAACCAGTCCCGCCCAGCATTCTAACGCAATGACTGCTAGATTATTCGCTCTCATCTGCGATATTATGTAGGCTACGTATTCTGCAGGATGTGAAGGTTTTATTGAGACATTACATTTCTCGTTCTCAAACCCCCTCCCTGTGCTGTGCTGTGCCATGCGTTGGCTCGCTTAGCCGAATAATGGCAGGGAAAACCCTGATATAAATGTTTTTTAAGCTTGTAACTTCAGCCCCGGTAAGCCTGTGCATTAAGGCACCATTGCCTGTACAGTCCTGATGAAGCAGATTAAGACTGAGTTCCTGAACTCTAAATATACAATAACAAAGGATGTGGTTTTCCAACCTTTGATTGCATTTTTAGTCCTGAATAATTTTCAAACATGCACTTCATTACGTAAATGTAATGGCAATTTTCCATGTCATTCTCATGTCTGAGTAAGCGCCTGCAGTCACTTTTCCCTTGCAATGAGTTACAAGTTGGACCTAGTAAAATTTCCACAACAAGTTCAGCACGACACAAGTCTGAATCACATTAATGTAAAGGCTGCAGCAAAAGCACAGGGTTAATTAACACATTTTAAATGTGCATCTTGTTGAGCACTTTAATACAAATGATGAAAAGTACTGGGTGTGGTTAGAAGCACATGTTAAACCAATGCACCCAAAGGAGGTTGTTTGGATCCAGCAACTGGAATAATGGATGTTTTTGGCCTGCTTAGCAATGACACCACTAATGAGTTCCCCAGCATTTTTCCCAAATACAAAATATAAAAAGCAATACATAGATGGATGGATGAGTAGATAAATATGTGCAGCGGTGTATTTTTCAGTGCTTTAGCATCCTCCATGATATCATATCCCTGAAATCCACCCTCCTCATAACCCTGCAACTGCACCTGAACTCGTACTGCTGCTTTGCTTCTGATCCTTTTAGTGCTGTAATCCGCTTCAGCAAACAACCTCTCACTGTTCCCTTACCGTAAGCTGTTTTCCTCTGATGGCTTGATAACGGCTTTAAATTGGAAACTAATCCTAAAAGGTTTTTATTTTTCCGCTACGTTCTCCTTGCTCTCCCTCCCTTTCACCCTTGCCTCTCTGTTTCCCTCCGGACTTTATCCTCTCTTTCACACCTGTCTTAAGAAACACTTCTAATTCTACATTATATGTAATCATCATTTTTTTCTGTGAATGATCTACAGGAAACCACATGCAAAAAGCTTTGGTTCACGATCGGAAAGGATGGATGTGACATACCGTTCCTTGTGGTCCTGTGGACTTTCTCAGAAGCAAAGGAGGAAGTAGTGTGAGAGTAGAGTATGGGTCATGATGGATAGTTGGTAGTATAACGTGTCTGACATTGACAAAAGAGGTTTCTTTTAACCTATGACCCCAGTCGTTCGCTAAACGTAACCAAGTCGTTTTTTAACCATGACCATTTATCGTTGAATACCTTCAAACCAACATCATTTCACAGAAATAAATGACCATGACCTTTTAAAGGAACTGTGTGTAGGATCTGTCGGTGTCTAGTGGTGAGGTTGCAGATTACAACTTCACCCGTGTGCCAAGTGTGTAGGATTGCTACGGTGACTGACGCGAAAATGCGAATGGCCCTCTCTAGAGCCAGTTGTTGTAAGAATAGAGTGCTTAGATTGTGTTGTACTTGGGAAGTGAGTGATGAAGCAAGAGAGAGAGAGTGGCAGTGATGGGAGCGAGTGACGTTATCGACGCCGGCCCAAGCAGGAAAAGTTAACAGAGTTTGGTTTGTCCATTCTGGGCCAAAAACATGGCGGTCGTCTTCGTGAAGAGGACCCACTCCTTATGTAGATATAAACGGCTCATTCTAAGGTAACAAAAACACAATGATTCTTATTTTCTGGTGATTGTACACTATTGAAAAAATACTTATTAATATTATATTCCATTTCTGCCAATAGTTCCACCAAAGTGCTACACACTGTTCTTTAAACAGTACATTACAATTACGTGCCACCACAACGGAAACAATTTAGGTTTAGGTAACAAAACTACTTGGTTAGGTTTAGGAAAGAAAAGATCATGGTTTGGGTTAAAATAAGTAACCTTACGTTTGTGTCGTAACTTAACTTACATAGCCTACATAATTTAAAATAAGTAAACGCTGAGTTTTGGCTTCCCACTGGACACAAACACTGGCTTACTGGGTGAGAGTCCTGTGTTTGACCCATCTGTCCACCTCGATCTCCTCCCCTACAGAGAATTTTAACACATAAAGTGCCACCACCATGTAATGTAATGTGCTGTTTAGAGGTTGTGGTCATTTCAAGTTATCACTGTGAAATCAGGCTGATTCAAACTGTAGGCTGGTGGCTTGCTTAACCACAACTTCACGTTTTCTATTTTAACATGTTAAATACAAAAGATCTGACATGTGGGTGTCGCAGCATTCAGGTTGTTGGAATTCCCTTTTGACAAAGCCAGTAGAGAAATGGAAAATCATGAAACTCATTACTTCAGCTGATGAGTAATAAAGTAGTGGTAGAGTTGTGTAATCAAGTCACTTAACCAACACTGTTACACATGGAGTATTTGAGGCTGTCCTCACCTAAAAACTCCAAAAGAATCAGTCATTTGTTCACGGCTTAAAGGGCGAGTCCATTATTTTCTGTATCTTCCCAGTGGTGTTCCTTATGTATTCAAATCCAAACATTAAAATTTTGGTAAAAATACGTATGCTTTAGTGTTAAAATACAATGTTTCCCTTCAAGCTCTGCTAAAAACTCTTTTCCCCACGTGACCTGGCGTAGGTTTCTGCATGATGACTCTGCTGCATAAACATTATACTGTATATACATCCTTATGGTCAGTGTATTAACGTTACATACAGAAACCTAAATGGCGGTCGGCGTTAATTAATGCAACCTTTATTCGTTTTCCTGACAAGGGCCTCTTGTGGTTGTGTGAATAATGACTGTTGTCATTAGGCAGAAGTAGCAGGACTTTGTTAGAGCATGTTAAAACCTCTCAGAGAAGAGGTCGGGGTGGATGGTTCACTGTCAGACTCAGGAGACTGAGGTTTGAATCCTGTGTCTTACCGACACTCAACGTTAGTCTTATCATTTAGGTGTGAGAACTTAGGGATACTCATCATTTTCAGAGGTCACGCTTGTTGAACAAAACTAGACACCTCATGCAATAATGCTGAGAGTTCCATTTTAAGCTCATATTTTTTTGACAAATGTGACAAGACACAGACGTGAAAATGATCTCCCGTATCCTTGCTGACTAATTTCTCTTTCCCTTCCCTCTATTGGTCTTTCCTCTTCTTTTTTTTTGCTTGCGGAGACATTTAAATGCATGCACACACACCACACATACACACTGACACATGTACACACAAAGGAAACTGCACACTCACACGCACACAGGGGAGCACACACTCATTGGTTCTGTCTCAGCTCATGAAGTGGTTAGTGAAGTGTCCCATGTGTCGGACATATGGGTCATTACCCATCCGCTGGATCACCCTAAATCGCTGGGCACATTCTTCTGCCGACATGATTGTTTTAATGGGCGGCAATAATATACAGACTGCAGTGTAGAGCCGCCAATTGCGGGTGGATGCATGTGTTTTTCTTTCGTTTGCTTGTTTCTTTCTCTCTACCTTTATTTTCACTCTCGTCCATGTGTGTTTGTGTTTCAGCCGTGTCTCTCGGAACAAGGGGGGGTGGGGTCGCCCAGACCACATCTCCGTCTCAGCACTATCACATGAGTGGACGTTGATGTTTATTGATCCACAGATGTAATAGTACATGTAAGCATATAAATTAGATTCTTTACTCCTGAAACATCTTTTTCTCATTTGTGTATACTCTTTGGTTAGTGTGTGTGTGTGCATGTGGCTGTATGTGTCACACTGTCTGTTACAGTTTAAGGAGGAGTAGACTGACATTACTGAGTTATGTACTGCAAAAACAAATCTCAAAAAATCTGTTATGGACAAAGCCCCAAAATGATCTCGTACTCTCAGTCACTGGAATAGGATCACTTGTTTCAAGCGTTTCCATAGTAATACAGACAGAAAGATGTTTGGCTCTCCATTTCACAAAATGATGCTGAACCGATAACCGACCCTCGTTAACCGATTATTAACCGTTAACCGACGAGATTAGTGCGTGGCATGCGGTGGTGCTATTTTTAGAGCCTATCAAGCCGCCCAGCTGCAACGATGAGCACAAACGGGTTGAATCCAGCATTTATCACCAGCTGCAGAGTAATGTGCAAAACAGACAACTGAGTCGACGGTTCACCCGTCTGGGAGAGTTACTGTAACAGCCACGACGCTGAGTGTATTGTCCCAGTCTCCATCGCACCATTTAGTTTAGCTGAGAGGTCGTCAGCTGCGTGTCAGTGCAGCGTAACGTTAGCGACTGGCCGACAGACCGTGTGTGTGTGTGATGGCGGTGAGTGTGAGGTTGCGGTGGCGTTATAGCTGTGAGCGTAACAGTAGCAGTGTGTGTACAGTTTATTTGTCGGTGAATAAATGCTACAACTCCTCAGCTCAAGCGGACTTCCTGTATCTTGCAACAGCGGCTCAGACTCACATAAACCTCCAAAAAATTCATAATAACCTTTCAGCATATTGTAATTCAAGTGTTCTGGGAGATAACTAGACTTCTGCTCCTCCTCATGGCTCTGTTTTCAGGCTTTAGAAAATCTAAAATCCGTCACGGGAGACTTTGACCAATCACAGATGATTTCATTGAGAGAGCGTTCCTATTGGCTGTGCTCCGGTCATGTGACCGGAACTTGGAGTTCCTTCACTAGATTTCACACTGGCTGCGGCGTCACAAACTTTCTCATTTTACAGCTAAACAGTGCACTACAAGATAATTCTGACAACATTTGAGGAGAGAAATAGTCATTACAGTAACATAGTATTGATTCATATTTGATCAGCGCTGCCTAGTTTGACCGTTTGGTCAGAGTTTGCGAGTGATTGACAGCCAGCTCTCATAGACAGCAGATAGACAGCAGATCTCAGGTCCGCTCTTACTGCTTGTTTTCCTCCGGTCTGTGAAATCTTACAGATGCCGTTAGGAGCACCGGAGGACACAGAGGGACATGATTTTTTTCAGGTTACCTGTTTCCTGTACCACTGTCACGATATAGCGACCGTTTTATAAAAATAACTTTTTTTAATCATATTTGCTCCAATCTCGTCTACTTCAGCTTTAAGGCGGGCTGTTAAGGTGGACCAGCTATTTTCCTTTAAGTGACAAGACACTCCTCTGAGTTTTGCTCAGCTTTTTAGATATTATTTTTAATATTTCTTTTAACCGTTTAACCGATAGCTTTAATCGGTTCATATTCTTAATCTTGGTTAACGATTAAACGGTTAATTATTAACATCTTTACTTATGTACACTGGTTCCCAGGATTGGTGTGTATGATAACATCAACTAAGTCTGCAGCCCCAAAGGTTTACTGGGTTTTCTAGCATATCCAGTAACAGCATCCTGAAATAGAGTCCATCACTCCGCCAGTGATACGAGGAAATACTCAAAACAAATTTCAATTGGTAATTAGAAACAAGTAAAATCACTTCAACCCACTGGCTGGGTATTAAATACATATGTTATGTTATGTTCTGTATTTTTCGGACATCAACTCCATGAAAAGGCTCACATGCTAAAGTACTGTGTGTATTTTGACTCAATCCCACACACCGTCCTGCTGCCACAAATACTCACTCGAACACCAACTGGTATTAATCCGCTGCTAAAAATAGTCCCCAACAAATACACTATTTCCTCCTGTTTGAGTAAGATTTTCTAGAAACTACCGTGCCCATCTGTTTTAGTAAATAACTTAGACTTTAAAAAAAAATTTAAAAAAATTAAACTATATAATTGTGACCCATTTTTAAAGATTTATGTTTTCACTAGGTACTAATGGGCTCGGGACAGCAAGCTGCAGACATGGTAGTGAAGACAGAACGTACTGAGGGACACATTGGTTTTGGTCTTTTCAGGAGATTTGTTGACAGTGAGGAAAATATAGAACATCACAAGCCTTATCCAACAAACCCCTATAAATAAACTAAATGATCCTGTATTTAAACACCTGTAAATCAATTTAAGAGGGCCTAAATCAGGCTGTGACTTGAAATGATTTGTATAGATGGTTATTTTTTTTACAGTGTGTATCCCCAGTGAGTGCCTGCAGTCACACACAACAGATGTATCACACACTCGTCTCACAGTCACGGTCAAAGCACCACACATGACTATATGCACACATACACACACACACACACACACCCCAGATGCAAGTCGAGCCAAGGCTGTGACTTTAATTATCACCTTGTCCCAGCCTAAATGAGGGTGCAAGGCTTAGCTCATCTCCACATGCACCGTGTGTGAGTGTGTGTGTGTGTGTGTGACCAAAAAATCCCTCATTAAATCACTTGAACATTCTGATTGTCTCAGTTCTGCGGGGGTATTTTTCTGGCGTGTGCCAGAATTTCTTTGTCACAACTGATTGCAGGGTGGTCAGCTGCCGCCGCCATACAGCACCTGACCCAAAACCTCTGACACAAACAGGATTATTTATTCCGTTCCAACGTTGTTTTTTTCCCCCCAAAACTAGCAGTTATCATGACAAATCCCTCAGTTCTTTCATTACGGACAAAGTTATGGCTGCACAGTCAAATATAGACCTGTGTGTGTATATATATATATATATATATATATATATATATATGCTGTAAACACATCCTCACGTTGGAGGAGGGATGTGAAAGAGAAGGTTAAAGCTCAAATTTATTACATTTCCCATTGAAATGTGGGGAGCGAAAGAAAAGAAAGATTGCGGTGCGGGGCACAGTAGATCTGTCATATCCCCTAAAGTGACATTTCAGCACCCTGTGATGTATGATTTGATTACTATCACACGTCTATGACATTCCACTAAACTGAAAATCAATGGGGCTCAATGGAGAGGTGGTTTCAGACATAAATCATCTCAGCCTGTTATCTTCCCCTCTATGTGACATTAGATGTAAAAAAAAGAAGGAACGATAGTACTGATAATGGGAATAAAAGAGGAAAATAAAAAAAAATGGGATATGAGTGGACCGCGATAAGAATAACGTACGCGGGAAGCAAAGCTGTAAAACTGAGAGAAGGGAGGAAATAGATGAGAAAAGATAAGCATGGGCAAAGATTAGCACAAGAGAGAGAGAGAGAGAGAGGGGAGAGGAATAGACGTGAAATGATAAAAAAAAGAGCAAGAGAAATGTACGAGAGGAGGAGATTAGAATAAAATGATGAAATAAAGAGGAAGATGAGGAGGATAGAGAGAGATATAACTGCAATAAAACGGAGGATCAGTCACAGATGTGTCGGGGGGGTGTGAGCCCGCTGCTTCCTCTAGGGGTGAAAGGGCATCTTTAATCCCTGCGCTGGTGTCTGGAGGCTGGCACACATGTACGTATGCACACAAAATACACTTCAAAAAATCACACATATGCTGCAGAGGCAAGCAGCAAGGTTCAACACCGTGGCATCTGTATTTAAACCTGGGACCAGCCATGCACTCACAAAGCTGCTGGAGCAACTGGGAGAGGATCGATTGGGGGTAGGTGGGTGGGGGGGGCAGCGTGACAGGCACAGAGCTCATTTTTAGCTGCAGCAGCTGGCTAAGTCGCTCTGGTGGGAAGGAGCATGGCAACGGCTTCAGCTCCTGTAGCTTGTGAAGTAGAACCAGGCCCAGTCAATGTGAAGGACAAAACAGAAAACATCTGTGATGATAGAACCAACATCCTGCATTTTAAAATGACAGTAACACCAGGATGATGTAAGATGACGGAACTGTGCAGTTGACCAACAGCAAGCTGTCTCAACAGCGCTGACCTTTTGAGAGGACAAACAGGCCTTCTTTTGCGAGATGGTTGAGGTTACGCATTAACTTTGAATTGTTAAGGTTAGGGTAGGTCTTTTTTGTTTTGCAAGTTTTCGCGAAAATCTAGGGTTACCATTTAGACACGACCGGACTGACAGGGTCCAAAATAGAGGCAGCTATCATAGATTACTGGCTGTGTTGCATAATAACCCCCACCCACAAGAGAGCAATAGTCTACCAACTGACTGTTAGCAAGCTTGTTGGCTCGGAGAGCTTTATTTTCCTTCTTCAGTTACTTTGTATTGATTTAAATGGTGAACAAAATGTAACAAAATATCACCCCCCCAAACATGCCATTTTCTCAGACATAAAGACATCCACACAGGTGTTTTCACTGCGTTGCCCGATTGGACTTCTTCTCTGGACTGTGTGGGGCGTGTCTGTGCTTGATGGGACAATGTACAACTTTATCCTTCCAAAATTGTACACTGATACTACGCATGCAACGAATTAATTTGCACTTGGAGAAGTTAGCGGAAGTATACTCGTGCGACCACATCCGGATTTTCAAAATAAGGTGGAACAAAGGGAACGGTATATACAAAATATATGGAAATAAGATTGATTGGATTTTATTCACCAGAAATATATGTCCCTTATAAATTAAAAAGACAATTAGTGAGGGAAATGTCTTTATCTTTCATTTTTTTTTATAAATAATTGCTGACAATGACTGATATATTTGACTTCAGGACATCTCTGACTACATACATGCTAAAAATCAAACATTCTTACTGCATTCATTTAGATAACTTCCAAAGTAAAAGTCCCAACATTGTTCGATTCAACTTTTTCCAATGGTCTAGTGTTAAGAAAAGTTAACAAAAATCACATAAATTGTGATACTGAATCGCAATACTTAAAAATTGCAATATATATCAAATTGGCACCCAAGTATCGTGACAGTAACAGAATCGAGAGATAGGGGTATTCGTCCCAGCCCTAGTATTTATAACAATTTCTTGCTCAAATCTGAGAAACATATTCTAGTAGTGGAGATGTCAAGCAGGCAAAGCTCGGAAAAGAAAAGTTTTTAAACTGCTGCGACAACAACAATGAAACTTGTGAATCATTCTGCCACTTCAAGTCCCCTGTCCTTTTGAAGGTTGAGTCATTTATTGTAAGGAGAACACGGTCACACTTACCTCTGCTTTTCAGGCACCGACTTTTGGCATTTTCCAAAGACAGCACATTTTTTAGCTTACTTTACCTCCCTGTTCCCTTACTCCCCTCACACAAGAGCACACACACACACACACGCACACATGCACACACACACACACACACACACACACACACACACACACACACACACACAGTGGAAAATAAGCTCCCCCCCAAAAAAAACAAGAGGCTGTGCTAGAGGCCTTGTGTGTATGTCAACACAAAGGTCAGGTGTAATTTGCACAGCTGTGATATCTCCTCAATTAGCTGCTGATGATAATAATGAGTCCCCACCACCAAACACACACACACACACATACTGTACAAAGAACACAGTCAACAGCAAGGTTTACAGTGAAAACACACGTTTAATCATGCATTAACCGAGCAAAGTAAATACACACAAGTCTATCCCTCACTGTTTCTCACATGCATACAATGAACACTCTGCAGGCTTGCCATGAATACGGAGGTCAGCGTTGATCCAAGTGCATCAGCGGAGCCCATACAGGATGTTGAACCATCTCAGTCCGTGTCTTCCATATGAGTGGGTTTAGGTGATTTTTGTCTTTTTAATCAGTGAGATAATCATAACTAACTTGTCTGGATGTATTGCTAATAGACACATCTATCAGACACACAAAATTGTGGATACAGTTGAGCCTAAAAACCTTGAATTACCTGCAAGGAATAGCTTGTGGGATGAGTAAGGAGACCACAGAGAGGGCCCATATCCTGGCAAAACACTATCTTCTGCTGAAGAAACTCTGTATCGCTGACTTTGACCTCCAATCTCTTTGTGCATGGTGTCAAGCCAAAAGCGTATTTTCCGATATGAATCAATACAACGCAATGCATTATAGAAAAAAAAATTTATGTTTGGGACTGAAAGTTACAAATGAAGAAAACTGAGGTTCAACGGTTTTGGAGTTATCACAAGTCGAAGTTTGGAAAGAGACCCGGTGTGAAACCCTGAGAAAGAGTTCAGACAATAAAGAGCTGTGGAGGATCAATGAGAGGTCTGTTTGAGACGCATCAGGAAAAACGAGCTCTGTACGTTAGCCTGAGCCAGAATGTTACTGTAACTCATCCTTATTACCAAGAGGGTCTTGAATGATAGAACTGAGCAAATATGAGTTGCATATTGAGAACATGTGGGGCAATAAATACTGTATATAAAATATTTGCAGATTGAAATTCTTCATTTTTTTAAGTGCTTGAAGATCCAATAGTCACTAAAGCGTATGTCATGCAAGAGAGCCAATAGGGTGAAGGTAAATATAGATCAGTGGGTGTGGTGATTTTAAATACTCTCTCAGCCAGTCACATCACAGAGCTCTGAAACAGCTGAGCCAATCACAGTTCAACGTGATGACGACAGCTCAGCAAATGGAAAGCTTTACCTCATAAAATATCACGACATCAACACACATCACCACAAACCTGCAACCAAACACATTTAAAGGTCCCGCATCGTGCTCATTTACAGGTTCATACTTGTATTTTGGGTTTCTATTAGAACATGTTTACATGCTTTAATGTTAAGAAAAAACTTTATTTTCCTCATACTGTCTTTCTTAATGTGCCTGTATTTACCGTGCCTGAAACGCTCCGTTTTAAAACATTTCAGAGCCATTGCAACAGAATTGCATTGCTAGGCAACAGCTTGGGTCGATGTGTATTTCTGTCAGGTGATGTCATTCACGCACACTGTAACTGGAAACAAACTGGTACAATGTTTATATTTCAAACTGTGAAATTGTATTAATATTGTACAATTGTGACATCACACATATACAGAAATCCTGACGGCTTGTTTAAAGGCACAGTTTCTGAATACAAGCTGTGTGTATTTCTTCATGGATTGAGCGTTTTGATAATTCCACAGTAATTATATAGCCACTATAGACACTTTTCTCACTTTTTATAACATGGGACCTTTAAAACTAAATAAATTGATTTGGTGAAACCGTTTATATAGTTATATTGGACTGATGCGTGCATCTCAGCTCGTACATGGTCACATAGTTTAGTAACTAATGTTACAAAACAGCGATTCCACTGCAATGTGTTTCAGTGATAAAACATGAGACGTTACTTTTTGCTTAAAAGAAAGTATTAAAAACCGGAAGTCCTTCATAAAAAAACCCCAAAAAACAGCGAAATCTTGAGTTATAACGGACCAGTCTGATGTGTGTAGAGGTCTGTATGGTTACTGTAGCAGTCTGGTGTCGTTTCCAGAGGATTTAATGAGGGTAGACACTCACTTCTCAGAGGCTGCGGATTTATCAACATACCAGACCTTCATAAAGTCCGTCTAACATTTGATCGTGTGGTCAGTTATAGTTGACTAATATATGAACAGTGGTTCCCTAACCTTCGAAATGAGCCACAAGTTATCCGTGCGCTTACTGTACTTTAACAAATGGCATCACATCCTTCTGTGTGTGGCCTACTGTGCTAAGCGACTATGACTAATATCAGAACATGGTGAGGCTTGGCGTCCTACAGGGAGGATGACTGATGACAGCAGAATCTGTAGTGGTTATAGCATTAAAACAAACAAACCGTACTAACCGAAGTTCATTTTAACCGAACCAAACAGGTTAGGTGTGAAAGCACCCCTGGTTGCATTGCTCCGTATACCTGGTCAGCTCTCTTCCTGCGTCCTGCCTCTCATGCACCTGCCCCACACCTCTGAATTAAGAATTATGAAAGAAAGAAATGCATCTCACAAGATCCCTGCACGCCAATTATAGTGTTACACATAAATGAGCATGCTTCCTGGTTCACCCTGAACCCTGCAAAGAGCACCACAGCCAAACATTATAGACAACACACATGCACCAGCTGTCACCCTGTGACACAATCAGCGCATACATACATACTATGCAAGTGTAGCTTTGCAAGACTTGTTCATTCCAATTTTAGTTTCAAGAAAAGACCCGAGTGGTTTTGAGTTTACAACAGGCTTCATTTCCTAGTTTTTCATTAAAAACAGATTTCAAAGTAATCCGACAATTTATTTAAATATGTATTTCTGCTGTGCCATGCTCACAGTTCACACTGGTACATTAAATAAGTAAGGAAGAGTATGTGTCATTCATTTTAAGCCAGCTACAGTAAATCATCCCAGCTCACTTAGTTATTCTCCATATGGACCGTATAGATTGTGCCAGCAGGTCACCTTTCTTTATTGTATTATTGTAATCATGTCACATGTAATCCATTACTCCATATTTCTAATCACATGAGATTATGGTAATAAGAGCATGATGTGAATCAGATGAGAAAAGTGCTTAGTCTCCTACATAATCCAGGATAAACACCACCTTTGACAGACTGCACAGATGCAATGGAAACAGTTGCAGTGCTATTTGTTTATTGTTCACAATATGTATGGACAACAGTAAGTGATTGGGGTAAGTGGCTAAGTGAGTCTCTCATAATGGTCTTTATCTGACTAGGTAAACCATAGGTACAAGCCATTACTGCACGCCATATCAGATACAGGATTAAGTTCTCCCAATGCACATAGATGTGTATCACAGAAACCTGATAGGCATGCAGTACCCCCTGGTATTTGTATGGGCTGCATTAACTCAGAGTCTCTCACACACACACACACACATACATAGCTTCTATGTAATACAGTCCAAGAAGCCGTATACAGTACAGCGCATTGTTAAGTTGGATGTGGAGTTTCCATATTGGCACGAGAGGCTTCTAAAACACTATTGATAATTATTACAGACTGCAAGTTCAGGGGTAATTTGGCGACCTGTCCGAGGCATGTCCCACATCTCACCTAATGCATGCTGGGATATACTCCTGCCCCCCCATAACGCCATACAGGAAAAGTGGTTTAGATGGAGGATGAACGGTTGGATGTTTTCCTACTTCTCTATAGTCTAAATAATATACTCACCTACACTCTGGTGGGAAAATTGTGCTCTTCTGACTCTGGATTATTGGCTTTCTACTGTAACCCATCAATACTGTCCACTTACACTGTGGCACTAAACACGCCCTTAAGTGGATTACATTAAAGGTCCCATATTATGCTCATTTTCAGGTTCAAACTTGTATTTTGTGTTTCTACTAGAACATGTTTACATGCTTTAATGTTAAAAAAAAACTTTATTTTCCTCATACTGTCAGCCTGAATATGTCTGTATTTACCCTCGGTCTGAAACACTCTGTTTTAGCGCATTTTGACGGAATTACAACAGAATTGCTTTGCTAGGCAACAGCTTGGGTCCATGTGTACTTCTTGTCAGCTGATGACATTCACATACACTGCAACCAGGAATAAACTTGGACACATTTAGAATATTTACATTTAAAATTGTGTAAAGGGTCTAAATATTGTATATTCGTGACATCACAAATGGGCAGAAATCCTGACAGCTTGTTTCAAATGCAGAGTTTCTGAATACGGGCTGTGTGTATTTCCCTGTGGATTGAGTGTTTCAATACTTTTGCAGTATTTATATAGGACTTAAGCCTGCTTTATAATAAAAAAACATGACAATCTCACTTTTTTATAATATGGGACCTTTAAAATCTGTATCATGTTACGTAATTCCAAAACGTTTGCCTTTGGTTCAGGAGTGGTCTGTGACATTCTCAGGGAATTTAACCTTCACCTATTTTTCAGACACAAACCCTATACGTGATTTATAACAACATGTGAGCATAGATCCCTGGTGCAGACTTAATGGGGTACAGTACAATGACACATAGGCCCCAGTAACAACAGGCTGCCACATTCACAGCCCGTCTCTCTAACAACCCACTCAACTGTCCACTCCACATGAATGCCGGACAGCTTTTACTCAAAATACTTTGAGTTTCTACGCTGTTCTTTTCAAATACCAAGCAAAGTGCCCTTTTGTGTTTTCATGGGTGTAACATACAGTTGGTTACATTAACTTCTCTAAACGGCACTCTGCAGCACTATTGTGACTTCTGTTCTGGATTACAAGTGCACTGCCTGCGCACAAAGGGTAGATGCATCGCTACAACATTTTCTGAGACGGAGATTGGAGTCTATGCCTCTCTATATGCACATATATGATATATCCCAAAGTTATGTTCAGTGTTTCCCCCAATGTTTTGTTCGTGTAAGGTTAAAAAATGCTTCCATTGTTTGAAACTATTATCAGATAATAACTACCTACTCTCTATTAAACTATTTGAGGTCTTTTAGTCTAACAATGACAATGTTAACATGCTAATTTTTAGCAGGTATTAATGTTTACCATGTTAACATCTTAGCGTGTTAGCATGCTGAGGTAATGCAGGTCACAATTTGCATTTGTCAAAATACTTTATGACCAATGTTTATGACCAAAATACCTGCAAAACTAATGGCATTCCCATCAGCCTCAGCTGTAGGGGAGACCGGGGATGATAGTTACACCTTTTGTTCAGCATTAGTAGCTCAGTGGTTGTTTGTGCTAGATCTCATGCATGAATGCAAAACATCAAACTAAACAACAGAAACTGCTACTTTAGACTATGTAAGCCAAACCATTGTATCTACAATACAATGAACGCTAGGCAAAAAATTATCTTGATACAATTTTTTTTTTTTTGCTTTCTAACCTGAAAATAATTTTTTTTGGTCGTAAAAACCCATAACGTTTCTCACAAAGACATGTCGCTTCTCTTGTGAGCTCAAAAAGCAAATGGGGGTGTACGGTATTGATGACATCAGCGCAGCTCTTTTCTGATTGGTCAAACTGACAGTGTAAAAACTAACCCAGTGTTACAACACTCCCCGGTCTCCCCTACTTTGTGTTTAGTGCTAATTAGCAAATGATAAATTAAGATGCTGATGTGGTATTTTGCCCTTTTTTCCGTCGCACAGCCTCACAGAACCACGAGCAGGGCTATCAACTGGTACAAACTAAAAACCATACATTTGTGACCCGTGTTTCATATTTACATCTTTAGAAGGAACAAATAGGTTTGATGGTGACAGCATGACATGGTAGGACACAAACACGGTAAAAGTCGGAAAGTACTGAGAGACGGACTGAGGCATGTTTTCATGGGATTTGAAAAATAGCAGTTGCATCCTTAATTGCAGGGTGACCTTGCCAGAGCAAAGATATCAATTTGCAAAAAGCAGAATCAAGCAATTAAATCAAGAAGCCACTCTGCAGTTATATAGGAGAAAAGCATAATGTATTGTTGCAGTGTCCATTTTCTATATTGATATTACTCAACTCAATACACCATGTCTAATGCTGCTACCACTCAGCTAGACTACGTTATATTACATTACTGGTGGCTAATTATCAAAGCTGTATGACTGCACGCTTTAAACGATTTTTGGCCCTGGGTCTTTATGCTGCAGAGACAGTATCATTATAAAAAACACACTCAAGGTTGTTGGCATGGTTACTGCTGACTATACTCTTATCATAGATCTTATGATTAGTCACGTCTTCCATTAGCTTTCTACACCAACCTCTCCCTCATGAGCTCTCTTTCTCTGGACAGGATGTTATGGGCAAGGCAGACTTGATAAGGGCAACATGTCCCCAAGCCTAAAAGAAAAAAAAAAAAAAAACAGCCTTGCCATGTCATTTACCATCTGTCCCTCCCTGGGTCGCAACTAGCGACCCACTCTGCATCCATCCTCTGCCTTTCCGAGGCCCAGGGATCAGGCCTTTCACTGGTCTTGATGAATCACACCGCTCCCCTTCCCACCCTTCTGATCCCTGGAGATCCTCAACTCCCATGTCGCCCCATTCCTCCCTCCCTTCTCCCCCTCTTCCCCCATCTCCCTCTTCTCCTATCCCTGTCATCTACCCCTTTTCCCCTTGCTCTGCCGACCATCTCCCTCCCTCCCTCCTCCTCCTCCTCCTCCTTTCCCCAGGGTTCGGCAGGGCTGGCATCCACCCAGAGTCCCTCCATTTCCTCCACATCTGATATAATCAGGACAGAAAAGAGCTAAGAACATTCTTTTCCCATGATTCTTAAGTGGCACCAGGGGCACTCTGGGCCGGCCGGCTGGCTGGCTGGCTGGTTGGCCAAATGGCTGGTTGGATGACTGACTGGCTGACTGGCCGGCTCCTGAAAAAAGAGACCTGAAGCGCATAACTTAGCCGGATTAGCCAGTGGCTTCCCCTCTGTGCTTGCACCAAAACACTTATCTGTGATTACAGCACTGGGACATTTCCAAATATTATCTGTATGAAATGATAGCAAGAATACGCTTAATGTCACACATCTTTATTCTATGTGTGTACGTTGTATTATCCACAAATCAATGACTGCTTTTCATTTCTGTCCTGACTTTCTGCTCTTGTTTAAGAAAATACATGCCGTGACTGTATAGCTGTTTTTTCAATACATTAACTGTAGACATTTCTACTTTGAAATGTAGCTAATACTTTGACTGCACTGTCCTTCAGTCATTCATACTTCAATTCAAACATCATCCTTCGATTTTCTATGAATGATGTTTGACTTCCTGTAGATGCCACTTCTTTTCTTTGTTCAGCCATGGCGTCTCCACTGCTCATGCTAACTAGGTTATTCATCTAATCACAAGCTGCTGTAGCTCCAGAGGATTTCAAACAGACGTTCCCACCATCTCTTCGTCAAGTGAAGTCTGCGAGCTAGTTCAGTCTGTCGACTCCACCCTAGCATCCACCTGTGGGCTCGGAGTCTACCTTTAACAATAGGAGAAGAGTTGTTAATGTCACTCTCCACTCCCTGCTGTTTCCTTGTAGGAGTGACGAGGTCAGTGTCAAGACCCCAAATATCGCTGAAATGCTGTTTTTACGTTGCTAACACGTAGGCCTGTGTTCATGGTCTGAAATTAGCACCTGACAAATGCGGGTAAATTGTTGGCAGTGGGTTGGAATCATAAGGACACCTGCCACTTTGGCAGGCAGGGAAAATGCTAGTGATGGGAATAGAGAACTGTAGTTGTCCTTGTTGTTCTTGGCATCTCATGCCTCCGTGACTACAGATTCCCTCTTATTGATACTTTCCGACAGCTACGAATGCACAATGACGCATACGTATGCCGTATCCTGTTTCAGTTTGTTTTGGACCGGAGCCATGGCGGAGAGAAAAAAAAAAACGCTCAAGAGCATGGCGTTACTAAACCTGAGGTGCACACCCTGTTTCTCCTAGATAATGCGACATTGTGAACAACAAATCCGGGCTGAAATCAACAGCAGGAGAGTTAGTAACGTTACCCGTTAGCAGCCGGTGGCCAGCACAGTCCTGCTTGGTTGAATAACGGAGCTACTAACGTTAATGGACTTGGATGGACTTGGACTTGGACTTATATAGCGCTTTTCTAGTCTTCCGACCACTCAAAGCGCTTTACACTACATGTCAGTATTCACCCATTCACACACACATTCATACACTGATGGCAGAGGCTACTAAGGTGCCAACTTTGCCCATCAGGATTTTAATCTAAATACTCATTCACACACCGATGGCTATGCCTCCGGGAGCAATTTGGGGGTTAAGTGTCTTGCTCAAGGACACATCGACATGTGACCCGGAGCAGCCGGGGATCGAACCACCGACCTTCCGATTGGTGGACAACCTGCTCTACCCTCTGAGCCACAGCCGCCCTGGAGCCGCCCTGGAGGTGGAGGTGGAGGTGCCATTGAGTTATTATTAAGAGGCGTTCACGGTCTGCTCTGCAAAATGACCATTGGGCGAAGGTAAATTACAACGTCATCATGACGTGTTCGAATGTAACCTCGTAAAATAAAGTTTTTTTTAATCAAAGAAAATATTTAAATAATCATAATCATTTTAATTGTGTTTTTATGCAAATAACCACTATAGATGACAATAACAAAGTACAATACTCTCCCTCCCCCCAAAAACAGGGCTCCCCCAGAAGCTACAGTGTAATTCGAACACTGTAATTCAGCATGTATATAATGTTTTTTATGTTAAATATATCGAACATTGAATGACATCAAATCTAAAATGTTATTCCTTCATTTAACGCAGAGATTACAAAAGTGTCAGATACAATTTCTGAGTGGTAGACAAAAAACATACTTGTCTGCCACAGTGGCAGGAAGTGAAAAAAGTTAATTCCAGACCCTGCCTGTGTTTTACAGGTGTGAAAGTATAGCATTACATTCATATGTGACTATTAGGGCTGGGTATTGTTTTAATATTTATGATACCAGTACCAATACCACCCTTAAAGTGATACCAACACCAATAGTGTACTTCATTTAATACCTTTTTTTCTACTTCATTCGATACCCATCATGTGAATGGAAGCTGTGTGAGTCCCACTTTCTAGCTAATTGCCGCCGCTCTGCACAGCGCTCGTACAGAGGTCACTGCTGATAACTCCGCCCCGACTCGTAGTGGCGGATGGCGTTGTTGCCTCCTCAGGTTAACACTGTTAGCTCTGTCAGCACTGTTGCCGTTGTTGGCACTGTTCGTGCTGTTAGCACCGTTAGCCGCTGGCTCAGCCGTCTCCATGTTGAGAGCCGTGTGCAGGCAATCCCGGCTGTATGTGTTGTAGCTGCTGCGGTAGTGAGCCAATCACACGTCGCGTTAAATCGAAGAATGATTGCGGTCATTGGCTGCAAAAAAAAACCCATACAAATCTGGGTACAAAAAGGATCAAATGCAGGTATCGATTGACTGGAGAAGTTTTGATACTTGGTACTGGGTTATTTGGTTCATAACTTAAAAGGTACCCAACGTAAGTAACTATTGAACATGTCATTCCCAAACTATGGGCATTAATCTGCTGCTATACCAGCCTCCACACTTCTGGGTTCAGTCTTTAAACCAGATTTTGAACCTGATGATAAGGCCTGGTTGACAGTTTGCGTTCCTGTTCAACCCCAAGGTGGGGCGGGGGTCAGGGTAAGCCAGTGAAGTTCTTCCACACTAAACTGGAAAAAAACAACGTTTACTCATGGACTTGGCTTGACTTAGTGAAGGGGGCATTGCCACAGAGCATAAAAAAACAGCTCCAATCCAAAAGTTCCAAGTAATTGGACTGAGGTGTCCGTATACTTCTGGCCAGACATTATAGATTAAATCACTGTAGCATGAGGGCAGCAGGATTCCATTGATTTTCTTTTTTTTACTTAACAAGTCCTCAGTAACCCTCTTATGCATTTAAGACGTGCTCCGTGCACAGCTGTTGTGCTGTTCAGTTCCCTGCCGCGTGCTGTGCCGTCCTGCTTTGCACCGCCGCGTCCTCCCGAGCAGCGCTGTGCAATGAAGTGTGTGGCGCCCCGACGCAGCACACTGACGCTACGCTCAACTTTTGCCTCCTTTCCTCCTCGCTCGTCTGTCTGACAGTTTTGTTGTACTCGGAGAGAGTATTAGATGGAATTACCAGCTAGCTGTGTTCCCATGACAACAAGATACTGTTAGCGTCGGGCAGAATCAGAATCAAGCCTCGGGCTGGGATCTAGAGAGGACCTCCTCCGTTGCTCCTTCCCCGCCATCCCCTTCTGTTTGCCCCCCCCCCCAGGAGCTTTCTACTCCCTCTGTCCCCTTCTTTCTCTCTCAACACACACACACACACACACACACACACACACACACACACACACACACACACACACACACACACACCATTCACAATATACAGTAGTCTGTCATGGATGAAACACTTTGAAGCCAAATCTTTCAGGCAGACTCCTTGAATGTGCCGTGGAAGATGGACAAGGAGACAGACGATGAAAGGGGGAGACACAGTGAAGGAAGACAGGGGGGGAGGGAAGAAAATGGTAGAGGAGAGGAGGGAGGTGAGTCAAGGGCAGGGTTTAGGGTGGCACTGACCCAGGACATCAGCCTCGGTGACAGCAGGGACAGAAGACGTGCCAGGCTCTGCTTGCCGTAGTGACTGACAATAAACCCAGGTCCTTTTCAGAGCTGCCCTGCATGGGGTACCGAAGGGATGTGTGCTCACATCGGGGGTTAGGGGGGGGGTTGAAGTATTTGATTTTGTGTGGATTTATGTGTGTATGTGTGTGTGTGAGCATGTGGGAGGGAGAGTGATTGATTGTGTGTGTAGCCTGATGCAGAGAAAACAGGAGGACAGAGGGTGCAGAGTGAGCAGTGAGTGCACGGTTGTGAGTGTGTGTTGGGGGCGTGCGTCCTCTGAGGAGGATGGAGATGAGCCACTGACTTCCTGGGCTTCGGGCCAGGACCGAACCATTCAGCTATGATGTACACAGACTGTACAACAGAGGGGATTAGCACACCCAGTGCTTGCAATAGAAATATAATGGATAATATTTCCGCCTTTTTTTTTTTCGTTTGCAAAGGTATGAGGAGGATTATACAATTGTCTGAAATGATTTTGGCAGGGAACAATATTTGTAGAATATTACTTTGCATTGTCTTGGAAAACAAAGGTACCAAGAAGAGAAGAAAAAATGCATTTTACAATAATTCCCTTTATCGGAAGTTGGCAAATTTATGTATTCACAAAGCGCAGATGCAACTTTCTAATCCCCTGCTCTTCCCACAATCAGCGGAGAACTGAAGGAGAGTTTTTGATTAAGTGAATTAAGGCTAGGCCCGGCTCTGGCAGACAGCACAGCCATTTTTGTCAGTAGGGAGGAAGGGAGTTCCTGGCAAGATCCCGAACAACAAAAACAACAACAGTTCTTGCTGCTTCTCTCTGCTGTTGTGTTGTTTGATTCCTGATCAAGTGCAGGTTGGTGGTCCTGGAACATTTACATATCTCCTTTTAATTATATCCATCAAATGAGGGAAGCGCTCGCTCCCAAAGTGGGGATGTAATCACTCATTTAGTATGTTTTGAGTTACCAGACAGATAGCATGCTGCGAAGACATTTGTGAGCCTGTCCTCACAGGCCTTGATAGATGGGCTCCCGGTGCCTGGTCCCGGGAGGAGACATTCCTTATCATCCCTTCAAACATGCTGTCTTATTAAACGGGGAAGCGGGGAATCACAGCCTACATACATGAAATGCTGAGGTGTTGAGAGTTCCTCTGCGGCCTCAAAGACTCCACTCCTACAGTATACTGCGCTGGATGACCACTCTTATGGCCAATTAAGTCCAAGTGAAGTCTCTAATTCTTTGAGACAAGTCCAAGCCAGTGCTAGTCTCAAAAGCCTTTCAGACAAGTAGGAGTCACGTCTCGAGTCATATGAAATACGTCTAAACCACGTCTCAAGTAATTTGACGCAAGTCCAAGTCAAGTCTAAAGTAGTTTGAGTTGGGTTCAAATCAACTCTCAAAACCTTTGATTCCAAGTCAACTCAAATCAGTGAGACAATCCAAATCATGTTCAAGTCAAGTCTCAAGTCATTTCAGATAAGTTTAAATCAAGTCTCAAGTAAGGCAAGTCCAAGTCAATTCTCCAGTTATTTGAAATATGTCTAAGCCAAGTCTCAAGTAACTTGATGCAAGTCCAAGTCAAGTCTAAAATCTTTCTAAACAAGTCCAAGTCAGGTCTCCGGTCATTTGAGACAATTGGATTGTCTGTTGGAGCGAATCTCAAGTCAAGTCTCGATTGCTTGAGGGTAGGTCCAAGTCAAGTCTTGATATGTAAATTGTAACTCAAGATGCCAGTCTTTCAGGTCTCTGGATGTTGACTTGTCATGTTAATATTTCCATTACAAAGCTGTTTAATGTGCTTCTAGAGAGCAGAGACTTAGTCTTTTGAATTTATGTACCGATACATTATGTATATTAAATTTTGTGGCTATGCAAGGGCAGCTCTTTTAATTCCTTTACATGTCAGGATAACAAAACATATGTACTACATACTAGTCCATACTTATCTAGTACAAAACGACATGGTTTTGTTTCGTTAACATCTTTGATGTCACACTTAGAGCTTTCATAATGTGTCTAAGTGGCCATTAGATATTGCGTCTTGCTAACATAGCATTATAATTAGCACTTTAGATGAGTATGTTGCTTACTTTGATTAGTCTATCTCCTATGTAAATATTTAATGAGAACTTAAAGCTATAAAATGAAGACCTGCACCGTACTAGCTATCGATGTGCTTGCTCTTTATCTAAAACGTGCAACAAAGAGCAATCTTCTCACCGCATTTCGGATCCTCTCAACCACAGAACTGGGACAGTAAACATGTCCCTCTTTAGGTCATGAATAATTCAGCCTCAGCGGATGTCTGTGACAGAGCTGCAGACAGGGGGGCCTCAGACTGGCAGGTCAGAAGTGCTTGGTAAGTCGGTCGGGTCTGTTTGTGGCAGTACAGATTTTTAAGTGGACCTCACAGGAGTTGCTGTCGCAGGAGTGATAGTAGGTGTTAATATTTTATAGGGGGGGTGGTTGCCAGGTATCGTATGTACACAATGGACGGCGCAGTGTCCAATCCTGTGGAGCGCAGCACTTATGTCAGCCGGTGAGGACTTTAAATGAGGTACAAAGCTTAATTGGTGGGCAGCCACGAGAGGCTCGTAAAAATAGCTGTAAAAGTAATGATTGCTTAGGAGAGGACAAATGAACAAAGAAACTGAATCAATAATGAGAGGACAGAATAGTGTACCGCTACTGTCAGGTGGAAAAGCATGTAACTTAAAAGTTATCCATTATCTCCACACAGCCAATAAACCACTGGACCTCGATGATCATAGAGACGCAACAGCAATGCCTCTGGAAAGAGAATTTACCTGATGGACTTAGTGTATTTGTTGTTCTATGGTTATCACCAGCTAACTCTGGTGCAATTACTTTTAATTGTGTGCCGTCCCTGCAAAACTAAACAATAAAATGAAATAAATAAACAGATTAAATCACTCTGGTAACACCGTGCTGTATGCTGAATGCAATGCTCTTACCAGAGAGATGTGAGTGGATTGTGTAGAAAGTCCTTTGGTTGGGGTTTGATGTTCGATCTACATCGCCTATGCCAATTTGACTCTACATTTGATTGATTACAGACTAGTGACGGTCCATCTCGTCAAATACCGCCACTTGGTCAGTGCCCCTCGGCATTGGAGACCGACGCACGCGGTACCCCGCTTACGTTGCTTTTAGACGGACCAGGGACGGCGTGTCAATATAAGCTTGTTACATGCATAGTGTCCTTTCAACATAAACTTCTGTTTTCACAGGAAGTTAGGTTTCAGGCAACAGAACCACTTACGTAGGGTTAGGAAACGGTCATGGTTGATGTTAACTTCACCGACTAGCGACTCACAGGGCTGACGATACCGATGAGTCACGTGACTAACGACTGACGTGACAAAATAAGTCAATGTTACTTTTAGTTTCACAATGGGACACAAACAGTGGTCTCCTGGTTGAAAGTCTTCCGTTTGTTTGACCCATCCACCTCCCCTCCCGCCCGCCCTACTGTAAGTGGATTCTCAAGCTATTAATACTACGTCATTGTTCCGACTGTCGAATAACGCTGCCGGTGGGTTCACATTGGCGTTAGTTGAAATCCCGGTTCGTCACATTCTTTTGCTCAAGGGTGCCTCTGTTCATCAGTTTTCCGATGCCGAGGGGAACTTGCCAAACGGCTGCATTCCACAAGTTGAGAGTGAGAACGGGTTGTTTTACTGGATAATGTGTTGTACATCCATCCAGGACATGTGGCAGGATTTAGTCTTATTTTGATGTATCTATTCATTATCAAAATGTGTTGCTTAGAGGTTTTCCATCCAGCTCAGTTCAATCCATCCTTCTAACTGATTAGCTAGTGATCACTTGCTGTATAGGCCATTTGTACAGTAGGCTCTTTATTATGAAGTCGGGCTAGTGGAGCATTTTATCAACTGTCATAGACACCTTTTCTCCTCTCCTCTTTTCACAGATTTTTGCTTTGTTTTTCGCTGTCTGTTACAATGCTCCAACATGGTTGTACATCATTGTTAGTGGTTGCAGTTCAAGCCGTTCCGATTCATGCAAAAGCCACGAATGCAGAGATTTTCTCCCAGCAGCAACGCGGTTAAGGCCACAAGCCACAGCGTGCAGACACAACAGAGGAAATTAGACGACAACGTCTTTTGTCAAGATGTAGACCTCAACCAAATAAACTCCCCCTGTGAACTGAAACAAAGGAGGATTGTGTGATCAAATATCCTCAACCCGTACCAACCGCACGGAGAAAAAGCAGACGATGTCAGCCACCTCTGTGTCTCTCACTTTGAGGTGAGCAATCCAGATGCAGTGTTAAAACAGCTCTCTGACACGTATCTCAAGCCTGCTGAAAAAATTGGTGTTAGAAGCCATCAAACTCCCAATTATCAAACTCACACAGACAAGCCAAGGAAATGTGGGGGTAGGTGCGGCTGTCAGTTAATTGGTGGGATTACAGTGTTTGCTCATTATCACATACTAACAGTGCTGATGAAAGGGATAACTGCAGTAAATCTGTGGTGGGGAACTTGTTTTGTTGCACATCTCTCAAACTCACTGTGATAGAATGGAATTGGTGTTATATTTAAAATTGCCTTTGTCAACATTATCACATTGAGCCATCATATCCAATGACATTTTCAGAGTTTGAGATCCCATCATACTTCATTTACATCGCTGCACACTAGATATGCTTTTTGAATCATTGTCTTTGATACGGCTAGTAACTTTTTCCTGATTTTACATCACTGTCTCCCCGCTGACTCACAACCCCGTTTCCCCTGTGCTAATTGTGAAAGTTAGAGTAGAACTTTTCAATATGAAGATCCTTTTCCCCCCCGTTTACTTCTCACTCAGTGTCATCCTTTACTCACCAAACATGTTGGCCATCAGAGTCGTATCCAGTGTCCTCATATGTCATCCACAGATTAGTCATGAGATTTACAGATGACCTTAGATACTGAGGCCCTGTCCACATCTGGCATTAGAATGCGTCTCCACGTGCGTCATCGTTGGCCACTTGTGATCCGATCTCACGTCTCCGCTCTGTATGCAAATAAACACGTAGTAAACACACGGCCAATACAGCAGCCGTTGTGACGTGATATTACATGAATGTCAGTAGTAATATCCTACATATTTGTGATATGTAGCACTGATGCGTTTGCCAGACAACAGCGGGGGTACAGCGCTCCAGAGAGCAGGGAGGACAGAGAACAGGCGGATGGTCGGGTGTCAGCTCCGCACAAAGGTGCGGAACAAAAACACTGACACATCTCCGACAGTATGATAATAATGAACTTTGCGTGTCTAGTCTGATAGTCTGTAGATATGTAGCCTATAAACAAGATATATGTTAATAAAATACAGTTGTACCAACAGGATACAGTAGAGCACAGAGGCCGTTTCCATGCTGATAAGCGCCCGTGTCTGCGTGTTTGTTCACCTGAGGGAAGCGGTGATCCCGCGGATCCCAGCTGGACATCAGATGAGTAGGCGGTCCTTAATGTAGCCCAGGACGCATTTGCGTACAAACTACTAAAAGAATGTGGTCATATGTGGCCCAGACCACCTCTGAATGTGGTCTGAAAGATCCGATCTCAATGCATCCTCAATGCGTCTTGAGTGCGTTCACACCTGTACTTAAAGCCGTCCACTTGTGATCGGATCACTGAGGACGCATGTTAATACCAGGTCTGAACAGGGCCTAAGTATACAAAACAACATCGCAGGAATCTTACAGAATGGATTTTACAAAATACAATATTTATTTTTAGTGGTCACAGACATTTGCTAAAGAAATATGAATGACCATTTATGCAAAACAAACATAATCAATTTCTAAAAATAATATTTTCAAAAATGTTGTGTTTGCTACAAAAAATTAGGAAACCAGGCAAAAATGATGATTCCCATTAGTATGCAACTGGCAAAACAAATTAGTAGTATATGAATGTAATTTCTGGGAGACGGGGTTGGAAGGAAATGATGAGAGGGACAGACAGGGCAGATAACATGTGGCTAAGGTCCTTGCCCAGACTCAAATTAAGGACATTTCTTGGTCAGTAAATTCCCCTATATTACTGATGGAGCGGAGTAAGACATGCAAGTATTTTTTTTTGCATGGAATACAGAATCAAATGTCAGCTATTATCTATGCCATTCTGAACCTAATGTCTTTATAATGAAATCAAATTAAATCAAAACAAGGCAGCCATAATGTCATTCAGTGAATGGCTTGCCTTATAGCTGATGCAGTTTGTCCTTTCAGCAGCACGCAACCACCAGCTCCAAAGACTTTGCACATGAATGAAAATCAAACCCATTCATATCCGAGGTCATCGGCTGCAACGGGGAAACAGACTGAAACAATGTAGTGAATTAATATTAATGATCTCAGGTCAGCACCCTTGTAACAATTACACTTTGCGCATTAGACCACACTTTGCCCGTGTTCCCCCTTTAAACCTATTTGCATGCATAATGAGGAATTTGAATGAGAGGTCGTCATTTATTAATGCTGTCATTTATATTTATGACCAGTGTGCTTTGGTAGTGCGGGCATGTCAAAGAGCTCAGGATGAGCATGGCTGTGTGGTCAGGAGTTAGACAGGCCCCCTAGAGTTCCACTAGATCACAGTGCATACTCCGTTGGAGAGTGTGGCTGTATTTGAAACCCCATACTATACTAGTAGTACGTACTGATTTGGCCAAAATGTAGTATGCGAACAAAAGCAAAATCTCAAGTATGCCAAAAATACCCGGATGTCATACTGATTCGGAAAAAATCTCCAGTATCCATCGGACCAGTGTATCTCGCCTACTGTATCCCACAATGCAAAGCACTGGACCGCTACAGGCTACGGTTACAACAATAGCAGCCAAAAACGGGTTATTTTTAAAAATTTTCGTAGCTATTTCATAAAATTAAATTCACTTCTGACATTTTTTGAGGCGAGAAATCAACTGTGTAGATTTTGAATGTTTACAGTTTTACAATATTAGATGGCAAATCAAACATTGATGCAACATTTTCAGAGTTTAGAGGCTCCACAAACTGCCGTGACAGCTAGCTAGCGCCTGCCGGGGTCGATACCTCTCAAAGACCGCTATGCTCTCTAGAGAGACCGGTCTGTAGACGAGGAGCATTTATTTCCTTGTTGACGGATAGTTTTGTTTAAATATCACAACACAAATGTCCATTATAAATTAAAGGGAACCTGTGTTTATCTGCCTTTTTGGAGTTGAAAAGCTCCACAATCGTCCACGGGCGTAGCTCGCTCGCCAGCCGGGCACTGACACTCTTAGAGCGGCTACAGAGCAGCAGAGTGGCGAGTAAAGAGGCGAGGGAAAGATCTGCCTCTGACGGGGCATAGAAATACCTGTTCAGACAACATAACCCTTTATAATATTACTCTAATATTTGTAGGGATATCACTGTTTTGTTGCTGTACACATAACTGAAAAAGCAGTTTGAGTAAGGGAAATTTTGTTGAACAATATTTTATATTTCCCGTCTCCCCTCGCTGATGAACCTGTTTGTCTTATTTCTTATGATCTGATAGAATAAATAATTTAAACCTGCAGTATCCTATAAAGTAAACAGGCATGACATAAATAACTAAATCAAAGTTGTATTTTCTGATAATATTGTAATAGCAATACTTCGTTTTTTTTGTTCAGTGCTTTAAGAGATGGTTTAAAGGCTATAGCCTGGTCTAGCATACTGCAAAATACATCGCTTTAACCGTTGCATACTGCATACTACTGAGGAACGCAGTATGTACTGTATACTGCATACTGCGTTCGTCAGTAGTATGCAGTAGGGGGTTTTGAATACAGCCAACGTAATTCCTGCAGCATGATGGAGTATCAACAGTCACTTTTGACCAGGCTGCATGCCTGAAATTGCAAAATAACAATGAGTTGAGTTAGTGTTACGTTGTAAGTTTGTTCTAATATAGAGACGGTGACAGATTTAGTCTCACTTAATTGTATTACTGGAGCTGTGTAAATTACCGACTGATAGCCGGTAATAAATGTTTGGCACTGTCTTGCGAGGTAATGAAGGCAACGTTGATGGAGCTCAGAAATAGTCTGAAATAATGACATCTCATATTTGCAGTCTCCTCAGCGCCTGAGGAATTCAGTGCTGGGATGAAATATTGGGCAAAGGATTGAGACATAAAGCCATCTGCTTTGACTGTATTTCTGTCATGCTCTGTCCTACTTCATTCACCACAAGAAGTCAGACACCCGAGAGCAGTCGGGAAGGAGAGAGAGAGAGAGAGAGAGAAAGAAAGAGAGAGAGCTAGAGATTTCACGGTGAGTAAAAGTTTGTTTATTTATCATGGTCTGTCAGTGTCGAAGAAGCATGTGCAAAAAAATCTTGTTTCAACTGAGACGTCTGCGTGCGCCGAGACAGCTTTTCCGACGTTCCACTGTCATCAACTCCCCCGGTGACTTTCTTCTCTGAACTGCACAGGTAGCGGAAGCTAATGCATTCACATTCTGGTACCACACCGTGCCTGATCAAGTTAAAGGTATCGCTTGTGAAACCCTTGTGGGTAGAAATCTCTGGGGAGAAAAAGCCACCTATATTATTGGGCTCCAATAGAATTACAAATCATAGTCCGACTGGAGTGACACCAGCACAAATAGGAACGGAGCGTATCTTAAGCAGAACTTGGGCTGCTCAAACTCCGACACACTTTGACTGATACCGAGTCCCTCGTCGGAACAAAGGTCCTTGGGAAGGAAGAGATTCGTAGAGGGAATCTGGAACTAAATCCATATGGTTCAGGAAGCAGAGCCGTACACCCCGGAGAAATATTACATGCATGCAGATAGGTTCCTTTTGAAAGTCTCTCACTTTTCATTTCCCAGCGCCTGCTGGATCTTTGGTTTATTTAAATCCTTTCGAAATATCACACAGTTAAGTGCTTCACTTGCTGAACTTCTGCTCCGCGATCTGGGCAAAGAAAAATGTCCCTTTTTAAATGCAGAAGTGGTTTATTGTCATTATGGTGCTGCCGTCTGTCTGCAGACAATAAGAAAGGCCTCATTAACACTGGCTGGAGACGGAGGCTCCGGCTAAACTGACCCTGTGTCACCCGGAGGAAGAGGGGACATTGGAAAAGAGAGATGGCTCGGTGTGTCTGACCGTGTCCGAGTGCACTGGTGAGGAAGAGGAGAGGAGGAAGGGTACACATTTTCGTGAGAGAAGGAGAGAGTTAGGGGGGGCTGTTCGGCCGCCAATCAAAGCGTGTGTGGGAGAAGTGTGACATGCTTCCGGCCAATGGCGACGCAGCCTCCCACACTCTCGGCCGCCGTCGCAGCATCTCTCTCAACATGATCTTTCCCTTGGCCGTGTCCTCTGCACGTCTCCCTCTCTCTTTGATTTGTGCCCGTCTGGAGAGTCCTATCTCACATACGGCGTGCTATCGGCACCGTTAGCTTGTGGTGGGTTCAGCTACAAGTTGGCGCATTTTTTTGGTAAAGTATTAGCCAAGATGGCCAAGCGTTCTTGAATAAACTTGTATGCCTGGTTACTCCCTTGGTAAATCCAATATGGTGACAAAAGCCAACTCAAAAACATAATTTCAAGGATGCGCTCGGATGAAAACAATAGCTTCTGAACATGCCAAGATGCCAAGTAATGCGTGATTCTCCTCCCTTACACCTTTTATTAGGTTGCTCAGCCATCTTTAACAATGTGTAATCTGTGATCTAGATCGTACTGGTTCAGGCAGAGTACTGACATCACACTCTTCACTCATCAGCTGTTTGAAAACCAGCTGACTGGCAACATCCAATCATATTCATCCAGGTGTGCAGGGCAGCATGCACTCTCCCTGACTGAATTAAAGGAAACAGTCCCAAACTGCACCACCTTATAAGAGAGCAAATGTTAACAAATGTTATTTGGACAAGCACACAGTAATGTATTATTTCAGTAGATTATAACTTTTATTTAACTAGATATGCCAGATAGCTTTTTTGCCAACTCGTTCTCACTCCTAACTCATCAAATTCCGTTGTTTGGTCAGCGCCCCTCGGCATCGGAAACCGATGTACAGAGGCACCTTTTAGCAACAGTTTGTAATGAACCGGGCTTTCAACTTACTCCAGTGTAGACCCTCGATGGTCGGAGCAAGTGACGCAGTATTAACGTCAGTAGTAACGTCAACCACGACCGTTTCCTAAACCTAAGTGGTTGTGTTGCCTTAACCTATCTTCCTGTAAAAACGGAAGTTTATTTTGAAAGGACACTATGCATTTAACAGGCTTATATTGACACGCCGTCCCTGGTGCGTCCAAAAGTAACACAACAGGGTTACACCATGCGTCAGTTTCCGATACCGAGGAGCACTGAACAAGCGGCGGTATTTGACGAGCCGGGAGTGAGAATGTGTTGTTGTTGTCGAGGGTAGGCCACTGTTAGACTGTCCTCACCAGAAAAAAAAATACTTCTTTGTTCCGACACTTGAAATGAGCTAGGTTGCACCTTACAATTACTATTAAAAATAACAGTTCATCTACTATCAATCAAGTGTCAAAGTCAGAAGCAATATCATGTTATTATACTGTTACAAAACCTCTCGGGGAAGGAAGTAGAGGTGGATGGTTGTCAGATCAAAGATGTCTTGAGCTATATGTTGTCCGATTGTCTTTGTTTAGCTTTGTTGTCTTTAATTAAAATAAGTGTGTTTGTTGCGTAACTGGCGTTAGTTAAGTTACGTAACAAAACTATGGTAAAGTATGTCACCGTTGACTTGGTATCACACGGGACACAAACAGCGGTCTCCTGAGTGAAAGTCCTATGTTTGTTTGACCCATCCATCCTCCCTTCCCACACGCCCTACATGGACTATCTCACCCTTTATACTACACCAGTTGTTCTGAGCGTCTAATAATGACACGGATGGGTTTACGTTGGAGTTAGTTGAAAGGCCGGTGTGTCCCATACGGACGCTAAAGGGCACCGACCAAGCGTCAGTTTTTGACGAGTTGGGAGCGAGAACGGATTGATTTGACAGCTTACCTGCTGGAATAGATGACTATCTTTTGCTGTTGGCTTATTAAACCGTGCCACAGACAGAACGGACAACAAATATCATTGGTTTTAATTGCATTAGTATTAATAATAACAACTAAATAAGCAACATTAACACTAACCATGCCAGTCACAACTATCACAACACCCATTGTTACAGTTCAAACATGACATTTGCTCATATGTGGAACTTTCGACACCCGAGTCAGTTTCATCCACACTATATATATATAACATATGGTGAAACCACTGTGCTGCAGTGAACGCTTTTAATATTTCATGAGTTTACTTGAGTTCCAACCTTCGAGAGCTACGTAGCCGTCCATGAGATCACTGCAACAGATGGGCAAGTCATCCACTTGCTGCAAACTGGGTTATTTATAATGTGTTTCAGAGCGCAAATTCACACAAAAATACCACCCCTGAGAGAGTGAAGAAATATGGTGTGAAGCAGCAAAAAAAAAATCTTGCACCCTCACAAAGATGTGTCATGCTGTAGATCAGAGGCACCCTTTCTGTGCAGAGGGAGGAGTATGAAGTATTGTCTCCAAAATAAACTGAGAGAGAGGGGGGAAAAAAAGCAGCTTTCAAGTGACCTGAGCGAGAGCCAAGCAGATTCGCTGCCATCTGCTTGTAGCTTTGACAATGATAGGAGTGGAGTTTTTTAATATAGGAAAGGAGGCCAGGCAGTGCAGTGACATCCAAATGAGAAGCAGTGTGAACATGTCTGTTCATATTACAGTTTGTTTATGAGTGCATGTGCGTCGGCCTTTGTGTGTGTGTGTGTGTGCATAAAGGAGGGCGAGTGGGAGAGGATATGTGCTGAGAGTAAATGTATGTGTGTTTGTGTGTGTGAGGAGATATTGTTGTTTATCAGGAGTGTGGGAAGGTAGAGGATGAAAAGGAGAGGGAAGCCATCTCCCAGAGCAGGAACAACACACATTCTCACTGAAACACCCCTTCATATCCAGAGTTTCACGTCTCACAAGAGTTAACTTCACCAAAACAAACAAGTCACTTCCCATGACAATGAAGTATTTCACAGAGTTAAAGTACAACTACAGTCTCAAATACTAGCTTCCATCCTTCTCTTAAAGCGGCAGTAGGCAAAATGTTTTTGGCATCATTGGGCAAAAATCCGTAATAACCTTTCAGCATATTGTAATTCAAGTGTCCTGAGAGAAAACTAGACTTCTTCACCTCATCATGGCTCTGTTTTCAGGCTTTAAAAAAATCTAGACCGTGACAGGAGACGTTGGCCAATCACAGGTCATTTCAGAGAAAGAGCGTTCCTATTGGCTGTGCACTGGCTGGTGGGCGGTGCTTGGTATTTCCTCAACAGGTCTCAACCTGGCTGCTGGGTCTCAAATATTTGAGTCAAGAAATAGGCATTACAGTAACAGAATATTGATTCATATTTGATCAGCGCTGCCTAGTTTGACCATCTCATTGGAGTTGGCGAGTGATTGACAGCCGGCTCTCAGAGACGGCAGCTGGACGGCAGACTCTAGATCAGCTCTGATTGGTTGTTTTCTTCCGGTCTGTGAAATCTTGCAGATACCATTAGGAGCTCCGGAGCACACAGAGGCACATGAATTTTGTTTTCAGATTATCTGTCTCATGCACTACTGTCAGGATATAATGACCGTTGTATAAAAAATAACTTATTTTAATCATATTTGCTCCATTTCTACCAACTGCAGCTATAACATCCTTATGCATTATTTTACAGTGACAGTTTTATTATCTTAAATCTTTTTATTTTTTTTCAGTTTGTTTCCATAGATGCACTTTTAGTCTGTCAGTTGTAGTTTGTGTAAAGCACTTATTAGCAAATGTTAGCAGGCTAACATGCTAAACTAAGATGGTGAATAGGCCTATGGTAAAATGTACCCGCTAAACATTACGTTAGCATTTTAGTACAGTCTCCCACTAGTGTGACTGAAGACTCTTACTCTAGTTAACCTATCACAGTGATAATGACTGCAGCATTCATTCAGAAGTTCATATCTGACTTTGTCTGTATCCCGTTTGGTGCTGGGCAGGTAAACAGTGGAGCTATTAGAGTTTTTTATTTTTTTGCTGAAAACAGGTGCCTGTGGCTGCTGGAAACAAGGTTGATGAGTGTGGAGTCTGTGGGCCTGAAAACCAAAACAACAACAGAACTAAAAGAGGCTAAAAAGCCCTGTAGAGCTGAGAGAGGGAACTCAGAGATGGTGATAATTATCTCTGGGTTCATACGATCAACTCCTTTCAAATTACATTCAGTCATTTCATCCATCCCATCGTTAATGTAAAATAAATTATTCCATTAGTGCAGCTTTGGCAAATAAACACAATCAGAATCCAGATTTAAGGCACAAACTGGCCTCAGCTCAGCTCTGCTAGATGTACAGTGAGCATATGGTCGGGGATGCAGTGGCGAATGCTATACAGCATAAACAGCCTGTTAAGCATACCAAAGCATCTTTATCATGCCAGGCAGCAGAAGATTAATAAGGTGATGTGTTTCGACTGTAATTGACCCAGTTAATGAGACCCTTGTTTTGTGGTTTCCTCCCCCGTAACCAACTGCGAGGGTGCTCAAAACAAGTGCCAAAAACTCCCATCTCTGCCAAATGAAATTGGCTTATTAATTCCAATTATACTGATCATTGAACACTCAAATGAAAAATGAAGACGTTTCAACTTGACTAATTGGCCCCAAGAGTGAGCGTATGTTAGCGTGCGTGTGTGTGTGTGTGTGTGTGTGTGTGTGTGTGTGTGTGTGTGTGTGTGTGTGAGGGAGGCAGAAAGAAAAAAAAAATTACTGTGGGACAGAGAAGGAACTTTTCAGTTGTTAGATTACAGTGTAGTATGATAGTGGGGGATAGGGTGAACCTGCATGGGATCTAAAGTACAGTGACTGGGATTTGGGCTCATTCATTCGCTCTTGTTCCCTCTTCCTCTCTCTCTCACACGCACACAAACACTTTGGTGTTTTTGGTAGGGACTAAACATGCTGACTTGAAAAAGGAGGGTCTCAGTCTGCTTCCAATCAGGCTCTGGTGCACTTCCTTGTACTGCAGTCTGAAAGTAAACTGACCAACCACAGAATTCTGTAATGGCAGATATGTGATTTTAGCACGAGTTCAAGATCTAAACTATTAAATCCACCTGAATACTATGAATTGTTCAGGAAGCAGCGTACATCATTTGTTAATCATGGTAAAACATACAGTATTCCCGTCAGTGTGGGGATTTTCTGATCAACTCCCAATTCCTGATCAATCAGAAATTCAGTCCAAGCAGTTAGAAGGTGTATTCTGCTCGTGTCCAGCCCGGTCGCACTAAATGGCGTATGAATAACACGGTAATGGCAAGTAACTTTGCGTGCAATAAGAACACAGTTCTTGCTTTTGGCGTGTAATCTGTTCGCTATGTCGTGTGTAATGACTGCTCAGAGCTAGTGACGTAGAATAAAAAGGGAGAGAGACATTTTTGGCGGGCGGATAGGGGGGGTGGATGAGTCCAACAAACACAGGACTTTCAACCAGGAGACCGGTGTTTTTTTTTGTAAGTTACATTAGTGACATTTGTCACGTGTTTTCCGCACTTCTGTTACATTGTTTCTGTATGTATTTTATTTAGTTTACGTACTTTTTTTAAGCACCTTTTTTTTTCTTCTTTAAACACGTTCTCATCCCATCTCATCACATACCGCCGCTTTGTCACGCCCCTTGGCCATCACTTCAAGTTTAGGCAACAAAGCCACAAAAAAAAACATGGTTTGGCTTTTAAAGTAAACATGAAACCAAACGCTGTGAACACGGGACACGAATGAACAGCTGATTGTAACACAAAATTGAAACTTAACGTACGGGACACAAACAGCGGTCTCCTGGATGAAAGCGTTGTGTTTGTTGGACCCATCGACCTCCCCTCCCGCCTGCCCTGTGTGTGCATTTTCTCTCCTTTAACTACGTCAATACACGAGCACTTTCTCTGAGCGTTTGCTGTCGCCGCAGATGGATTTAGATTTTAGCTAATGGAACGCCTGGTGTATCTTAGCCTGGCGCTAAAGGGTGCCTTGTGCAGCGGTATCAAACGCCGACGGCTGTGACAACGTGTTGGTATTTTTGATACCCTGGGAATGAGAATGGGCTGTTTAAGGCCAACCATGATATTTGTTGCCTAAACCTTACTGCGGCCATTACCGTAGTTTTGTTGTGTTGCGAAAAATTATATGCAAAAAGGCTAAAATGTGGAATGTCCATGTAATGTTCCGCTTTTAATACGCCTTCACATGAGATCAGATTAAAGCAATAACCCCTGTAATGTTGCTGTACAAGACGATGTCTCTTATTCGTCCTTCTAATGTTACCTCACTTAGTGTAATGAATGTTTCTTCACATCGTAAAGCATCAGATTTACCATTCAGATACCATTTCTAATATAGCCAGTAATTTCTTCAACACTGAAAACTGGTTTGTGGAATTTGTGACAGTACTGGTCTAATTGGCTGTTGTTAATTCAAATGTTTTTTGAGATTGTTTATGTTTGTAGTTATCTGTGTAGAAAAGTATTCTTCACTTCATTTATTTTCCATCACACTTCATCTTGAATGGGGCAAAATTGTTGTCAACCTGTCATTATATTCATTGACCAGGTCATGGCTGGATAAACCTGCAAGAGGGACCAGAGGTCAAAGACTTGCTGTTGGACCCGATTTCACCCCCAACCCCCATTTCCTTACCTTCCTTTCTGCACTGTTTACGTACCCTGTCTCCTCCAAGTTGCACACAGCAGACTATACATAGCAGCTTCATTTCATTTCCCAAAACCCAGAGACCAACCAGTATTCCTACACAGAATAATACAACCAGGTTTTTATGTGTGCCAATTCTAAACTTTACAAACGTATGCAACTTTATTCAGGAATATGCACCATGTCAGCACAATATACTACTATAATAAAGATCTTAAAACTACACACACAGGACCCCTATACAATAAAGCAGCACAAAAGCAGTTGATATCATACCTTAGTGTTGCAAATTATTTTTGCCAACATTTTTCTAGGTTTTATTTACATGAGCTATAAAATATGTGGCTACGTTAGGTGTAAGACAACAACCCGTTCTCACTCCCAACTTGTCAAACAAACGCAGACTTTCACCCAGGAGTCCGCTGTTCATGTCCTGTGTGAAACCAAGTCAACATTGATTTATTTTACAGTAGTTTTATTTACGTAACTTCCGTAATTTACTAAATAAGGGATAATGTACAGCGAGCCGGTCATTGTTGTGAAATAAACACCGACAGGGCGATACTGCATCGGCTAGCTGTACATTATCACACCTATTACACAGCTACTTACTTAAGAAATCAATAATTTGACACAAAAACGGTCCGCCAGAGTCCGAGATCACAACTTTGCCCATAGCAACGGTCTGTTATACATAGCAACGGTCTGCTATAAAGAAATAACGGACCGTAGAACATCGTGATTGACAAATCAGAATCAAGTATTCAACAAAGCCGTGTATTAACACAAATAAACCTACGCCGTATGTTTTATTTTGAAAAGACACTATGGATTAAATGAGCGGAAACTGTGCATTTGGGGGGGATGGCAGCGAAACTTGGCTCACCACAGACGACAGACCCCACAGCAAGACACAACCACAGAGAAGCTATTCACAGAGACAGAGAGGCAGGCAAAGTGTTGGGCCGTTTATTTGGTTTTGGGGTTGGGACACGAAAGAGAGCTGCTCGGAAATGACACACATCCACTCGCGCAGCTAGGTAAATATACACACCGAGTACATACACAATGCCATTACACCTCAGTTGCACTATGCAGTGTTTGCAAGCTGGTAGCCAGAGAAAGAAGTGTCTGTTCCTATTTGGAGAATGCTAATAATATAGAGAGGTGAATGATGTCAGCCGACTGTGCACATGTTCTGTTCATATTTACTTACTGTGATCATTTCAAACTAAAACGTGCCAAAGGGAGGTTGTGTTTGACAAATGGTGAAAAGGTCACCACTTACCACGTCTTGTTTGTTTGTCTTCTGGGCGTCTTCATAAAATGTCAAAATATATATTATTCTAAATTGCAAAACAGACATGACAGCCTTTATTTGACCAACTGTAACTGGTGTCTTAAAACCTTCCTACATAGGAGACATGTGTACAATAAGTAATTAAAGGAGAAGTCTGGTAATATACAAATGTCTTATTTTTTTATAGTATTGTATCAAAAGACTGATACATTTTAAAAAATATTATTAAAAACACATCAGTGAATCACACTGTGTCACTGGGTTCCTTCAGTACCATGAATACACACACTGTGGTTTATTTAGACTCAATCCCACATACAGCATCTTCACTAAAGGACCACTCCGAAGAACTCCGCCACTGAAAACAGTCCCCAGCAAATGTTCTGCTGTTTGACTGATGTTCGCTGAAGCTGCCCAGCTGTTTTAAGCCTTTTTTTTAATAAATGAAACTGTTACAATCCCAACTCCAGGTCCACTTGCTGTCTCAGCTTCCACCATATCACATTGTCTTCAGGTTTTGTACTAAAAGTGCAATGGATGACTTCATAACACTACTGACTCCATCCACTGAAGATGACTATGAATGTAAGCTCTGAGGCTTGGGGCTGACAGCCATGGACAGAGTTAGGAAGTCAGATAATCTTTTCCGGGATTTGTCGACAATAAAAAAAATATGGAATAACACCAGACTTTTCCTTTAATTGTTTTTTTTCTGGTAGTGAACATATAAGATGCCAGTTACAGTACAATTGGTGAAAACAGCGAATGGTGTGGTCTCATTGTGAATTGCAATTTAGGAAACAAGGAATTCCAAAGAAAAGTCAAACTATAGCAAAAATGTTTTTAATCTTGGCTGAGGGGGAAAAGTTGATGTATCAATAAAAGCAGCATGTGACCAAGTCCAATGGAAAAAGACTTATGAAATGAACCATGACGTATATGAAGCGTATGACTCAAGCGTCCGATGAAGCTTTCAGTTATTTTTTAATTATTTGTAAAATGAGAACGTTTGTGACCCGGCCGCCATGTTGAGATCAGTTGAGGAAATACCAAGCACCGCCCACCAGCCGGAGCAAAGGTTCTCATTTTACAGCTAAACAGTACACTACAAGATGTTCCTGGAAACATTTTAGGACAGAATTAGGCATTACAGTAACAGAATATGGATTCATATTTGATCAGCACTTGACCGCTTGATCGGAGATGGTGAGTGATTGACTGCTGCCTCTGTTGAATGAACAGCCAATAAGAACGTTCTCTCTCTCTGAAATGACCTGTGATTGGCCAAAGTCTCCCGTCAATAGGTTAGATTTTCTAAAGCCTGAACACAGAGCCATGAGGAGGTGCAGAAGCCTAGTTATCTCTTAGAACATTTGAATTAAAATATTTTGAAAGGTTATTATGGAATTTTGCCCAATGATGCCAAAAACATTCTGCCTACCCTCACTTTAATTACATCACATCGTTGCGCCCTCTCCTTCTGGTGAAAACTGATTGGAGAATTAGTGCCACCAGCTGTTTATCTTGATGAACTAACTCCTAATAGTCACAGAACAGCAGTGGATAGAAACATACATTGATTCGCGTTTTCTTTTACAGATTTTATGGAAATCAATTTAAGGTTTAGACTAAATTTGTATGGAAAATAGAACTAGCCATATTAATAATAATAGTTATATGGCTCCTTGCTGATTTTAAAAGCTTCTGGGGCATTTTGCAGTTATTCACAAACTGCTGGGAATATGAGTCATATGTGTTGTTCTCCAACTACACAATGGACCATTAAGGCTGGTTAAATGATAGAAACATGTTTTTCCTGTAAGAATGCATAATCACCTGACTACGTTCACACCGATGTTGCCATTGGCTACTAATGCTATCTTCTATCCGTTCATCTCTATACAGTGTGTTATTTGTAACAGTAATTTATATACTTGTTTACTGTATCTTTGCACTAACGCATCTGTTGCATCTCATTTATACCACTCCTACCACCGTCAATCCGGGGAAAATAATTGGCAAGTTTGATCGACAGAGTGGATTATAAGCATTACGGCAACAATGATGAGGATCTTCCGCCACTACCATTAATATGATGATTCTGTTGTTCTTACTCCCCGAGACATATAATCTTAAAGCCTCAGACAGTATGTGGGTGTGTAGAATATGATTATAGGCTTTCATTAAGCACATAAATAGAAGAGAGAGAGAGAGAGAGAGAGAAAGAGCCGGAGCACGTGGGAGAGGAGGAGGAGGACTGCCTCTGCAAAAATGCTAAATGATGGAGGAAATACCAAACAGCGTTAATGCCTACAAGAAGAAGTGAAAGAGTGCTAATAAAGAATAGAGACATATTAGTGTGAAATGAGAAAGAAAGGGAAGAAAAGACAAGTTAGTGAGAAAAGGAAAGCGAATAGAGGAGGAGAGGCGTTAAATCCACCTGTCACATGCAGAGATGTCAACCAAAGTGACTTCTCTACGGCTGCGGATAAACCCATTTATTCTGGTAATAGCTGCTCTTATCAACCACTGACTCACTGTAAAAGCACAATGTAATTTTCCCTAATGCTCAAACAACTGCTTGCACCAGTGAACTTGGCCACCTCCAGTCTTCACTGTTGGCACTGGTATCAAACGCTGGGCTGGGAACCAGTATGCTGCTGCTGACAAAATGCTCAATTGTCTCTGTTGAGAGCATGTGGTAGAGAGGGAAGTTCGGTTCTTTATTATTCAGTGTGAACAGGTTCCAGTTTACTTTCCATTACTTGCCAGAATCCAACACAGAACAACAACAATATATATTGGTATTCTGTGAAACTGGGTTCTGTAACAGGACACTTACTCACTTTCTTGCTGAGAGTTACATGAGAAGATCAATATCAATCTCATGTCTCTACGTTGAGACGGCTAGCTTAGCTTAGCATAAAGACTGGAAGCAGGGGGAAACAGCTAGCCTATCTGTTGTCTAAAGTTTTTCATAAATATAAATAACATAATAATAAAATATAATCTGCCCTCCAGCACCAATTAACACATTAAATATTGTTTGCTTGATCCCCACACAAGCCATAGTGTTAAAAAGTAACACTCTGGACTATTAATAATAGTTATTAATTAGATAGTAAATAGTTTAATTAACAAAGTAATTGCCAATTATTTACTTCTTTTTATTTGTATCTTTTTCAGAAACCCTTAATGAGACACTGCATTGAATTAGACAGGGCATGGGAGTCAACTCAACATGTAAACGTTGGTCATCTCTCTCCAAAGACACACCTGTACTTGATGCAGGAGCCTGCTTGAACGAGCAACCTGATCTCATGAGAAGGAGTATAAATAGCACAACATTTTAAGGACATTGCGTTTGTCATGATAGCACATTTTTAAGCTTTTTTGCGTGTCATTTACGCCACGTTACCGTGAAACATTGCCGGTTATCTTTAGATCTAGAACATCCCATTACCCCCTAGAACCGCAAGCAGCAACAGATGCAAAGATGTCATTTCTAGAAGCCATGTTCATTTTCATCAATTTCAAGTAAGACTTGACAAAATAACTATTTAAAATTCAGTTCATGGGGTGTCTTAATTTTCTAATTATTTTATGATATTTCATTACAGATCAAAAAGTATTAGCCTACATTTTAAAATGCATCAATAAACTGTAGGCTACAACAAAAAAAATGAAGGGTTCTAAATAATTTAATTATTGTAGATGAAGAACTTTCAGCCTCAGTGACAGTTCAAAACTAACAGTGTGTTCCAATCCACATACTTCCTGAAGTACACCTCAATGTAGTGCACTGTGTGCACTCTGTACACTCTGTACTTACTTGAGTAGTGCGTGAATTTCAACGGGGTAGGGTCGTCTCATATCAAATACTCTGCGGCGCACTGACCGGAAATGACGATCGCGACATTTGACCGTGGCTCGCTACCCACCAAAATATCTTCTTCTTCTTTGGGGTTTTACGGCAGCTGGCATCCTTTGTGTTGCACTGCTGCCTCCTTCAGGTTTTACCCATCCACTACCCGCCAAAATATCTGCCTGCTTTGTTGATCCAGAATACACAGAAAATTAAATCAAATGAATGGACGTGAAACGTTATAACTCATATCTATAAGGTACGTTGTAAGGTATGTTGTTCAGCACCGTAAAAGCTCCTGCATCATCTGCCGCCATTTTCACGTTTGAATAGTAGTCATGGTCCCGCCCCTTCCGCTACGTAGCCAAGATGGAGACAGTTGAGTGTGAAAAGTGTCCAGCGTTGCACACTCAAGGATTTGACCGTTATGAGAACAACATCCGGGTACTTCAAGTGCACTGCATTTTGCCATACTTCAGTGTGAACGCACTTATGCACTCAAAATAGTAAGTGTAAGAACGGAAGTACGTGGATTGGAACACACTGTTATTTTGGTTAATAAGGTGTTGTTTTAGTTACGCTGGGAATAAAGAAATGGAGCGCTCGTTATTCAATAATTTTATAATAGATTTACCTCATTACAGATCGAAAAGTTCAAATACGTCAATAAACTGTAGGCTACAACAAACAAACAACAACAAAATAACTAACAGAATAAAATGAAATCAAAATAACTCATTAACACTTTGAGACCTGAACACCGACCTCCTGGTTCAAAGTCCATTGCAGTCAGTACAGCCTACATGGCTTCTCTGCTGTAATTGCATACAAAATAACTTACAAATTGCTGTTTCATTCATACGCCATTTGGTGAGACCGGATGCACCCTTTTGTTTTTGGCTGCAGTCACTTGCTGTTTACCTGAGCTACAGTTACTGATAATGTAACGTGGTCCAAAGTAAGCTAATTGTAGCTTTGTTTGGCCCAACAAGGCCAACATTTGCTTAAAGGCCACTGAATGTGGTCCAATGTGAGGAAAGTTCACCTATTCATTTCCTATGGGACCCGAGCAGTACACCTCTCAAGACATTGTAGTCATTGGTGTCAAAAAGCCTGCACCTAAAACTAAGGGGAAGGATGCCCTCGCACCCTCATACTGGGGTTGGGTTTCTGAATGGCCACCTTGTTCCTCACACTTGAGTTTGCAGGGCAATTAGGACACTTAATTACAAAATTGTGCATGAAAACCACAACATTGTCTACGGGTATCCGAATAAATGGTGGAAACCATAAGGATTTAACGCATCTTTACAGCCATGTGCAAGTCATTGTTACTGCTAACACTGCATCCCAGATGCTGAAGGCTAATATTTCCACCCTGTAGAGGCCTGTTGTGAATGTCAGTGTGTCTATGGTCTAGTGGTATTGAAGTTAATATTCATGAGAGAGGGTCAGCATGGGCTCTTGCCTTCTTGTCAGTCAGTTGTACAGGTAAAATATGCATCATAAACATGAAATTGCACAAGGGAATTATTTTATAGCGCATGCTATTCTACTATAATTATGCAGAAAATGTCTTGCTTTGTGAGGAGAGAGGGCTGTAAGAAAAGAAAATGACCCTCAAAACCTAATCAAATCATCCAAAGTCTCATCAGGGACACAAGGTGTTGCCTTGAGGTTTTGTATAAGTATAAATTTAAGATCTAAAGGGTTAGCACAGGATTCTTTCAACAAGCACTTAGACCTGAAGGAGGAGTGGTTTACCACAAGTGTTCTACCATTTCATGCAAATAAACACGTTTATGGCATAACTTCAGAACAATGATGTTTGAGGTTCAACCCACATCAAGAATGTCTTCACAGGAGCCAAACAAAGGCAGACGTCAGCAATTCAAGGATGGATTGATGAACATCATGTTGGGCTGAAAAGTTTTCTTTGCCACACTTTATTCAACAAGGCATATTAGAGAGTGGTAAATGACTGTGGAGACATTTTTTCTTTTCATGGAATTAATACATCATAAAGCACTGGACTGAAGCATGGCCTGGAGGCTCACCCAGGCTGTAATTATCGTAGCCTGTCGGTATTCTTTCACCCAATTTTCCAACCACAACCTAATGTAATAAGTATATTCTGAGTCTCTTGGTGAATGACTTAAAGTCGAGATGAAATGAAAAATGCCCATTTAACCATTTTAGATCACTTCCTTGGTCATAATGTGCACATATTTAACAATACATGCAAAAACAAATGTCATATTTTTTATATTAAAATCTAGTCATCTTTTCTTCCTGTAAAACAAAATATAATGTGTGCTTACGTAAGCTAGTACCCACCAATAATATCAAGACATCAATCAATCTGCAACTTTTAGTGAAAAAGGAGGTGTGTGTGTGGAGAGCATGGATGTATAAAGAGAACTAAATACAGCGTTGAAGGCGGGCTCCCGTTCATTCCTGTGAAAGTTGCTCAGTGGTGCATGATGCCAAAATGGCTTGACTGCCGAGTGATAAAGTACCTGGATCTTCCAGCGATCCTTTGCTCTACGGCGCTCATGGAGCAGGCGCAGTAGCGTTTTCTCTAACTCCGCCTCCCAGCCCTCGCTCCAGCCTCGGTCTGGGTCTTATTAAAATGAATGGAGGAAGGATAATAACTCTGGGTTCGGCTATTAGTGCATTTTTCCAACTTTAAGAACCTGATGATTTAAACAAGGGCTATTCAAGTGTTTAAAAAAAAAAAAAAAAAAAATTGTTACAAAGGTTACTTTCCCTATGTAAGTCAATGGGGAAAAAATCTTCTGGAGCCCAATGACTCGGAAGATGTAATTCCATGGTTTTGCCTCAACAAGGATTGCTTCAAAGCCCAGAACTCTTGGTAGAGAGTCCTCTGTAGCTATTCTAAGCCCACCCACTTTTTAACAGTCCAATCAAATGCGAAGGATTTGATTTAAACTTCTCTAACTTCCATTTCACTGGGACTTTAAAGGAGCATACCAATGTTTTTGTGCATGTTTAAACCAAACAACTACAGCTTACACAAACTAGTACCTTCCATTAGTGTCATTCATTTCCCAAAGCATACAACCATACTTTAAAAATGTTGTAGTATTTTGCTGAATTCTTTAAATTTTCAATGTTCAGATGGGTGTCAACCCATTTTAAAATCCAATGCTTCGTAAAACAATATTTTATCCTCTGTCTAATATCCACGGTGTAGATACGTTCCTTCTGTGTATAGCGCTGTGATGGATCGGTTAGCAGGACAGATGTCCCGCCTACGAGTACTCCTGATTGGACAGACTCTGCTCCATGAAGCACACCATGTTTCTAACGAACACATCTTAGTCATGGATGTATTGAAAGAACTGGATACAGTGTTGGAGGCGGGGCCCCGGTCATTCCTATGAGAGTTGCTCAGTGGCGCATGAAGCCTAAACGGCTCGACTTCCGTCTGGAAAAGTACCCGGATCTTGGCGGAGTAGCATTCAAGATGATTGGCGGAGTAGCGTCCGCTCGGTCACATGACTCGGTCACGGGGTCCCAATGTTACGCCGTCGCCACGGCTTGCGCTCCAGCCTCAGTCTGGGTCTCACTCACATGAACGGAGGAAGGGAAATAACTTTGGATTCAGCTCTTAGTGCGTTTTACAACATTAAAAACTTTAGTTTTTAAATAAGGGCTATTAGAGCGTTCGTACTGGGAAGTTGATTCACCTGAAAAAAAAATGATCCGCTGTGTTACAGACGTCTCTTTCCCAATGAAAGTCTATGGGAAAAAGTATTTTTGGGCTCAATGCATGACGTGACTGACACGGAAGTTGCAGTACCATCGTTTGGCCACTACGAAAGTCGGGATCGACGACCGGCGCTCTTCCTGGGGGCTTGATCTTAGCTAGGAGGGATGAACCACTGTGTCAACAGCACTGATCATCCAATGAGAGCGCACGTCTGACGTTGTGAGCTGAATAACAAAGCTCCGTTGTCAGACTTTCACTTCGGCATGTGAATGCACCACCAGGAAGGATTCGCAGATCACTCCCTCTATTTAAGCGCAATGTATGTTGAGCAAGTTTCAAGTCTCTCAACCAACACAAAGACTCCTCTAACGAGCACATCAGAGTGGGACACTTCTGGGGATTGTGAAAAAAAAACTGCACGAGATTGTTTACCAAATATTGACACTCGGAAGATAAATTATTCTATCCTAATTGACTTCTCCGTGAATAATTGATGCTAAGAGGGAGGCGAGGGTTTGTACTGGTGGAGGGGGGGGGGAGTTTGCACAGCTTGACCATGTGAACCAGACTCTGCAAACTAAACTCGCACGCTGCAGAATTTAATATGAGCAGACAGGTGAGTGTACTCGGAAAACACCCCCCGTCGCTCAGCCGTCTGCCTGTCTGTCTACACACCCAATAAAACAGGTCACATCATTGTTGGTCTAGAAATAACAGAATGTCTGGTTGAGACTGAGATGGTGTTGGTATAGTTGCAGCCTGTTTACGCAGTTTTTAGTTTATTCAGTTCATTTGGTCGTGCAAACAAGCTTTTATACTCATCTGTCAAGACTGGTACCCTAATGACCTAAAGCTCCTCTATGTTCGCTAGACTGTGCCAAGTTTCAGATGCACAACAGTCTCAGTCGATTGCTTTCCATAGTGCCTGTGTCTAGCACTTGTTCTGTTCTTTGTGCAAAGTCAGAGGCAGAGATAAAGGGAGCTAATGTGCTCCATTGTAGTTTGAGTATCTCTGAGATGCTGTGAATTAGAAACAATGCCCCTAAAACTAAACTACTTAATGTGGCCAACACCCCTATCAACATACTTTTGTGTACTTTTATTCTGGGGGGGGGCAGTTTTTATGGTTTGGACTGAGCTCTTAGTTTCAGTGATCTCAATGCTACAGTATACAGGGATGTTTTAGATTGGTGAAGACTTGTTTCTGTTTTGAAGGATACTTCTCTCGTGTGCAAAGCCCAGGTCCCTGTTTGGTGTGGTTGAAGTTGACTGGACCGCATAGAGCTCTGACCTCAACTCAATCCAACCACACAAAAAGAGCGGAGGCTGTTATAGCAGCACATTAATGCCCATAGTTAAAGGTGCTCTATATGACATTCAGAGCATTGTCATCAGGATGGGTAACTTGGCACACCTGTGGGGCATTTGAGCACGGAGTGGGATCATAAAGAAAGCATTATTATAGGGGGTGGTGCATTAGAGGATGTGAGTGACAATCATGATTTATCACATTCACTATTTTCACCCCCTTTTAACCACAGGGCTATCCCCGTCATGACACACTGACAGTTTGGGAGTCATGTAGAGATTTTCCCTCCGAGGAAACGTATTGTTGTCTGGGCCAAAATCAAAGCGACGCGTTTGGGGTTCTGTGGTTCCAAACTGCACTAAATGTAACCAGCGGATCTGCCTTGTCCGCACGTAATTGAGGCTTGACAGCGCGCAACATCACTCTAGTTAGAGACTACAGCAGTGCGCTGTGCTGCCTTTCTTATCTCATGCGCACAAATTAATTAATGAGTGGAAGATGCTAAACGTCTATGTTTAAGTATTATTTATTTTAATTGTGGTGAAAACCGGGACAATTTGTTAGTGACTGTTGAAAACTATTAAAATATTTGTCGGGACACATCAGCTTGAAACCGGGACAGTCCCGGACATACCGGGACGCCTGGTCACCGTACTAACAAGGCCCAAACGTACTGCCTTTCTCATCTGTGCCATCCTTTCTTCTGAAACATTTAAAAAAAAAAAAAAAGGCGCCAGCGTATATGGACCTACATCCATGATATGGACTCGCAGGTGGCTAGGAAGACGTGGACGGTATGGCTTGTCCAGAGAGAATTGGAGGTAAGCTAGTTATGTTTTACTATATCTATTGCAACCTACATTGTTATATTAATAGCTACGCTCTGATTACTGTAAAAAAAAAAAAAGTAGAAAAAAGGCGCTGACATTGGGGAATCAGCTCGTGGGTCTGCTTCAACTGTGCGAGAGCCTATGGACACCCGACCAAAATTTCTGACAGAGATTTATCCAACTGTCCAACGGCCGGTCGGGAGAAGTTAACCGGTCCTCGGTCACCCCTGTAGGCTACACTGCACGGCAAACGACGCGGAAATTCGGTCAGACTCTAAAATGAGTCGTGCTGCTCAAAATTCGGGCCAGAAGCGGGCTAAAATCATTTAGTGTATGCCAAGCTTTAGTGTAACTATTATCTGTGCAAAGTAATTAAACACATTTATTTTCACATGACAGGGCCACTCTATCGGCACAGATATCCATATCGCGCGTTGTGATGAACCTAGACAGAATTATCACCTGACCCTGCAGCTCCCCTCAGCTTTACAGAGCCTTATAGTGACTTTCAGCTCATTGTTTATCTGTCCGGCCCGCGACTTTACTGTTTTGGTTTTATTCTCTCCATGTCCTGTCGTTTTCAGACACAGCAGACAGCTGTGTTGAGTGGAAAAAGCTCTGATAAACCCACTTACCAATACCTGCTCAGAACCAAACAGACAGACAGACACAGTTAGATACCAGCTGGTGAACATAGTGGAGCATTTAGTAGCTCAGGAGATGGTGGAGAACAAAAACAGAGCTAAAAGAAGAGTGAATATTGGACTTAATTTCATCAGGTGACCAGACACATGACTCAAAATAAATGATAGCGTTCCTCTGTAACTGCTGATGTATAAATAAGCAGTTAACTGTTTGGTAACAAGTTCACCATATCAATTTAAAAAGTGATGTTATGTCAACATTGTTTTCACAACTTTTTTCTGCTGCCATAAAGTGACAACAAATCTGTTATTGAAGTTTATTTTAGTGCATTAGAGCGTAACATTAGTATATTGACAAGTTTAGTGTACTAAGATTCAAAAACTAATTCATACTGTATTCAAATGCTGAGGTTGAAGAGAAATGACAAAGTCACAATTGTACGCTTTTTTTTTTACAGTCAATGGCAACAAGGGGCAGCTGGCAAAGCGTGACATTGTCTGAAACTCTGGTAAGTCAAGTACGCAATAAAATGTGTTTCTGAAAATATTTGAGAAAAGAAAGTATCCTTTCCATCTCTGTTTTTGTCAGGTCATGCATTACCCCCTCCCCCCACACACCCCCAGGCTGGCTGGCACAGTGATGCCATTCAAGGCGGGGAAAGATGAGAGGGTCTGCTCTATCGACCATACGGGGAGAAGTGCGATACCTTAGCTCTCTCTCTCTCTCTCTTTCTGTCTGAGTCGCCGGCCACAATGAGGTTCCCACACACGAGGCATTGGGTTTGAGTCTCAGCCTCGCCTCCTCGCCTTTCACCATTCATCCTCGACTCTGATAAGGAGAGAGAGAAAGAGACCGAGAGAGGTGGGGGGGTTGGCGAAGAGAGGGGGAGAGAGAAAAGAAGTGAGAAGCATTAGGGTGAAAGAGAAGCAAAAGGAGTGAAAGGAAAAAAAAGGACAGACACTTGGGAGAGACAGAAAGAAGGGGAGCGATGAAAAAGAACGTGGGGAAGAGAAAATGAGAGATTAGAGTGAAGGGGAGGGGAGAATGAGAGGGAGTCGGTGTAAAGGCGAAGAAGAGGGGGAGTGTGAGAGAAGAAAGGATGAAAGAGAGAGGCTTGGTGTGTGTGTGTGTGTGTGTGTGTAGGTTTGCAGGAGATCTGAGCCTCTCCAACAGCAGGAGGAAGTCCAGACCTGAAACAACCTGACACACAACAGAAACACCCTCTCCGGCTACTGGAGACCTTTTAGCATGTCTGGGTCACACACACACACACACACACACACACACACACACACACACACACACACACACACACACATGCTTAAAGGTATCTTGTGGGGTTTTTGACCACTACTTTTGCCATGGAGTAATATTTTGATGACATTTTGCTCTGATAAGGACACACATTGGCATGTGGCTGACGAGATACACACCTACCTGGGTGTTTATCTACATACCAAACTGAACTGCTGTGACGCTGTGTTTTAAAAAGGTTAAACAGGTTTGTTTTTCTTCAGAAAAAATTAATCCCTTCAAGGTTAGTAGGAAGCTATTATATTTGGTGGCCGGTGCCCCGTTTTGCTGTTGTATCTCGAGGTGACAGCATAAACAACAATATAGAAACGGGATTAATACATTCATCAAATAGTCTGGCTCTGGCTCTGTGATCGATTTGACCCTCAATTAACTCGAAAAGGTCTCGGAGAAAGGAGCCAGGAGGCGACAGTAAACCATACTTCGGTTTAAAGCTGTTCCCTGTTTAGTGTTTTTAGTAGTTTAAAGGTGCAGTGTGTAGGATTTGGTGGCATCTAGCGGCGAGGTTACAGATTGCAACCAACTGAAACTTCTCCCATGTGCTAAGCGTGTAGGATAACTACGGTGGCCAACGTGAAAATGTGTGTGGATATAAACGCCTTATTCTGAGGTGAGAAAAACACAACAAGTCTTATTTTCAGGTGATTTAAATAGCTACACTATTTAGAAACAGTTTTTAATTGTACTGATCTGGAGTAGCACTCCAAATATATGTGTATTATGTGGGGAATGAATGGGTACTGTGAATGTTGTGTGTAAAATGGAGGAATAAATGCATATTGTTCTTTCGTTCATGACCCAGCCCTCATGACCATAGGTGAGAGTAGGAACGAAGATACATTGAATGTAAACTTAAAGCAGCAGTGGGTAGAATTGGAGCAAATATGATTAAAAAAAAAGTAATCTTTATAAAACGGTCTCTATATCCTGACAGTAGTACATGAGACGTGAGACATGAGTAATCTGAAAAAAAATCCTCGGTGTCCTCCGGTGCTCCTAATGGCATCTGCAAGATTTCACAGACCGGAAGAAAATAACCAATCAGAGCTGATCTGGAGTCTACCATCTCTGAGCAGCTGTCAATCACTCATCAACTACGATCAAACGGTCAAACTAGGCAGCGCTGATCAAATATGAATCAATATTCTGTTATTGTAATGTAAATTTCGCACCTCAAATGTTTTCAGAATCATCTTGTAGTGTACTGTTTAGCTGTAAAATGAGAAAGTTTGTCACCCCGCAGCCGTGTTGAGATCAGTTGAGGAAATACCAAGCACCGCCCACCAGCCAGAGCACAGCCAATAGGAACGCTCTCTCTCTCTGATATTACCTGTGATTGGTCAAAGTCTCCCGTCACAGGGCTAGATTTTCTAACGCCTGAAAACAGAGCCATGAGGAGGTGCAAAAGTCTAGTTTTCTCTTAGAACATTTGAGTTACAATAGGCTGAAAGGTTATTATGGAATTTTTGCCCAATGATGCCAACAAAAATGTTGCCTACTTACTGAAGCTTTAACTGTGTTCTCTAAAGGATGCCTTATGTTATGTGCACACAAACAGAGGAACACACTTTACACTCGACTTATATTGGCATCACATAGAAGACACACACATGGGCATCTATACCTATAAAGTGACATAAACATACAGTATGTGCAACCACAAATAAATACACACACACCCACAGGCACACCAAGAAGGTAACACACTTGATGTCCTCACCCACACACAAACTCACCATAGAATAGCAGTCCTGCTACTGAAGTGGATTAGCCTCCACAATGCTGTCCTTTATTCCCGGTGGAATGTGACTTTTTGGGGAGAGAGTAGCCCCCCCAACACACACACACACACACACACACACACACACACCCCACCCGTCAGTGAAAAAACCTTCAACTATTTTCACTTTTTAAAAACAAAATCATCAATCAAGGCAGGTGGGCGGCTGTCAGGGGGCCAGGAATGCCCCACTTAGCCGTCACATGGCCGTGATTATTGTGTTCATCATGGGGGGAGATTGCGGGCTATGACAGAGCGCTCCAAATAATGTGTCTATTGTCTCTTGCGGGTAGGGAAATGCTGCTATCGATTAAGCCATCCACGAAACAAGGACTCCAGACAGGCTGATTTCGCCCCTTTTATTGGCGTTCAAATTAAAAGTATATTAATGGTAAACAATGTTTTGGACGTAAATATGAGCAGAATGGCGGTGTGATCAGAAGGCGAGGCAGCTGGAATAAAGATGTCATATTGATCGAAGGAGCTAATTTGGGGGGGGAAATGATGAATAAATGTCTATTACAGAGCCGAAACCTGGAGGGTGTGAGATGAAGCAGGGAATATTGTTTCTAATGAGCCGGCCGCTGCAATGGCCAAATTGCTCCTGTCATGAAAACTACATTTTTCATGCTGTTCTGCTAATGGCCCGGCTAACTGAAATATAAGGAAAAAGGAAGGGCTTTCCAATTTGCATGTCACGCAGTTTGCCACAAATCACCTGCAGACATCAAGCAAGAGAAAACAACTTTTTTTCCCCATTTGCATATGATGAGAGTGACACTTCATCACTAAATGAAGCTGCCGTTTTAACATTCTATGATGACATGTAGAGCTGACCCTGTTTACAACTATAAAATTAGCTTGGTGTCATCATGCTTCAGTGCAACACACACACACACACACACACACACACACATAACATGCCTTAATAATAGGACTGGAGTCATGTAAGTAGCAAGTTAAAGGAGTGGATCTTGTTAAAGCATTTTTAGCCTCTGCATGCCCCTACTGTGAGCAGGCTCTACCCACAATCCATCACTTTTACTTACTTTGCTTTTTTTTTTACTCATATTAAGCATGAGTCACAAAGGGAGGGAATGAAGAAATCACCGAGTTAAACAGCGGAGTAAATGTGCCAGTTTGGCTGCAGAATATTATGTGTGTGGGAGTTAGCGACCTGGATCATACATCACGTTGTGTTAATATTAAAGGAGCACAGTGGATGGGAACCTAATGGGACTGCTGCACACAATAAGGGAGAGTGAACTTAGATATTAAGACCAGACACATACAAAGATTACAATGCATGTACCATATACAATAGTGGGGTAATGCAACTCTATATGTATCAGCGTATTTCTCAAAAATATTGAATAATAATAACGTGTTGAAATTATTCTGCTTCCATTCATACTGTACTTATCAAATAAATAATTAACTGTATATGAATCCCACTTACAAAATAAGAACAAACATAATACAATATTTAACAACATAATGTCATGATAGCACTGCCTGTAGGCTAGTGTTTCCTTTTGTTTCCTCCGTTTCCCTGCCCTTTTGTATCTTGTGTGTTTTTCCCTGGTTTGTCTAGTTTGTCAGTGTGTCGGGAGGTGTGGCCTTCCTCCTTCCCCTCCTCCTGGGCAGGCAAGGCAGGAGCAGCTGCAATCAATCATCCCAATCACCAGCAGTATATCTACCCCGGTCTTCCTGCAACTCATCGCCAGATCGTTCCGTCACCCACAGTGGTATTTACCTAGATCAGGCTTCATAGTATTTTTGCTCTTGTTTTTGCTGTTGCTCTCGGTGGTTTTTGGATTGTTTGGACTTACCTCGTTTTGCTCTGTGCTCAGGTCTATTCATCTGCCAGCTGTGGCTGCTACCTACCTGCCTGCTCACTCCTGCACTCTGCTCCTGGATCAACCTGGAACCTTTGATTGTTAAAATAAATATTATTTTGTTCACTCTCAAAAGACTCTCGTGGTGTGCTGCTTTTGAGTCCACGTTTTGGGAACTACAACATAACACATAAACCTTGGTGCTAATGACAATTCAGTCATGTTGGAAAACAATTTGAGTATTAATTTCTATATCTTGGATTGAGCATCACTACACAAAAATTGTGTGCGCCGTCTGGACCGTGTAGACTGCGCCGACCGAAGAAGCATGAATGCTGAGCTAGCTAGCTAGGTACTTTATTAGCATGCTGACGCCAAACGGCAGATCAGTAATAAACTTCAGAATTCTTCTCTGGAGATTTGCTACCACGCGCCGACAGATTATTTTTAGGCATGATGATATGATCAGTAGTGTAACTGATTTTCATCGTTGTCTTCTTCTTTTGTTATATTCCCGGTAGATGCCGGAGTAGCCGCTTTGTGTGGTACGGTGGAAAATGTTGTTCTAGGTAACAGTTACAAGTATGTATTTAACATAGAAAATGAAATGAAATGGAAAATGAAATGATAAAAATACAGATAACAAATTATGCAAAGGCCGGTCCCCTGAACCTTTTTTGGGGCAAGTTTGGAGGGGACTCACACACACACACACACACACACAATGTGCTCCTCAATTACAGTGGTGGGCTAATGGGAGTAAGCCCAGATGAAAATAAAGTTAGTTTGAATTGTCTATAATGAGAAAAAAATGACAAACCTTTTGACATTATTGCTATATCATTTAGCATGCACTTTGAACATCGTACCTTAATGTGCCGTGGTAGCTCTGCACCAAATATCATGATTTTAAATAAAGTTGTACATGCAATGAGAGAAAGCCCAGATGAAATAAAGTTGGTTTGAAGTGTCTACGACAAGAAAGAAGAAAGCTATCGACACAAATCTGAAAAGCTCTCTCTGCCATCGTACATGCACTTTAAAAACAGTCCCTATCATAACCCTAGTGGGAAGACCCTCCTAATGTTCCTTTCCAGCACTTCTTCCTTAGTCCACGACCAAAGGGGTGGGAGGCCTTCTCCCACAGAGGCAGAGTTGTAAGGAGTCAAACCCAGGAAGCCACGGCAGTCCTTGGGTTGACTGAACATGTGCCCAAGGATGCACTGAAGTGAAAGTCCAATGCGGGAGAGTCCATAGATCAGCTCCTCCAAAGCCAGTTGTATTTGGTATGTTTTCCAGCTGGCCACATACCCTCCCATTGCTTTATTGGACTCAAAAGTGTTCCTCAGCAGTGTGGTCAGGGAGTCCATACTTTGGTACAGTGTGGCAATCAGGCCCCCTTCCTCTTTTTCAACAAATGGGAGGATGAGAGGTTTGGTAGCAAAGAGTTGATCCAAGTTGGCGGTGTCAAAAAAGTCAGCAGGGACAATGACTTTGGAAAGCATCTGAGCTCCACAAGTGAAGTACACCACCTGCTCAATCCTGCACTTGAGCTGACCCACCTACCTTGGAGTGTAGTCATCCATGTGATCCATGTATGCCATAGCCCTGGAAAACATGGCTTTTTGGGTTTCATGGTGGATCAGCCCACATGTCACTATCACCCCACTGACAGGATGTTTGTACTGTGTTTTAAAGTGGACATGTGGTGACAGCACATACATCCGCAGAAAGTGAAGGGATTTGGACTTGAACAAGGCCCATATGGGTTGTCTGACATCAATGGGCTTGTTGTCCAAAGTTGTCTGGAAATTCACATCCTCATGCATCGAAGGCACCAGTCAGGCGACTCACAAATCCGACAAGGTCTTGCAGGCCGTATTTTGACCGCAACATGTGGATTTTTGGGTCCTTGGCTGCCACAGCGCATGCAGCATGGATTGATATGGAGTGGACATGCTCCATGTCAATGAAATCTAGAGCAACAGATGTCTCTTCCCTTTGTCCAAACCTGCCGAGAGTCACCAGGATGTAGAGGTCATTGTCAGTACTGTTGGTATTTTTGATGGCCTTGTCCAACAGCTGCAAAAATGAATGGCGGGTCCTGTTTGAGGAAATTCTTCTTTGCTGTGTTGCTCAAACACTGCTTCTGGATGATGGGTCGTTGGATGTCTTTATCATCCATGATTATCAGCTGATGTCTAAAGCTGGTGACAACCTCATTTTAGTGAGATTGTTGCCATTTCCCTATAACTCAACATTTTGGAGAGATGAGGTATTGGATTTGTCTTACTCAAAGGAACAGCAGTGACATTAAAGTGGTAGCCACCGTCCACATAGGCAATGACATAGCCTAAGGCATATCCGAGTGCCTCCAATCCTTCACCCTTGAAAGTTTTCAGGTTCAGATGGTTTTTTATCACATGATAGTATGGGACTATCATGTGACTTTGGAACTCAGGCAGAAACAGTTAGTGTATGCCTTGAGTAATAGCCTGCACATGATTCAGTCGGATGACAATGCCATCAGTGTCAAATGAAAGCCACTTTCTTGTGGCTTGTCAATGATCGTTGAGTGAAGTGGAATGCGCACATCTTCAGAGTGCAGGAAATCCTTGACTGAATCGAATTGTTCAAAAGCAAAAAACAGATTTTCACTTTTGGGGCAGCACCAGGTGTTGATGGTAAGTCAGGACCAATTAAACATTTTTTTTTTGTCTTCTGAGGGATCAGGGGGAACATGTCCACCAGTTCGCGAAGTGTATTTTTAGGTGTTCCTGAAGCCATTGTTGCAACACAGCGGCAGTTAGGATGTTGATGCTTGAGAGTGTATTTGCAAAAGAAAAGAGTGTTAAATCAGTGTATAGTGTTGAGCAGAGTTGAAGTGAAATGTGTGTCTGATAAGTCAGAAATAAGTTTGTGAAAGACTATTTAGACATGGCAACTTGTAAAACTAAAGTAAGGAAGTAAAAAAATCACTTTTTTTCATTAAAGTGTTATGTGGATAACGCATAACTGACGCCAGTCTCCGTTCAGGAGATACGTCACTTCTGAACCGGAAATTGTATGATATCTTTGGAACGGAAGGTAGTAGAGAGGGTTAGGGTTAACCTCTAACCCTTAACCCAAACCTAAATAAAAAACTGTGCTATGTCAGTAAAGCTTTATCAAACACTGCACTGCACAACAACTCCAAACTACCACATTGTTGTGTTTAACTACACTTATTTACCTTTTTACATATCTGCACTATAAAAAAGTCAAGGTTAATTAGTTGCTAGCATTCCCTGTTCACACTGTAACCATGAACATACAGACAACAATCACCGGAATTACTTTTAAAACGTAAGAAACAATCTGAATCTGATGACTACAAAGCAACATCTGATGTTATAAGAGCATCATTTCTAGAGGCTTCAAATTGAAGGACGTTTGTCCTCAATGACCATCTTTGCATTATGTTCAGAGAGCTTTATCTGTGTAGGAATAATATATTCGTATCCCTAGGATCTGAGCATACAGGCTGCATAAACACACATGACATACAGATACAAGTCAACCTAAGCAGTGATGGATGAGTATGTGTGTGACTTGGTGAACTTCAGAGTGTATACATATCGGCTGTGCCTTTTCTTTGTGTGTGTGTTTCCCTGCCACCAGCATGCAGCAGCGGGGGGAACAGTGGACCAGATGTGAGTGATTTATGGAGTGGCAGAAGCTGCGGTGGAGAGGCCTCCAACGTGTTAAACATTATTAGCCACAGATGGAGCCGCGTTCGCACCCAACGGCGTTCACACACATCAGGACTTCGACGTCCCCTTTCATCCTCGCTCGCAATGCTGTTTTTGCATATGTGCACAAGCAGGCCGTTCAAACAGCGTCTCACCCTGCGTTGACCTCGCTGGTGCTTTTCCAGCAGGATCTTCTCGTTGGCCAGGCAGTTTGGTGCCACATGGCTCTGGAAACAAGACCTGGCAGGCAGGGCTGTGGTTGCGGGGAGGCCATCCATGTTTCACACACATGCAAAGCACTGACCTCACAGGGCTGATGAAGTGACGAAGATATAATGGAGAGTTGAACGGTGACAATTAAAAAGGAAGAAAACAATGATATTCATGGCCACTGAGGACCTCCTTAATCCCTGGGGGAGATTCCTTAGCCCCCACTTAATGCCTCAATCATTGTAATGGAGACCTCCCTCTCCTTTTCTCAACCCAGAAGTTCTGTGGGGGTGGTGGGGGTGCAGGATATAGTCACTCAGAAGCTGTCACCATTGCTGATTAATGCTTCTTCTCCCCCAGGGCAACCTCTTCAGCTTCTCTGCATCAATCCGTCCTTCCGTCAGGATGGGCAGCTGGGTGTATGAATACAACCCCATCCATCCATCCATCCATCCATCCATCCTGCTCGCAGGGCATGTATCCATTCATAAAGCCCGATAGCCAATTCCTCATACATTCATCCATCCTGTCTGCCAGACTTCCCTGTAAATACTGATAAATATATTTTGACAATACTATATATTTTGAGATAGCTAGACGTTTACTGTGGTGTAACAAATAACTGTTAACAGTAGATTTCACATTTCTGTTTAATACGTGGGAGTGGGGTATACACTGGGATATTAGTTTGCTCTGATTTATTCTTATTATATTATATGTAAGTTTGTTTTTTAAAGGGGACAATGCACATTAATTAACATGAGCACTTCAGTCCATCATGTAAATGTGCCAGATTTAGCCATACGGGCTAATTTTCATCTGCAGTCCCTGGCAAGTTCAAGGCGCGGTGCGCGACTAACAGACAAGATGAGTGACAGTCAGAAACGGAGCAGCATTTGGATTAATTAACTTAATTTAAGTGATATATATGCACACGTACTGATCATAGGTCAAAACAGCGCTAATTTGTCTCAATTATAAAAGGCAGAAATGGTAATTTGGGAGCCGAAAGAGCCGGCTCTTCTTGGTGAGCTGAGCCAAGTGATCTGGCTCACTGATAAGAGCCGGAGTCCCCATCACTAAAATACAGAACTTGTGAGGGTTTCTGGAAATTCTGGTCATTGTTTTTTTATTTATAATTGATTTCCAATAATAAATATATACATACATTTCCATAAAGCAGCATATTTGTCAACTCCCATGTTGACAAATCTCCCTTTAAGATACATTTTGAACAGTTAAAGTATGTGCGATTAATTTGCGGTTAACTATGGACAATCCTGCAATTAATCGCAGTTAAATATTTTGATCCGATTGACAGCCCTAATATATGTGGAGCTGATTTGGAACCATGATAAAATTATTCATTATACGTTTACTATTCCACTAATGTATTAGTAATCTGACCTTGGATATGCCATTGGTGATATGTTGACATCTTGTGGAACAGCCACTGTTGCCGTGAGCGATCACAACCCGTCTTTGTGATTGTTTGTACTCCTGCGCTGGAACACTTCGGAAGTGCTTATTGAATGTGATTTAGGTCCAGCTTTAAACACTTTCATGCCGTCTAAAGTTAAGAATTTCTAAAACAAAACTATCTGTGATCAGCATTTGTCGACCGTTAAAGCAGTTTTAAGTTGCAATCTAATTAATGTTGACAACCTGAATATGAGCTGGACAGCAGGACATATAGTATGACATGTTGTTTTAATGTATCTGACACATTAAAATATCAACTGGAGCTTTCTGCCTTTCATACTTTATGTTTCACAAATCACTTGCTGCAGACTCTGGAGGTCCAGATGGAGATGTTTTAAATTGATAAGCTTAAAGTAACTTTAGCTGAACAGCAGACACAAGTAATACTTATGGGATAACCACCATAAGCTCTGGTGACACCGAGCCAAGTATGTCTGAGGTTTGTTATTTCTTCTTTCAAACGTTATATAGTCTGACTTTATAATAATGATAAGATGTGCATAAATGTCTCAGAAATATGAAGTAAATTTAATAAAAGGATCAATATGACATTTGTTGGCGGCAATGCTTAGTTTTCCAGTCTGGATGCATAATTGAAGTTACTATTATAAATAAACAAGACCTTTTACATTAGTTAATAATACAAGGTCAACTGCTGCATATAATTTCACGTCATGTTATGCTTTAGTGCATGTTCCCACAGAACTTTTCTGTAAATCAAATGTCACAGTTAAAAAAATAAATTAGAGCCTGTTCCCCTCTGGTTGCCCCCCTCTGGTTCCCATAACGCATCAGAGCTCTAATCCATTCTTCCATCCATCAGCCAGATGTCCACGCATCTCTGCACCGGGGCTGCCTGTTCTTCTGTCAGTTTTTGGACGAATGTCCGGAGACAAAGCCACTATACTTGTTTCAGCACGGTAACCATCACCACACAACACCGGCATCAATATCACTTTGCTGTTTTTTTCCTTTACCGTGTTTGAAATCTGTCGGGAACGAAACTTGTGCCTCCTCACCGTGTAAAGGTAATATAAAACGAAGAGGATTAAAGCGGCAGTGAATACAGAGTGCGAGTAAGGGCAGAGAATCCAGGAGACGGTAATACTGACTGACACAGAGGGAGGCTACAGATGAATAAAGAAAGGAAAAAGAATGAGCGCACAGTGTTGTCGGACACAGAGAAGTAGAGTGTACGAGGGTTTAAAGAGGCAGACAGACAGAGACGGAGGAGAGAGAGAGACAGATGAGGGCTCAGCCTGAGCTGACAGGTGTAATTGGAATCTAAATAGCAGAGAGTGACGTTGACTGACAGCAGCTTAAAACCTTCCCTGTGAGGCCCCTCCCTCCCAGGCTGCCACACTTCCCCAAGATACACTCTCTCTTTTTATCCCACCAAAATAGAGACTACACCTCCGTGCATTGACCCTTGTGCTTCTTGCGCCTCCCTCTGTGACCTGACATTTGCATCTTGACCTCTTTCGACGTCAAAAGATGTTTTGTGCTTCGCTAAAATATATCTCTTATGGACAACTTTATGAAGTAACGTCATGGTATAAACTTCCTCTTGATATAAAACCACTTAAAATGTGTCTCTGGCACAGTTTTACGAGTGCACCTGGAGAGCTGTAGTTCCTGCTCCAATTCAGCCTGACAAAAGCTAGCACCAGAAGCTATAGTAAGTAGCACATTAGCCAACCTAATGTGGGTGTATGAAAGGTGGCAAGTTGCTAGTGTTCTGTTAGTGGGGTAATAGAGGAAGACTATTGCCATGGCAACAGCATTAACACACATGCAAACACACACACACACACTCACTCGCAGAGACACCATTGGATCTAATTAGGCAGAAAGCTGACAAGTGGATGCTAACTCTGGTAATGGCTGGATGCGAGAGGAACAGACGGTTTGGAAATGGCAAAGCTTCATCTTGTTGATCCACCTCCTGTTATTTCTCTCATCCCCCGTCTCTCCGCTTCCTTCTATGTTCACTGCCAGCGTAGACCATCCACTGTAGTAAACATGGATGTTATGAAAGCCTTTTTTGAAAAGACTTAAGAGCCGGAATACCAGTCAAGGATGTGTACCGACGTGTGCCAGCCCCACACGGAGGCAGCTACGGAACAGCAGACAGGAAGCGGCTACAGTACATTAGCAGGGCCTGTAAGGTCCATTAGTACCTGAGAGGCAGGAAAAAATATCATGCTCTAGTTTGAATAGACATTTTTTTATAAATGTGCTGTTTATACCTTTCGAGCATTTTGTTTATTATTGAAGACAGGAAATTAATGAGACTTTCTTGGTAAAATTTCTAAAATGAAGAATAATAAATGTGACGTAAACAAGATGGACTCACAAGGAAAAGGTGGACATGAATATGGCAAAGTAGGACATTATTTGGATGTTTGGTGAATGTAAAAATGAATGATAATTGGTGTCCATTTCCCAGAACTAAAGAAAGTAAAATCCACATTGTAAAGCTTCTATTTGAAGTTAATTTCAATCATTTCGGAGGCAGGAAACAAGCTGAAAACACAGCGTCTGACATTATCACCTTATAAAGTTGGTATGGATATGTTAGAAAATACTTATCTATGCTGTCCTCATACACTAATCGTAGCTATACTTATGAAAAGTACGGCACTATAATTTGTAAATTAAATTTGCATGTAATCCACGTAATCTTGAGCCAGGACAGGTGACGTAGTATAAAGAGCGACAAAGTCTGCATAGGGAGGAGGTCGGCATGGTTGGGACCGAGGGGACCACTGTGAAACCACAAGTCAACGTCGACTTATTTGTCATGTAACTTCCGTACTTAAAGATAGGGTCGGCGATGTTGGAAAGCTAGCATCATTTGAAAGTAGCTTCGCCTCTGGAGCTCCGTCTAAACCCCCATCTCCCCTCGGGGCTCCTTCCAAGGCAACACCCCCCCACACACACATGCACGAGCACCGCCACATCGTAACTACTTCACAGAGCAGAGAGAGGACCTCAACTCAACAACGCTACCTCATGACAAGTAACCGCGGCAGTGCTACTGCAGGGCTGAGTTTTCTCTTCCATTCTCCAGGAAACGTGAGGCAGCGACACGCTTTGAGCTCAGGCTGGCACACGCCAAGGGTAGAGTACGAGCAGGGAGGCATCTGATTGGTTCTTTCCAAGCGGACCGCGAGGCAGTGATTGGTAGACGTTTTTACAGGATTACAGCAGCTACAGATGACGGCTCTTTTCCGGTCCTTTTTCAGAGCTCATCAGTAATGGACAGCCGTCGTGGTGTAAAGACCATTTCAACCAATAATAACAAATACAGTACTGTCTATTGGAGAACATCGTCAACCCTGCCTTTAAGTAACACTTCTTCCGTACTTATTTTAACCCAAACCACCATCTTTTCCTAAACCTAACCAAGTAGTTTAGTTGACTAAACATTGCAGGGGCGTGTGCAGGCGCATTGAGCGCTTGTGTTGATGGAAATATATAGGAAAACGCAAGAAAAGTAACAAATAACTTTTCGTAAGATACAAAAAAGAACTGTTGTATGAGGATACGTTGATCTATCTACACATCCAACAGACTCTAAGCATCATTAGCATACCTTTGGAGTCATCTAACAAATATAAGTCCAATGTCCGCTCTCCTTTTAGCCCTGTTTTGACCTCCACAAACCGGATGTCTTTAATATTATTATGCACCAAAACACCAAGGCAAAATGGGGGAAACCTATTTGACAATAAACCTGATTATGATTCTGATTATGCATGTAATTTGATGAGTCAAATATCCAACCTATAGCACTTTACAAAACAGATGTTGATGATTTAACCTTCATGTTTGTGCACATTATTGCTTTTTTTGTAGTATTTCTCTACTTCCAGTGTTTCTAGCCAAAGGTTATATTCACTTAGATGACATCACACACGTTTTAGGGCCGTTACAATGGGGTTTAAACGTGGCCAATTTTTTCTGCACGGCTAACGCTACATTTTTCTTGTCACCCCCTTAGAGCCAAGGGCAGCAAGCTTCTTTGTGGACCCTCCATTTGCAACCGTCAGAGGGACTTTGCGGGGTCCAACACTTCTGCAATCAACGCTCTGTTATGAATTATGTTGTCCAAACTGCTTCACCTCTGACATTTTCTTTCTTTTAATCCCTCCAAAGAAAAGTAACATCGCTCATTTTCTTGGAACAGTCTTCATACAGTAATAACCATAATTAACATGCCATTGTTGGTTATTTGGGTTTGATTGCCATGGCAACTGATTCACCTAAGCTGGCTGGAGTAGGCAGTGCTCCAGACCCCCATGCTGCCACACAGTAATCTATGTGAAGGAGAGGGAGAATAAAAGAGAAAGAATGCTTGGAGGAGGAGGAGGAGTGTGTGGCAAAGGCAGGGGGAGAGATGAATATGGAGAAAAATAGAGATATAGAAAGAGAGAGGGGGAGAGAGGCCACAGTAAAGAGGGGGGGGGGGGTTGGACTAAAGAATAAAATGGGGAACAAGGAGAAATCCTTCATGCTTCATTGGGATTAAAATAAAGATGCTGCTGCATGATGTACAGCCTACAACGTAACAACAGAAATGTGTATATGTTAAACTGCAAATAGTGGGAATTCACATACAGTATATAGGATCAAATATGTGACCACGATGCAAAAACATGTTTGCAGTTTGGTACCATATGTCGATTGCTTGCGGTTGGTAAAATGAAGAATAAAAGACTGAAAACAGGTTGAGAAACTGCAATAGATAACCAATACTGTATAAAGGCTGATTGAAGAGCTCTTGACCTTCCCTTAGAAATAAAGATGCACACACTGTGATGCACACTTCTATCCCCTTTCTCTCACCACCTATCATTTTCATCACACACTCGTTACATCTATTTATACTTGTATTTAACACCAGGTATCAGAAAAGAAGGTGAGAAAGACAAAGTTGGTAGGAAGAGAGAAAAAAAGGGAGTGACATCATGCATTTCGATCAATGACAACTTCTTTTCTTTGGCTGCTGAGGAGGGTTGAGAGGAGGCAGAAGGTTGGACGAATAGTTTTCTTTTTTTTTTTCTCCATTCACGGTGCACCCGGCAGCAAGCCAGGAGTGCTGGAGCCTTAAAGGTCCCATATTGTCTAAAAGTTAGATTTTCTTGTCTTTTATATTATAAAACAGGTTTAAGTGATATATAAATACTGGTAAACTATCAAAACGCTCAATATACAGAGAAATACACACAACCCGTATTCAGAAATTGTGCGTTTGAAACAAGCCGTTAGGATATCTGTCCATTTGTGATGTCACAAATATACAACATTTAGACTATTATATGGTTTTAAACACAAACATTCTAAATGTGTCCCAGTTTATTTCCTGTTGCAGTGTATGTAAATAACATCAGCTGACAGGAAGTAAACATGGACCCAAGCTGTTGCCTAGCAACGCAATTCCGTTGCAATTCCATTGAAATGCACTAAAACGGAGCGTTTCAGACAGAGGGTAAATACAGGTATGTTCAGACAGACAGTACGAGGAAGATATATATTTTTTTGAACATTACAGCATGTAAACATGTTCTAGTAGAAACACAAAATACAAGTAAGAGCCTGAAAATGAGCACGATATGGGACCTTTAACATGCTAACGAGATACTGTGTAAAGCCATGCAAACACACACTGACGCCACCCTGTATATCTGCAGTCAGCATGGTCACGTTTTCTTCAACCCTTTTACACCTGGGAGGAAGTTTATTTTGAAAAGACACTATGCATGTAACAAGCAGAAACTCATGACATCCCTGACATGTCCAAAACTGACACTGTAGTTTGAAGCGTACTGCCGCTGACCAAGCATCTGCATTTGACGAGCTGGGAGTGAGAATGTGTTGCCAGTATAGATTTTTTTTTCCAGAAATGTTTTAGATGTAAGTGTAGAGTAAGTGCAGAGAGATACTGAGAGACAGTCTATAGTGGTCAAGTGTGTGTTTCCATTTCTGCATTTGTGTTTGCACCCTGGCGATGGTAGGAGTCAGATGGGCCAGATGGCGTAGTGAATAAATCATGAGCTCTCCTAGAAGAACATTTATCCTCCTGAAGAAGAACTGAAACGGGAAAAAAAAAACACTTCATCCTCTCGAAGCTGTGTGCACTTGTCAATTCTCTCTCTCTCTCACACACAAGTTAGCTCTCGGCCTCGATGCAGTCCATTCACCCCTACTGGCTCCTCCTTCACCATGGCTGACTGTACAGGGGAATGACAACTGAAATGCAAGCCAGCGTGTAAGGTAAGGGGGGAATTGATTCACATAAACAAGGCATGACATGGGCTAAATTAGATACTGATGTGCAGGACTGGGCGAGCGGGGGGTTCTGCACATCATTTGGTCTGCAGGTTGTATGTTAAATTTGATCTCGGTTTAGATTTCCTTTGGCCAGAGGTGTTCTGCTGTGATACAGTATGTGGGGCTTTTATTTGCCTCCCAGCCAGTTATATCTTGATGCCTTCCCTCATTCCGTTTTTTGACCTCTGCGTGTGTGCGTGTGTTTGTGTGTTTGTGTGTGTGTGTGTGTGTGTGTGTGTGTCAAAGACAGAAAAACAGGACCTGAATGGGTGAGAACAAAATGGGATTCAAGATTTCTTTTTTTTTTACAGCCTGTGTTACTGTGTTACGTTTGTCAATCAAGCATTATGTATAAATGACCTTTTTCCGCAACATAATCAAGAAAAAACTAAAGTAAACTTTGAAAACAGAGTCGATGACGGAATGTATTGATTTTTTTGTCAATGAATAAAATCCAAGCAATAATGATGCACAAATGGACAAAAGAAGTAAGGGATTTCATAATGCAGTCCTATTCAACAACCTGCATGCATATAGTATGTGGAATCACATATTATCAACACGTTCTCATCCCAACTCGTCACATACCGAACACAAAACTAGAGAAGAATCAGTCAGGAAGGATAAGAATAGAGTATTTGTCTGTGGCCACCACATGCAAACCATTCCCTTTTGGGGGGTTGTCTTGCTGTTGCCTCTCGATTGCACCTGTTGTCACTTTCATTTGCACCAAAGCAGCTGAAAGTGATTCCCAATCACTTGTGCTTCCTAAATGGACAGATTGATATCCCTGAAGTTTAACTGGCTTGGTGTTATACTGTGATGATTAAGTGTTCCCTTAATTTTTTTTGAGCAGTGTATCTTCCTCAGTAGTTGATTTAACTGCTTGACCAGTTAAATCACAAAATATTTAACAGGTCTCAGCATTTTATGTCATAGTATTTCGTCTTTGCTGAGCTATGATGGTTGCTGTATCTTCTGCCCCGACCACCCAGCCCGTTCCCATTCCCAGGGCGTTAAATATCGACGCTTTGTCACGGCCGTCGGTGTGTGATACCGCCGCACAAGGCACCACGGTATGAAACGCACCGGGCGTTCCTTTAACTGTAATGTAAACCCATCTTCTTTCCTAAACCTAACTGTAGTGGTTTTGTTGTCTAAACCTAAAGTCTCACCAAGGGGCGTGACGCCAAGGGCGGCGTGACAAAGCGGCAGTATGTAACGAGTTGGGATGAGAACGTGTTGGACCACCTGAGGAGCCATAGACATGTTGAAAGCTTCTTTGTTGTGGACCGGCCACCTGGAAGTGTGTGTGGGGTCAGGGGTTCATTACCAGAATACAACATTATAGGAAATAGCCTAATAATATGCCATGTATCCCCCTTACCTCCTCCTTCAAAGAAACTGTCAAGCTCTCTCAATATGTTTGGTTTCTAGTCTGAAATGCTTGATAACGGCAACAGAGTTCCGCACAGGCCTAAGTCTGAGACCCAAACCCAGCCAATAGCTCAAGATGGCCTGAAACTAATAAGCAAACATCTTGCATTTCAGTAACGTTATTAAGAAATCGGAACCAAAAGAGTCGTTCATGGGGCGGTTTTGCTAGTCGCGGGTGAACGAACGATCACCTACTGACTGTATTTACTGAGGGGTGAGAACCGAGTGACCGTGAGCTTCATTACAGTCGGGTATAGGCAGGTTAACAGCGCCTTTTCCACTAACCTTGCAATAGACAAATAACACCTGTAACCATGGCAATTGTACACATCAAAGATGATGACAACTGGAGCTGCAGAATACTAAAAATGTCTAAAACTGAAAAGTAGACTAAAGAAAACCTCACAAAATCAAGTGAATAAAATGTCACTATTATATTTTTCCATCAAGAGATGACAACAAAGTCAAAATGAGGTGCCAAAAATGAACCACTGTTGTCATAATACAGTATAACAGTACATGTGCTGAAAGTAGATTGGGGATAATAAATGTCCTGTTGTGAGTAACACAGGCTGGAAATAAAAAATAAAAAAACAATAGAGAAAAGAGAGGCGATAGATGTCTACTTATGGGCACATTGCCAACTTCCACATCAGTCAGGGAGACGGAGAGGCTAATCTTTACCTCCACTCGACACCGCGGATGGAAAAGAATCAACGACTTCTATCCACTTTATTTCAACTCCAGTTTGCACTTTTCCACAGTCATGTGTTTGATTTAGAGACAGCTGTCTCAAAGACTTGGAAACAACATTTAGCTTAACACAACTTTTTTAATGTTTTAATGTCAATGGAGCTATAAATACAAAGAAGTGCCTTCATTCCCCGGCTAAGAGCTTAGTATTTATTAATGCAACTGTGCTGTGCAAGGGGAGTTTCACGAAGAAAGAGTACAATTGCTCTACGAGTGCAACTGTGAGCATGCAGTACATCTCCGTAAATTACTCTAGTGATTAGAATTAGCAAAATGCTAGCATTGATTAGGACTGCTTCCAGTTCCCCTACAGGCAGTGTTGCTTTGAGCCAGTTCGACATACATCTCTCCACACAGAGTGTGTTCTGCTGATTCACGTCTGTCAATAAAGATTAGGCCTGTGCTGCGTGGAGCCAGCTCACACTAAACTGCAAAATTTAGTGCAATTAACAGAGGTGGTTAATCTTTTTCATGTGTAAATATGTTGATTTAAACATGAAACAAACAGCATGAATAGCATTTCACAAACACAAGGTTGAATAAGGGCATGTTAATTTGCCAGAGCTGAGCAATTAGGTGGAACACAACGCTAATTTCATGTCTCTGGTCCTTTGGGATATGATAATGCACTACTAAGCATTACATGGGGAGGCACTACACGTTCATGCTTTCAAGTGACTGTTAATTATTCATTTAATATCTTTTTTTTTGTTTTAACCATGTCCAACTGGGATTGGAGCCAACAGACGGCTCCCCAACCTGCAGAGAGAGAGAGAGATCCAGTGACATGACAATGGAGCTGCTCCATCACAGAGACAAATGTATGAACAAATAAATGTGTTATATCGCTGTGCGTATGTGTGTGTGTGTGTGTGTGTGTGCGTGTGTGCGTGCGTGTGTGTGTGTGTGTGTGTGCGTGTGTGTGTTTACTGCTCCTGACCACCCAGCCTGTCTGAATGAAATATGGGCAGACCAGGACTGTCACTCAGGAGTGGCTCACTACAGCTGTGATGGAAGGATGAAAAAAGGGGAAGGGCCTATATGCATCATAATGTGACATGACCTTGTCCGACAAATAGTTATGACGACGGGGCTTAGTGCAGCGCACACCAAACACCAGGGGGGCCGGTTTAAAATCAGGTGGTGATGAAAACCGTCCTCACTTAAAGTGCTTTTGAAAGCCAAGGCCAAGGGGTCTAAATACTGCAGCTAATATAATTAAACCAGGTTCACACAGGTCCTGAGCCCCAGGCTGTGGGTCAGCCTCCCCAGCCCCGGGAATGTCTCTATTCCTGGCCCTAAAGAGCAGAGCTGAGGCCCCAGAAAGTCCTCAAGCCCCCTCCAGGCTTTCGCTTTTCCATTTAACCCAGATACCAGGGGGTTTGGGAAGGGGCGGGGGGGCGTAGCGGGTCTCGTACTGGGAGAGTAATGAGAGGCACTATGGAGCTAAGTGTTGTGAAACGGAGGGGGAGAAGTGAAGCGATCCCAGCCGGGAGGTTCCTCAGGATCAGGACCCCAGTGGCTGACCCCTTAACCTACGCCCATGCAGATTAGTCCCAGGGGGCCTGGGGGATCGGCATTGGACGGTAAGCAGGGGGGGGGCAAGCCGCTGTGGAACAACTCAGGGATCTCTAAGGGGAAACAAGTCTCAGGATTTGAGAAAGAGCCATGCATGTTTAAGGACTTGTAAGCAGAGAAACTGGCAACAAAGAAAAAAGGAAAAAAGCAAGTGGTCTGCTTGAAAATAATGGTCATTGCATTGGCTCTCGATTATAACTCAGTAGTTTTCCCTTATCCAAGCGAAAGATCTAAGGATAGAGAGTGGAAGATGTTGGACAGATTAAAAGATAATTTGGGATATCAACATCAAATCAACTTGCCTCAACTCAAATCACAGCAGATGGAATGTGGCCTGTTGTCATCTAGCCTACATCATGTAGATGTTCAACATACCATTCGACTGAACACTTTGAGGACGCCTCATACACGTTAGCCGGAAGTTCAATCTTGATCTTGGAAACAGGAGTTGACTACATAATCACACTCCAAGATGAACTCAGTAGCTGTTCTGGAGCTTTCCATTGTATCTACAATTCCATTACCACTGGGGCAACGCCATCTGCTGAGGAAGATCATGTGATATGATCAAAATTTGAAATTGTTTTGGTATTTTCATGTTCGATCTCAATCCTCCGTAAATATTTTCTGAAAATGGTATTTGACAAGACATAAAAATAGAAAGAGAAGATAAAGAAAATGGCATCAGGACTAAAACTAAGACCCAAACCCAGTCCATACCCAGAATCAGGTTTCAAGTCGGATTTGGGCCAGTCTGTTACATCAAGTTCAAGCTCATGTTGGGATCGATTTGGGTCTCCACGCCACCTGAAGATTGAGTAGCTAATGCTGGACTGATCACTGAGTGATGAGGAAAGATGTAGCACAGACAACATCAAGTTCAAGGTGCTTACTGCACATATAGCATTTGAAGCTATATAATTTTTCAGTTCTTTTTTTGCCGACTCATATTGTTACCTCGTGGCCCCTGTTTCCAAAAGTCAAATCCCCATTAATTTCCCCTTAGACAATGTTCTGTGACTAGCAGTTGTAGCACTTCTACAGCTTCGATGGCCATGAAACTCTCCTGGTTGAATTACCAGTATAAAAGATTAACAACTACATTAGAAAATTTAATGTGTATGTAATGTAATTTAATCACGATTAATCCCATGATTGCCCATAGTTAAGCACGATTAATTGCACATTTTTTATCTGTTCAAAATGTACCTTAGAGGGAGATTTATCAAGTATTTCATCATACTCTTATCATCACGGAAGTGGACAAATATGCTGCTTTATGCAAATGTATGTATATATTTATTATTGGAAATCAATCAACAACACAAAACAATGACAGATATCCAGAAACCCTCACAGGGTCACAACCCTCAACATGGCAAACTGCAGTCCAACAGGCAACAACAGCTGTCAGTGTGTCAGTGTGCTGACTTGACTATGACTTGCCCCAAACTGCATGTGATCATCATAAAGTGGGCATGTCTGTAAAGGGGAGACTCGTAGGTACCCATAGAACCCATTTACATTCATGTATCATGAGGTTAGAGGTCAAGGGAACTCTTTGAAAATGGCCATGACAGTTTTTCCTCAACAAAATTGAGTGTAAGTTTGTAACGATATTCAGCTTATTTCCTGACAAGCTAGTATGACTTGGTTGGCACCAATGGATTCAGTAGGTTTTTTCTAGTTTCATATGATGCCAGTATCTTTACTCTGGCTTTAAAACTGAGCCCGCTACAACCTAAAACTTGCAAGTTGCGTTAAAAAAATGATTGGCTTGGGCGCCTGGGTTTGCGGCAGCGGGAGAGGGATAGAGTGGGTCTGCCGACGAATCAGCTTCCAGGATTTCCATTTTCTCTCGACAAATCATGTGGCAGCTTTCCATTTTCAATACCAACGTCATCCATTTTCACCGCGGATACAGCCAATCAGAGCTCTGGATTCCATTTTCAGGCAACGAATCGTGTGGCTGATCTCCGCCACGTCATCCATTTTTGAATAGCCAATCACAGCCGTCCCAGCGGACGCGATGCGGAGGAGGGACTTTTGAACTATTCACCGTCTATTCAGCTACAGACAGGTAAATGTCATTATTAACATTATATTCAGCTACAGACAGGTAAATGTCATTATTAACATTATATTCAGCTACAGACAGGTAAATGTCATTATTAACATTACGTAACATTGATATTGGGTTCTCTTAGGCAATACGGATTAAACGTGTTTTAGCTTTCTGGCGTTTTTTAATGTGGGCTGATTAAGATTCGCTGTGAAATCCATGAATAGGTTTGTAATGTTACTCTGTCTGAGCTAGCCTGGCTTTAATTATCTTAAACCTGGTGAATTAGTTACCAATCACTTTATAATCTGTTCAGAGCTCTAATTAGAGCTCTAATTAGTATGCTGAGGCTACGTTACAGTTACAGTTACATAGAGGTAACGTTACTCATACTGTATGAGCTCCTCAGCGTTGTTAAACTACCACAGTCACTTCTTTTAGCTCAGACAGGTAACTGTAAGATAACTGTGGTGTTATATTAATGATTATATGATCATAAACGTTATGTTAATACTAAAGCTATATATACATATACAGTATGACTGCTACTGTATTAGCTTCTTAGCGTTGTGAAACAAAGTTTACTATCACAATCACTGTTTTTAGCTCAGACAGGTAACTGTCAGATAACTGCTGTGTTATATTAATGTTCATGATTAATGATTATATGATCATAAACGTTATATTAAATGTTCATACTTAAGTTATATAAACATGACTGTAGTTTGCAAGGTTTTTCAAGGTAAAAGAAACATAATTATCATATGTGTGAAATTGTTTCTACATATAAGTTTTATTTCAATGTCTGTTTAGACTTCTCCAGGCTGTCAGTCATCCTGCATCCTCTGCCCCAGAAGCTCAGCCTGCAGTCCAGTCTGAATCCTCACCTGGTGTCTCAGGTGGCAGAAATACAGTTGGTAAGTAATGTTTACATAAACCTCACAATAAAGCAATAGTAACAGTTGGGTCGAATCTATTTAACATACAACAGACAGCATACGGACATTAAGACATTATATGTTACATGTAGTGTAATTTCACAGCAGTTTATCCTGTTTATTTGCTTACTGATGACAAATTGTATGTTTAGGGGACGGGCATGGTGTGCCAGGTACGGATCGGGTTGACAGCCTTGCAGAGCACCTGGTAGAACTGAGGACACAGACCTCCATGACTCTCAGCAACCAGCAGGTTAGTAATATCTGTAATTTGGAATACCATGCTTAGTCCAAAAAGAATAAGACAATGTTGTTGTTTTCATTTCATTAATTACTCACATAAGCCTGTTGTGTGAATAAATATTCAGTCTCTGTTGTTCTTTTCATGTTTCTTTATAAGGGAAGCACAATTGTGGCCCTGTAGCAAAACCTGCTGGACGTTGACAGAGGGCCCAGCAATCTACAGTGGGCTGGTCACTGCCAGAGGCCCCGCTGGAGTCTGAGCTGAAGGAGTTTCTGGTGAATCTGTGTGCTGTAAATCATTCTGTCTGATGTTGCAGGGAATCAGACCCAATGACAAACATTAAGAATAGTATTATCTTCTTCAAATTATTTGTTCTTGTTGTTTCACGTGTTCCAGGCCCAAAGACAATAAAGTTAAAGCTTTAATATCATTACTGTCTCAATTCATGTGTATTCCTATGGTTATTTTTTTAATTAATTACACACAGCAAGTCCATCCCAATATTGCTCAACTATTCTCCAGTACATTATGATTTATTCTACTAACATTTTGACCTATCTTGCCTAACAGTTCATTAATCAGTCATAAGGAGGATGTATGCAATAATATTAAGCGTCTTTGAGATTACTAAAAAGCGCTATATAAATCTAATATATTATTATTATTATAATAATGCAAAACATCATCATGGATGATGATAATGTTTTGTATATTTGTTATCTGTAGTAATCTACCAGTTATATGACTGTATAAGGAAACCTGAACGATTTTCAATATTAATGTATTAGTTGCAGTGCACAAGTCTTGCATTAAAATTATATCTTGAGTCATTTCAAGTTTACACGAGCAACACAAACTATTTTTTACTGCATATTATAAACTTCGACCCTGCTGGAGACGAGATTCGAACTGCCTCTCAAGTGGACATGTATTCTTCCCCCCGAAAAGCACAAAAAATAATGTTTTTATTCTTTAACAAAAATACTATGGTGTATAAAGACTTCAAAACACCATGTGGGTGAAAATAAGAGCTACAGAATTGTGTTTTCTTCTCTCTTTCTCTCTTTTTCTCTCTTTTCCTCCTCTTTTCCTCTCCCCCCTTTCTCCCCCTTTTTCCACCTTCTTCCCCCGCCCATCCAGACTATTGTTCCCCAGCTTTAGCTCAGTTGGTAGAGCGGGCGTCCATGTATTAAGGCTTGGTCCTGACCGCGGCGGCCCGGGTTCGAATCCGGCCTGTGGCCCTTTCCGCATCCACTCTCTCTCTCCCCCCTTTCAAGACTCTATCCACTGTCCTGTCATAAAAAAAATGGAAAAATGCCCCCAAAAAAATAACTTTAAAAAAAAAAAAATGATTGGCTTTTGCATTAAATTTACATTAACGCTGTATCGCATTAACTTTGACAGCCCCTAACAGGAAGTAACTAAGTAATACTGAAGTTATCATCGGAAAAAAAAATTAAATGTGAATACAGAAAAGGAAAAACACTTTTCAGCATAGTAAATAGTGAATGTTCCGCGGCTCGGGATCAGTCCGTGACCCCGCTGCTTTAGGCATCTTCTGATGCTTCTTAGACACCTCGTACTAATGGAACACAGGGAGAATATCAAATAGAGAAAAGGATGAAGGAACTTTAATAATGCCTTGAGGGAGGGCAAAGCCTGCACGGATGACCTATGAGCTACCTATGTTCTCTACTCTCCACATCTTACATCCATCCACATCATTTTGCCTACATCAATACGCCTACGGTACATTCCCTTACTGGAACATCTCCACCTGATTAAGGTTTGATCAGCAAGAGGAGCACACGGCTCATCAGCTGGAGTTCCCAGAGGTGGTGTGTGCAAAGGAGTTTCCTCAGGACTAATAAATATCCTGTTGATGTGCACTTGGCTCCCATTGATTTCCCATTCCCTGACACCCCCCCCTCCCCCGTGGTACCAGCCTACATCACACAAAGCCCACCCAGTTAGTCGGTAAAAGACTGCTACCCTGCTCATCTGTCTCTCTATCTGTCTTTTAATTTATCACCCCGTCCTTCCAGGTCCGTCCACCTCTCCTTAGCTATGAGTGGGAATGATGCTCATTGGAGCGATATTGAAAGACCAGCAGGCCATCAGTGTGGGAGCAGGGAGAATGGCAGTCGACAGCGAAGGGAGAATAACAAATGAAGTAGATGAAGCCAAAACAAAAGTCACACTCCTCTAGTAGTCAGCAAATGGCATCCCTTCTTCTTTTTGACCTTTGTGTATTGATGTCATTAATGTTCACATGGCTGAGGCTCACATTGAGTTAAAAAAAACTAATTGTCAAACAATCTGTGGCCTGACAAGTGGCATTATCAAGTGATAATGGAGTTCAAAGGTCAGCTTGCATATGGCCAGATGCTCTAAGTCAGCCAGTATAGTGAAGCAGTCTGTTAATGACAGCATTATGCAGAGCTTGTTTGCACAATTCTTCCCCACAATCCCACAAGGGATTTAGCCAAAGCCATGTTTGCTGACTAAAGGCTTCACTCTGCAGCACAAAAAAAAAAAAAAAGGCACCACAGTATTTTGCTGGGTTTAAGCTCAAAAGTAAACGGTCATTGAAAGCACACGCATTTCGGTATCAGGTGTCTGTTCTAATGCTCTACGTAAATAAATGTCATGATCAAACTCTTTCTAAAAGATTGCTTTAACACAAAGTGCCTGTGTAATCTTTTAAATCTTCATCTAAACACACATTGATCTGCTTCTGTGTGGAGCTGCAGTGACAGCTTTCAGATCAGAGGCCTCTGAGTGTATGTGTGTGTGTGTGTTTGTGTGGTGACTGATTAAAGTGAAGCAAATGAGAAAAGAAGCTGCATCAAAGTCAAATTATTAGCCACACTAATGGTGGGGCTAAAGGAGAGGAGTGGTGATTTGTCGGTCCAAACTGAAATATCTCAATACGGGATGGATTGAGGTGCCACTGAGTACAGACCTCCGCGGTCATCAGAGGATGAAGCCTGATGACTCTGATGATTCTTTGACTTTTCCTTTAAATCAGTGGTTCGCAAACGTTTCCTGTCACACCCTTTGGAGGAAGAAATACAAAATTCTATGAAACCACTTTTTTTTATTGACTTGACTGGGATGTTTCTAAATGTCTTCTTCATTCGTTGGGTCTCCTACTGTCAGCTGCCAGAGTTTTCAGACATAAAATACACACTGGTCTCTCCCCTGATCTCCCACTGCCTTCATTTTTATTTATATTTATAGAAAAGAAATTTATGGTGCCGTTGGATTGCTGCTAGACCGCCCAGTTACAGATGCGTGCGGGAGAGAAAACTGTTTTTAACCGCCATGAAACTTTTGTTTTTGAAAGGCTGAATGATGAAAAAGATGGACTTAAGCTGAATATTTTGTTGGATAAAAACATGTAGTGAATTTTGGAAATAATTACAATCTGTCTTTTTCAATAAAGTTTGACTTTTGGACTGAGGACTGAGGCGATTACAGAGACGGACGGAGCAGCTCTGTGTGTGTGTGTGAGAGAGAGGAGGGAAGAGAAGGTGGGAGGTAAGCTAATGTTTCTGTGGACAGAATTCCTTCATTTGTTGACACAAGGCTTTTATTCTGAAATATGTGCAGGAGAGTGCTGTGGAACATGCAGCGACTTGCACGGCTCTGTGAATGAATAAAGTACGGGGTTTAAATCAACACTTCCAGCTTTCATTTTAAAATAAAAGCCCTCCAGCGTTTTTTCTGTGAACAGAATTCCTTCATTTGTTAACAAGAGGCTTTTAATCTGAATTATGTGCAGGACAGTATTGTAGAACATGCAGTGACTTGCAGAATGATTATAGTAGGGGTTTTAATTATGGATTATTACTATTATTTACAAATTACCACATGTTTCTTAACCTTTCTCTGTCTAAAATAAATTTACATGACGTTTATAATTAAATGAAATGGCCATTATGAAAGGCAAACTATGTAGAAAGAAAGGGCTGACAGCAGCCGCCATGCAACGCAGCCGCCACGCGCTCCTGACGTTCCCAGCGTGGACACGCCGTAATAATTTCACTGTAACTGCAAGTGACCAACAGCGCTGATCTCTGTGAATTGGACTGTTTTTGCAATAAGGCTCGTTTGCATAGAAAGGGGCCAATTTTGTGCTAAATATTTGCATATTATCCCATTTAAATATGTGTAAATAGCACAGGAGAACCTTTGTCTTCTTGTCTTATTTGTGCAGGTTTAGTGGCCACAGAAGTTGCGCAATCCTTTTGTGAATTCTCCCCCTAGTCTTAGGTCAAAGTTGAGCTGTACTAATATTCATAGTAAGATATTGCTTCATCCCAATGCCATTGCTGTGCCTCTGTGTGGAGGTGCAGTGACAGCTTTTAGACGCTGTGTTTCCTAGAGGCCTGTGTGTGTGTGTGTGTGTGTGTGTGTGTGTGTGTGAGGGGAATGATTAAGGAGGAGCGAACGAGAAAGGAAGCAATAGCATCATGACAATTCTTTGATATCTCCATTGCTGTTGACAAAGCGAGATAGCGAGAGGCAGAGATAAGGAATTAAGAATGGGAGCGGGCACGCAGGCGAGTGACGGACAGAGAGGAGGAGAGGACAAATGCTAGGTAATTTCATCTCATCTCCCATGTAATCCTCGGGAACATGAAATAATAATAAAAAAGAAAAAAGGCAGACGGAGAGCCGTAGCAGGAAATGACAGGCGATAAACAGGCTCGGCTGCTGCCTCCATTAGCCGTCATTATACTGCCCACCGTGGGACAGGATACCATTTTCAAAACGCTGCTGAGATCCGCCGAGAATAAGGAGCCCAAAATGATTACACACATCTCATAAATAGATGTGTCATATCTTTCCAATCACTGTCTGGAGGGAATTTCTGAATTGCCTGTCTGTGGTCATTTTCGAAGGCAAATCTGTGAATGGCCTCTCCATTCCCTCTAATGTTGTTGCTTTGATGGAAAAGGAAATAGTTCCTTTTTTAACTTGATTGTGAAAAGATAGATGTGGGCTGTAATGTGTGTCCGGGGTAGGTGTTGCGTTTATGGGGAAAAAAACACACAAATAGAACACACGTCATGTATACGGATGTGAACTTTATTGAAACAAGAGATTTATTTTGCAGCTCTTATCTTGGATTACAACTGATCTGGTCCAGATTTCACAGCCTGATGTCATAAGAAGAATGAATCTCCGAGGGAGCTTTTCATACTCTCTGGAGACGCCTGAGGGGAAAACAATTAGGGGATTTGACAAGTTAAAAGCAGAAACTGAACATCAAACCGTATTTAAACCGCACAGTTATCAACCATTTGACCTCCATATTAATCTCAGCGAGCGAGGTGTGTGGTGGAAAAGGTGTGTGTGTGTATATGGGGGGGAAGGGGGGGGGGTCCTCAAGATGGAAATTGCCTCTCATTTTTCACTGTAACTCTTTGTTTTGTTGAAGCTGTGCTGGGGATATGACTGTGCACTCCTTTATCGTGTCTGAAGAGGAAAAAAAAGAAAAATCACCCCGCCGAGAACAATAGCTGCTGAAAAGTGACAGAGGGAGAGAGAGAGAAAGAGAGAGAGGGTGGGGTGGGGGGGTCGGGGGTGAGTTGAAATGGCAGTCCCTGAGATGGATGACAAGAAATTCCATCTCAGCTTGCTTTTCTCTTTCCTTGTTTTCTCGCTTTCTCTCTTGCATCTGTTGGAAAATATGACCCCAGCTAAAAGCCTTCCCCATACGCTCCGCTCCTCAGCTTTCTGTTTGTGTAATTGCTTAAGTGCAGCTCATTACCATATGCTCGAAGAAGGGAAAAAAAACAACACAATACGAGTAACCTCCGAGAGACAAGGACTATAAATGCTTCTTCATTTGGAAGCAATTGTTGCTCAAAATAGTGCAATTAAAACAAAATCTGTGCAACAGTGAGATGTGATAGTAACAGCCGACAGAATCTGTCCTTGCATTACCAAAACCATCATTTCTTCTAACAGCTGCTGTTTGCAATGTCTTTGAGTTTGTTGCTTTCTTCAGTCTGTCATAATGCACATTTTATTCATTCAAAGCATTTTTCTATTGTTGAAAACTTTGTAATCGTGTATTGTTTTATTCTACGGGAAGTTAGACGTGCAACACATGAGTTATTTTTGTTCATAATCATCACTCCTCTTTACCCACGTATAGCATGAAATTAATGTTGCAACTAATAAGTTGAACTGTCAAGACGAATATAAAATTCCTAAGCTGATCTGATAAAAGGTGCATAGACTGAATCAGCAGGCAGCACTTTGGGGAGCAATCATTGATCAAAGTAAGAACGTTTTAAATATATTCAAAACTATTTTCTAGCCTCTAGTCTGTCCCGGGAAATTGATTATTTGTTCTGGGCCTTTCTATGTGTCAATCTTCTGCTGTTAGGTATTTTTCATGAGCAAAAACATATATATTCGATGAATGATGAAGTTTGATAAAATATGAACACCATAAAGATAATTCTGTGTTCTATCATTTATCTAAGAAGCAGAGATATTTAAATGACCAGTTCTGAGTTTGGGACTAAACAGCAGGGTTGGAAATTGAAAGTTTGAATTACCAAAAGTAGCAAATGATTCAGCATGCAGATAAACAAGGTATGAAAAGTGGGAAAAAAATAATCAATAAAATATGGGCCCTGTAATTTGAGAGTTGCACTAAACATAACTTGACCAACAAAATGACACAAAAAAATAGTTTTAGCGGAGCAAAGCGGAGCAAAAGCGGAGCAAAGCGGAGCAAAGCGGAGAGCCGCTTCTGGGACACTACATTGCCCGGTTTCCCAGCGGTTCATACCAGGCTCCAAATTGAATGTTAAATGTTGATCAATAAAAATCTTAACAGAAGACACTGGTGTCTAAAAACCATATTGACAGGAAAGAGGCAGAGGAGAACACTGTGTGGGCAGGGCACCGAGGCCACTGTGGCCGACGGGCATACCATTTTCAGAAGGGCATCAAGGTCAGACAGAAGGGCCACGACGGCGGCTGGGGAAATTCCTGCTCTGCTTGTAGCTCACACAGACCCACTGATATAAAACAATTGTATTTGATTTTGTTTTCTATTGCCCTGCTGTACATGGAAGCACACAATATGTTGTTTAGTAAGAAACAGTAAAAACAGAAATAGTTTTTTTAAACATGGATGAAGCACAAAGTCTGAGGCTATTTACATTATTATTATATTATTATATTCAAATTAGCCACTTGGAGACCAAGAAAAAAAAGATTATTATTGGGATGAATTTACTCTTTCCTCCTCAAAGCACAATTCATATAAAAAACTATAATTATCAATATTATATATATAGATATGGGTTGTCAATAGATAAACATATTTAATTGCTATTATTTGCATGATTGTCCGTGATTAATCGTGATTAATTGCAAATTTATCACACATTTTTTATCTGTTCAAAATGTACCTTAAAGGGAGATTTGTCAAGAATTTAATAGTCTTATCAACATGGGAGTGGGCAAATATGCCCCTTTATGCAAATTTATGAATATATTTAAACAATGACAAATACTGTCCAGAGAACCTCACAGGTACTGCATTTAGCATTAAAAAAAATATGCTCAAATCATAACATGGCAAACTGCACAGAGATCATTTTAAGAGGTTTTAAGATAATGGATTTATTAATGATGTCTGGAGGTTTGCAGCTGTGTCACAGGAAGATGTCTTGTTATATTTGTATGAAGACAAATGAAAAAAAGAAAAAACTAGCCCAACACTATAATGAAGGTACATATTTATCTGCCATTTTTATAACATTTAACTGTTATTAAATGTAAATGTAGTATTATTTCTGCTCTGCTCTGTTGGGTAGTGACAGACACTGACCCAGTATATACTGTATGTATATAAAAGTTGACTTCACGTTTGCTACTTGCAGACATGTTTCCCTTTTAGTGTGGTGTGAGACGAGCTAATCCTTTCCACCCTCTGTTGTTTTAAACCAGAAGAGGGAGTATTGTTTCACTAGCAGAGCCACAGCAGAAACACATCCAAGTTTCCTGACCTCCACTATTCTTTTCAAGTTGCTGTCTATGTACACAATTCCTCAGAAAGCCAAGCCTGCCCAAACAATACAAACAGACCACTGGACCAGTCTGTTTCAAACCTCCGTGAGTAAATGTGCTGATCTGGATCAGTACTCTCTATCCTTATAAAACAAGGAATGCAGAGTGAGGTTTTTTTTATTATTATTATTTGAATTTAACCCTCAATGCTACAAGTATATGGTTCATACATACTAGCTGTTTGATCCTGCTGTGGTGACCTTGGATTATTAGTTTCCAACAAAAAAATAAAAACTCTGTGCTGATGAACGATTTATCCCATTATTATCTCCACCAGGCGTAAGCCTGCAGGGAGATCATGCGTTCAGTCATATGTGTGTGTGTGTGTGTGTGTGTATCTGTCTGTCCATGGCTAGTCTCACATACTACTGGACTCATCAGCCTGATATTTTCTATACTTATTTATGACTGTATGCTCAGGGACATCTCATGGTTGTGGTGATTTAACAATTTTTGAAAAACCTATTTTATTGACCGGCACAGCTAAAAACAAGCCTCACCCAGTCTGCGGCAGGTACATTTGGGCTTTTGTCGTGGCTCAAAAACTGACATACACAGAAAAGGTTTGGTCTCATCTGATTAATTCCTGATTAGTACCTGATATGTTATGATCCACTATAGTTATAGGTATGATAGGAGATGAATGAATCAAAGTTTTTGTTATCTTCACCCTTCTCCCTTGACTGTAAGGGAGCCGGGAGAACTGAGTGAGATTCAACTCTTCTCTGAGTGCACTTTTCTAGTTGTCATTGTTAAAGAGTTGCTTTGAGCTAAATGTTAACATCAGCATGCTAACATGCCCACAAATGACAACGGTAACCAGCCCAGTCCCCAGAAAAAAATGTTGGCATTGGATATTTCTGCAAACCAAAAATACATTTCATGAATAAGTTCCATATCAGCCTCGTATTACCCTTGCAACGCACAATGCCACGTGATTTTTTTTTTAATCCGTGTAACTCTGAAATGGTAACATCCAATCACAACACTAATCGGGTTAAATGGAACATATGGCTTCAGAATCATCTTCACAGTGAAGGGAACAAAGTGGTCCAACAATCGCACACTAATGTTTTTAACTCAGATCACAGTGAGTGAGAAAAGAAAAACATTCTTGTTAAATGTTTATTCCCAGTAATCGGGGAGTTTTTCCTGGCCACAGTGCGCTTGGTGGATCCTGTTGGGTCTCTAAACTATGGTGTACGGTCATAAACCTGCTCTATATATAAAGCGTCTTGAGATAACTTCTGTTGTGATTTGACGCTATACAAAAATAAATTGATTTGATTTGATTTGATTAACATTGTGAAACATTTGGTTAGGTTTAGGCAACAAAACTACTTGGTTAAAGTTAGAACAAAAGATCATTGTTTGTGTTAAAATAACGCAACAACGTAGCGCGACAACAACGTAGCGTGACAACGTAGCGTGACAACGTAGCGGGACAACGTAGCGGGACAACGTAGCGTAACAACGCAGCGTAACCACTATAGTTAGGTTTAGGAAAGAACTACATGGTTGGGTTTAAAACTATTGCGTTTGTACAGCGACAATGAAACTGAACATTTGTTGGACCCATCCACCTCCCCTCGCAAAAATGTTGACATTCAACGTATCCCTGGTTTGCTGAAACGTCCAATGCCAACATGTTTTCCTGGCGACTGGGCTGTGGTAACATACTGATCTTTAGTAGGTCATAGTTATCATGGTCACCATCTTCATTTGCTAATTCCTCACTAAACTAAGTACCGCAGAGAGAATGTCAGTATTTCGGCAGGTAGTTTGTCGTAAACCAAATTACTGGACAAATTAAAATTTTTACCTGATGATGGCGCTAGATGAAAAGTCAGAAGATCACCAAAGCTATGCAATTTTGTTTCGGAGTGGGACATCAATGTGCGTATAGATTTTAATGGCAATCCATCCAATAGCTGTCAATACATTTCATACAAAACCATAAGTCCTAAAACCAAAACCAGTTCATCCTTTGGGGAACATGAATGTCTGTACAAAATGATATTGCAATCCCAACCAACATACTGACATTAGCATCTCTAAAGCCATGCAAAAATCCTCCCAAAACTGCCTGCAACACTGACGCAGACCACTAGGGCCACACAGTCCACAGAGCCCAGGTTGTGAAAAAGTGTTCACAGCTACAAAGAATAACTCGAGTCTGAATCAATCGTGGCTCTATGTGTACCCTGCTTCATTTTGAAAGGGTTGCCCTTGACTGCTGAGAAAGGCCTGGATTCTCTCTGTAAGAGTGTTTTTTTTTTCATCTCTGTGTGTCTGTGCTCATCTTCCCATAGTTTCTCTACAGCGTTGGTGCCATGGTCATTATCTGCAGAGGACAGACAAATAAACACAGAGGCCAGATTGTCATCGACCGTCAGACGCAAGGCCTTGTGGACTGTGCAGCGGGAGAGGGACAGAGCCGAAGATGAAAATCCACAGAGCGGAGAAACGCTGGGAGATATATAGCAAAAGTTTGTTTAAAAAATGTTACGGATAAAAACTCCTGCCTCGCCAGCCGCCGCGACAGGCCTCTCCAATAACTCAAGGTGCGGCCTTTCCTTAAAGCCCGTGAAAAATTGTAGACCATAAAAGAGAAACATGGCTTCTTCTTTCGCGGGCTTTGTTTACCTCGTTTCCTCGGTGGCTATAAAGCACAGAGAGTGATGTATCTGTCAGTGCGGTGATAGTATGTCGGGGAGCACGGCAGATAGAGGTGAGGGAAAACACATCACAACAACAAATAGGAAGTGACACGCATGTGTGCAGACAAGCGTGTGCACACATAAACACCCGCTCGCGCAGACACTTAGAAACATGCCCCAACTCCCAAAGACACACGTTCTCGTTTCCTCACACACACACACACACACACACACACACACAGAAACATTCAGACCATCTGAAGAGTGCGGGTGGCGTCTGTCAGTGTGGCAGGACGGAGGGCTTAGTGTGCTCCACGGCGTGTGACCGAGACTGCCTGAGCCACTTCACACTGTGTTTGCAGTGCTTATCTGAGTCAGGGGCCAGGTCAGGAGGGGTCACAGCTCTTATTTGCCATGCTGATAGACTGGGTAATGAAAAAAAAAAGCTCCCAGCACAGGAGCCTCACGGGCTGGGAGCAAACACTCAATAGCTTGCTAGTATGCATTTCTCTCTTATTCCATCCACATAGACTGGTCACTTCAGGTCGTATCGAAGACCACACAGACCCGAGATGATAATTCTCTGTAGGTTCATCACTACGAGCGACCACTTTCACATTGCTTTCACATTGATATAAAAATGTTGATTATAGCTGCTTTAGTTTCACGTTTGAATCATAATATAATAATTAATAGTTAAAGGGACAGTTTGTAAGAATCAGAAATTGCTTGTTTACAGCGACAGATGTGGCCGTTAAGTCAACGAAAGTCAACGTCCTGTTGCCCGCGCTCGCTCTACATAGACATGAACGAGCATCGCTCAAAACAGTGAGGCGACACACGTCAGCTAAAAGCACAATATCACTCTATATTTAACCTGCTTGGCAGTAATGTTAGTTGACCAGACGAAGGTCTCTCCATGAATTTATGCTGATCCTAGTGTCGGCTTTTCCTGCTTCAGCCTCCCGACCACAGTGGGAGGGAACAGGGGAGACACCGGAGTTTTGGTCAGAGACGATAACGTTTCTCTCTGCGGAGCCCCGTCACTTCACAAGACCCGGGAAACCTCTGTTGGTCTGGAGGAGCTGCAGCATTTATTTCTGCACAAACTTCCACTGTATATTCACTAGATATTCTCCGAGCTACTAACTCTTCTGCAGTGTGTAGTGAACGCGCATGCACGTGAAAGTGGAGCGAAAGAGCGAGAATGAGCGCGGTGTGTAAGTGAAGGCAGGCAGAGGAGCAGAGTACAGCAGAGACTCCGGCCCTGGAGACCAAAGCTACGGTCTCCCCCGCGTCCTCCGACCGCGGCCAACACTGTTTTGCAAGACGGGCTTCACTAGATAGGATGCAGTATAACTTTGCGGTTTTAGTGCTTCCATGTAGTTTGTGTTGGAGTCTTGTCTGAACAGCGTAGAACCACGCGAACGTGCATGGGACAACGACCCTCAATGATTTATACGTGTAAGAAGTTACAAACAGTCCCTTTAATCATAACTTAAACTATAATTAATAATAGTGTTTACCTAATTGATGACTTATTCCAGTAAACGAACCTGCTCCCAAGAATATCTAACACGAGAGCAGCCCACACTGTGCAATTAGAGGTCTGCGAGGTCGGGCTGAAACATTGCAGACTTTGTCGGGCTGGGGACCGGGATAGGGCTGGGGGTTTTAGCCCATTCAGGGTCTCATCAAACCTTTTTTTTCTTGGGATTAAGTCAGCGCTCACATCAGACGTGTTGGTGGGCAGATTCTGGACCTTTGGAGGGGTCTAGGCTAGCTGTTTCCCCCTGATTTCAGTCTTTATGCTAAGCTAAGCTAATCGCCTCCGGACTCCAGGAGATGCAGGTAACATGGAACTTTGGGTATTTCCAAACTTTTTCACTTTCTGTGTCAAAATTTTTTTTTTTATTTTTGCACGGCAGCAGTGATTGATTTTTGATGCGACCCTAATGTGGTTTCAAAGGTTTTCCTATACCCAAGAGGTCAAAGGTCATCTCACCCCCCCTTATTCATGGTGCTATATACTGTCCTACTATATTGATAGTGTCACACTGTTCTTCCTTCAGAGATAAATAAGTCCTGCCACTTGAGAAGCAGCTCTATTTGGAGTAAAATAAGTGTCACTTGAGGCTATGATGAGTGTCTAATCTATTTTACATGCAATAAATCTCACATATAAACCACTATACCACTTTCTATCGTATTCTCCTCTTCCCCTGCCTCCCCTCTTCTCTCCATTTTCCACTTCTCCCCTCTTCCTTCAGGGAAATCTCAGCCTCTCTATCCATCACCGCGGCTATGGTGTCACTGTCTCCCCTTGCGTAAGCAATAACAGCACCAACAGCGCTAACACTAGCCAACCAAAGCCCCAGCTCGTTCAATCACCCTGATATGAATCTGCTTAAAACTCAGCCATCGAGCGCTCAGCCAAATCCATCAGCGCAGGCTTAAGATCGGTGGCACACGCGGCGCTGATAAGACGTTCTCTGTGGTCAAGTCTGTGTGATGAGGAGCAGAGTAGCAGCCGCCGCCGCCGCCGCTTTCTGGAGCACTCAGAAAAGTTAAAAGCAGTGGTAACGGACAAGAACCATTAGAAAATACTTCCAGCCAGTTTGTTTTTGCTGCTGTGGGAAGCCAAGGAGAGTTTGCGTAATTGTGGCAGTGGATTGTTTTTGAGGCATAATATGTTATTTATTTTGATTGTTAGAGGACTGAGAGCTAAATTGGATGCCTGCCCTTGAACGCTGCTGTTTGTGTCTTTGTCTTTTGCACTTTTAGTCCCCTTGACCATTTCAGAACACAGGAAGGTTTTTTTGCTCGCGCACAGCTGTGTTGGTGAGCATTGCCCATCCTTATGTGTGCGTGAAGGAGGTGTATATTCTGTAGATTAGCAACGTCAGCTAAACGCGCACTGCTGTGAAAGCGGGAGAGAGAGAGAGAGAGAGCTCAAGGACAGGTAGCTTATAATAGAGCGTGTGGGTTCTGTGAACTCAAGCTTCCACAGATGGTGGGGGTCAGGGGAGGCACAGGCCTGCTGGGAGTCGAAGCCAGGGGCTTGATTAAACACCAGCCGCACTGCAGGGGAGCCCCAGAGGGGCCACATCAAGGAGCCCGGCTCGCCGCGGTTCTGCTCCATAGTGCAGCTCCCTCTGCGTTCCACTCTGAAAGTTTGTACGAACGGGGTCAGTGGAGGAGAGAACGGGGCAGCTGTGAGAAAGTGCTTTTGAGATACCAACACCTAAAATATCCGACAGTGAGATATAAAGTTGACTTAATGGGAAAGACACAAAAAGATGGTATGCGGGGGACAGAGCCAGGGAAAACAGAGATGAAGAGGCGAGAATAAGAGGTCAGAGGTCAGATAAAAACAATAAAAGATAAAAAAGGAAAGGCACATAAAAAGAACTGTAACCCTCTCTGAGTGTCGCCAAAAGCCCAATAAAGGCATTTCCTGTGTGTTTTCAGGTTGACTGTGGACTCATTGAGATGCCATGTCTCCTCTAACATCCTCAACACTTTGATCCAGGACATATCTCTCTGCTGCATCTGAGCCCGCCGCAGCAATGCCAGGTTCCCACCGTAAATAAACATCTCTTCCTCTCCTGTCCTCTGCCGCATGGCCTCAAAGAAGATTAGAAATTATTCAGTCGCTCATCTATCTTTCACTCCCAAAATGAATAAAAGAGCGGGGCTGTTATCTGCTCTCCGTCTTCCCCGGGACATCAAGACCCATCACATCACGGTTTTACTTTTCTCCTAATCTCTCTGCTCCTATTTCTTTATGGCAAACCACCGCCGCTCACATTCTTCTCCTGTGATAGGGCAATCTGGTTTATTTAATTATTCAAGAGGCAATCTACCTGCGGTGCGGTTTGTGGACGAACACATGCAGCCGAAGTTGGGGGAATAAATATATCTGCACTCATGGGAGGGTAGGAGGCATTTTTACAGTGTTACAGAGACAATACGTTATGGATTTCCACTGCAAGGATTATAGAGATTCACTTCCCTTTAAAACAGCCAATGAAAATTATAGATAACACCATTTTTTAATCCAAAGTAAACTGTATTAGCATTCAGGAACTCACCACAAGAAAGCAGTTTTGAAGGTGAGCAGAATGAGCTTTGCACAATTTCATGCTTTCTACTGACGAGTGTACAGTCGGTGGGGAGGATAAGTGGATTCTCCACTGCAATTGAACAAGCTAATGACTTGTCATTCAAATGAAGGGGGGCCGCGGAGCTTTGCCAAGCCGCGGAAATGATGAGAGTGAGAGTGCGGTTTGTGTTGGAAAATGGATATAAACAATGCAACAGCAAATGCAATTGTGAACACGAACATTGTTTCATGAGGTTTAAATATATTGGCATGAAGCAACACAAACATGCCACTCCTAAGAGTTCAAATTGGAATGTAAACAAATCAGATGCATTCTGGGAAATCTCTTTTGAATATCTGAAGAAAGCAATGAGAGATGGTCCTAGGGGCACAAAAGAATGCAAATACAGATGACTATACTGAAAACAGAGTTGTACAGTATATCACTGTGTAGTGCCACTTTGTCTGATATTAAATAAAGCATTGTGTCACCATTCTTTGGGTACTCTTATTGTGTTTAAAGTCTCTGTCTCTCTCACTCGCTCTCTTCTCCTCCTGCTGGAGATAAATTAACGGAAAACAGTTGATACCGGAGATTCGCGGGCCTCTAACAGGTCCGAACGACGGGAGTGCACAACTTTCAACCCAAAAGAAAACAATAGAAAAGTCCCGTTAAATAAACTAATTACAGTGCAGCCCGATGCGGTGTAGGTGCTGGGAGCTGAGGCGAGAGCAGCCGGCGCTGGTGGACGGTGCTCCTCCAAAATGTCCCGTTACTGCATTTCAAACGGAGTACCTCAACAACATGTCTATCTGCCCTCCCGTGCGCTGTGGCCGGCGTGTGGCTCCTCGGTGTAACAGCGGCCAGACGGCCGCCTCGCAAGGAGGAGACGGTGAAGAACAGAGCGAGTGAGAGAGAGTCAGTGTGTATCGCTAATTCTTGTCTCATTTGTGGTCTGATAAACAGTAAATTTATCTAAGCTGGTTTTGACTAAACTGGGTTGAAAAACAATGCAATCTGGTTACCATGGTAATGAATTAACATCTGACTATTAACCACACCCCCGTTCTCCGTTTGAGAAAGAACGTTAACCAAAAAAACAGGAAGTAAAACTGTCTGGAGGAGGTCTTACGTCCAAGTCTCCTTTAGAAAGCAGCTGCGGGTCACGTGAAAGGTCAAGCTTAACAGACTGTGTGGGTGTGTTCAGTATCAGGCTGATCTCATACACTGTTGGTAGCAATACCTATGAAAAGTAATGCACTGTAATTTCTGTAGGCTATATCTCACAAAATAACTTTGTGTGTAATCCACATAATTGTGAACCAGGAAGTATAAATAGCGGTGGACGCCGTGTAGGGAGGAGGTCAGGATGGAAGGGGTGGGTCAAAAAACACCAGACTTTCATCAGGAGATTGGCGTTTGTGTCCCGTATGAAACCACAAATCAATGTTGATTTATTTGCCGTGTAACTTACGTACTTAAGTAACGCCACTTCCAGAGTTATTTTAAGCCGAACCACCATCTTTTCCTGAAATTAACTAATTAGCTTTGTTGCCTAAACCTAACCAAGTTGATCTTTTCCTAAACCTAACTAAGTAGATTTCTTGCCTAATCCTATAACCAAGTTGTTTCCTGTGAAGATGGAAGTTTATTTTGAAAAGACTGTATGCATGTAAAGAGCTGAAATTGACACGTGTTGCTGGACATTCGTAGGAAAACAAATGAAAAAGGAGGAATAACTTTTTTGTGAGATATCAAACAAAATGTTGTATGAGAATACGTTGGCTCATTGAAGAGCTTTTTTTTACTTTTTGCAGGCTTTGATACACACACAGTACTTGTCTGTGGGATCAATTCATTGTTGGTTTTGTTCTTGTTTGTTGACGATAATGAATTGGAAAGAAGTAAAGGAGTGTTTTTCCCTTGTTAGTGGGGATATGTGGTTTGGGTATCAGCTGAAAACACTCAATTTAAATTAGACTAATAGTGGCTTCATTTCTGCCCTGTGACACTCTCCAGTATAGTGTTATAAGATTGTCTGTGTACCTACGTCTACGAGCACAAAAAAAAAAAAACCTGCATGGGCACTCATCTCTCCACCCTCAATCGTTCACGCTCCACTGCCAAGTCAGAGGTCTAATTATGCATTTGAGCGTGAGAGTTTAATTTGCACTTTTCATTTGGAGTGATTGGCACTCGCATAAGTTATGCTGAATGCTGTTTAACTACAGGGGAGGCAGGCGGTAGGCACCGGGCTCCCATCACCGTGCCACTCCACTCACCCTAGTTATTCATGTTGCAGATAAATGTATATTCATGTCTCTGCATACCTGAGTGTGTCGGAGTAAAAGGTCTCATGTTGAATTTAGAAGGTGTGTGTGTGTGTGTGTGTGTGTGTGTGTGGGTGCGTGCAGGTGGGGGAGGTCTTGCAACAAATTGTTCTTTTACCTCTGTGCTGGTTAGGATCCAACATTGATATCACATGTAATGCATTTGCTGCGGTGTGTGTGTGTGTGTGTGTGTGTGTGTGTGTGCCTGGTAGTTCCAAATATTTTATCAGAGCGCTGGGAGACAGAGATAGATTTCCCAGCATTCCTGTTGTGAGGGCGATGGCCTCTCCCTTGGGTGCCAGCGGGTGCAGTTGTGAGAACTTAAGAAACACACACACACACACACACAAGAAGAAAGACAAACAGTCTTATTAAAATGCATGAAAACACAGTATCACTCAAACATACTATCAGCATGCTCACTCAAGCACACAAACTGTGAAGCACACAAACACACAATCATGAATACACTTGCTTCCAAACACACACACACCAGCTGCACTTTCTGTTCCGCTGTGAGAGCCAACTGAATGCCCTGCATCTTCCCTACTTCTTCTTTTCTCCTCTTCTGTCTTACTTCTGTTTTTTTTGGTTTTGTTTTTTTCAACTTGTTGTCACAATCCCAAAACAATAACTCATTTTCTCTCTCTGTGTCTTTTCAACACCCCACCTGCCTGCCTCCACCACTGAAAACTGCAACACCAACAATTTCCTTCCTTTCCTCCCAAAGCAGATCCCCATGTGGTCAAGCACACTGCCCATCGCTGGCCTGCTTATTACCCCCCCTTCACCCTCTTTGAATTTGTGCTTTCTGAATATCTCTGCACACACACACAGGCACACACACACATAACTCCCTAATTAACAAACAATTTGTAAAGGGAGGAGGTAAGCAGATGTTGGGGAAACAATTAAGAGAATAGAAAATCGCTACACAAAGGGGTTTTGTCTGCCTGTGTGTTACGGTGATAGTCGTCTCATCGTTTTATAGAGCCGGGCCTCCTTCCTGCAGCCCTGTGGGCGTGGGGCGACTCAGTCTGAGAGCTAATAATGGAGCCGTCTGAAAGCCGGCATTGTCACGTGATGCGGGAGAAGTCAGCGATGTGTCAATCAAGCTTTGCGCAGCAGGAGTCAGGAGCAAAATGTGAGAAGGCCAAAAGATGTGAACTAGAAATGAGGAAGAAGAGAGAGAGTTGGCGAGTTTGGGCTTTTTTGTCCTTGTATCTTTCCAACGGGAGGCTTTTGCTGATCGTGCATGCTCCTTTTTTAGCGCTTGCCCTACTTCACAGTCACATACTCGCATCCTCACCTGCCCAGTGCACCTGGTCCTGATGGTGCTGACGTACAAGAACTGTTCTTTTGTTTGTACATCTCACATAGTGAGTTGGAGTACTAGTAGTTGGTGGAGGGTGGTTTATACTGTAAGTGGTTTAGAGGGGCACTCTAGCAATTTAGTATTGAAATTCAACTCGGTCGCCAGAAGAAATGTTGGCATCTGAAAATAAGTACTATTTTCTCCTGTTTGAGTAACGTTTACTAAAAACTACAGTGCCCAGCTGTTAAAGGAAATTACTGAGCCTTTTTTAAAAAATAAAACTACATATCTGTGACCCATATTTAAAGATTTATGTCTTAACTAGGAACCAATGGGCTTTGGACCGGGTTGAGTGTCAATAGGTGTTGAATAAAATCCTTTAAGCCTGTGCTTGGTTACATACGTTGACAGTATGTACTCATACAATGAGCCACATTGTTACACGGGGTGATGCGTTCCTTCCATAGACTGTAAAGGATAGTGGATGTAATCACCGTGACGTCACCCATTGGTTTGTGAACTTGCATTTTGAAGCCTCTAGTCCGGCATTTTGGCCGTCGCCATCTTGGTTATTTGCAACCAGAAGTGACACGAGAGTACAACTGAATGCTGAATAAGGTTATAATGAACATTCAAGAAGTGAAAACACACTGTTAAAAGGGTTCAAGTTCTAAGAAGAAAACACGGACAACTCACAGACCGGACAATGCCGTGGTAACGACTCACAAGGTAGCCCCGCCCTAAAGCATCCCCTGCTTTATGGTCTATTTGACTCTAAATGGGACCATAATTTACTAAATGAACATCATGCTGAATAGAAGAAGACTTGCAACTAGCGATTGAGATCATAAACTCATGTTTACAATGTTTACTGAGGGAATAAATCAAGAGAGAAGTAGGCTCCTTTTCTCATAGACTTCTGTACAATCAGACTTATTTTAGCAATCAGAGGAATCGCCCCCTGCTGGCTGTTAGAAAGAATGCAAGTTTAAAGGTCCCATATCGTGCTCATTTTCAGGTTCTTACTTGTATTTTGTGTTTCTACTAGAACATGTTTACATGCTGTAATGTTAAAAAAAATATATATCTTCCTCGTACTGTCTGTCTGAACATACCTGTATTTACCCTCTGTCTGAAACGCTCCGTTTTAGTGCATTTCAATGGAATTGCAACGGAATTGCGTTGCTAGGCAACAGCTTGGGTCCATGTTTACTTCCTGTCAGCTGATGTTATTTACATACACTGCAACAGGAAATAAACTGGGACACATTTAGAATGTTTGTGTTTAAAACCATATAATAGTCTAAATGTTGTATATTTGTGACATCACAAATGGACAGAAATCCTAATGGCTTGTTTTAAACGCACAGTTTCTGAATACGGGCTGTGTGTATGTCTCCGTATATTGAGCGTTTTTATAGTTTACCAGTATTTATATAGCACTTAAACCTGCTTTATAATATAAAAGACATGAAAATCTCACTTTTTACAATATGGGACCTTTAAGGCACTTCAGCATTGGCTTCACTTCTCAGATCTGGAGGTAGCCGACTGACTCCTTCATTACCATGATCACACACACACTGTAGTTTATTTTGACTCAATCCCACATACACCGTCCTGCTGCCACAAATACCCACTGGAGCACCAAACGTGTATTAATCCGCTGCTGAAAATAGTCCCCCAACAAATGTACTATTTCCTTCTGTTTGAGTAACGTTCGCTAAAAACTACTGCTGCCCAGCTGTTTCAGGAAATTACTGAGCCTTTTTTGGAGCGGTGTGAGAGTTTAGAGGGATTGGATGGTGTTGACTTTGCCGTGAACCTGCAGAAACCTCTGTATTCTCACAGCTGCCTCCCTCATCATTTGCGGAGGGCCTCCAATCACTGTGGAAAATCAGGGCTGGGAAGGGCAGAAGATATATCACTCATCTCCTCCTCCTCCATTCCTCTCCTGTCCCTCCATCTCCCTTTATACTACATTCTCCAACTGTGATGTGAAGGGGGGGGGTTATTGCCTCTCGTTCAAGGCAGTTGTCATAACTCACAATTCTTTGAGTTTATCTAATATTCCAATTATACAGCTGCATATTTGACAGCCGCTATTTTTAAGAGCACTTCTCAAGGGCATGACTGCAGCTCAGGCATTTCTTCAGCAGGTTGTCTGGCTGTGACAGTTCCGTCCTATCAGATTTTAAACACTCAGCCTTCTCAACTATGGAAAAAGTCAAACACTTTCCACCTGAGATGTTTTTTACAATAAGTGTGTGATTGTGTTGAAACCAGGGAGGCAGTAGTAAAACGTTTAGTGCAACAAGATTTTAGAAAGACAGTTTGGTCTTGACTTAAATCATGTTATTGCTGCACAATTACTCTATCTTTCTATCTGCTCCTCAAGCATCTAAAACTCCTTGGTGCAGAACAAAACAGAGCTAAAAGGAGAGTAGATATGGACTCACATTCATCAGTTGGACAGAAACACAACTCCACATGAATGCTAATGTTGCTCTGTGTCTGCTTGATGTGTAACTATAAGAATCTGTTTGCTATTTCATAAGCTTCATTATAAGGTCATTGCTGTGTTTATGGCTTTTTCCGCTGATAGACTTGGTTGAAATTAGTTCTAAAACATCAACCAGTCTTGAGAAATACAGCGTAACAATGCAATAATATATCTTTGATATTATAGCCTCACTATGATTAAAAAAAGGTAAAAATAGAATACAATATTTTTCTTGTTGTAAATGAGTTGAATATTTGGCTTTTAAAAAAGGTGTCCCCTGCCATCACCTTTGTAGATATCCTTACTCACCAATAAGCAGGTGACATCCAGAGGGAACATGATTATATTAAATTATAATAATATTATAATCTGCTGTTACTGAGTCATGCGCTTTATTTGAGGTGATACAAGAGCAAAGTTTGATTTATTACTGCATAATTTGTTGGTTGATGCAAAACAATTTTGCAAAGATAGTGTAGCCTATTCTCCTCTGCATCCCAAACAAAATCAGTCACAAACATTATTTTGTTTTCGGTCCAAAAGGCATCTTTAACAAAACTCACTGGCATCAAGCGTTCCCAAAACATCTTCCCTCCAACAGACTGTTTTTGCAACACGTTCTCACTACCAACTCGCCAAATACAACAGCTTGGTCAGTTACCCTGCACGTCCAACTATGACGCTCTACGTGCCGTAGTTATGGCGGGAGTAAAGGAGGAAGTCAGGTGACGTAGTATAAAGAACGATAAAGTCCATCTAGGGAGGAGATCGGGGTGGCTGGATGGTTCCAAAACATTCCACCCTGGAGACCAGCGTTCATGTCCCGTGGGAAACCAAAAGTCAACGTTGACTTATTTTAAGTTACGTTACGTAACGTTACTATGTCGCCTAGGTCCAATCCAGTCCAATCCAAATTTATTTATAAAGCACATTTAAAAACAACAAAAGTTGATCAAAGTACTGTACAATTAAACATTAAAAAACAACAACATAATAACACACTTAGACCAACTTAAAACCACCAGGACATTAAAAATAATAAAAGCCCAATAGGAAAGTAAAAAGGATTAAAAAGGGCAACTCTCATGCTGAGCCAAAAGCCAAGGAATAAAAGTGCGTTTTGAGGTTTGATTTAAAAACAGGCAGTGTCGGAGACACCCCAGTATGTGGAGGGAGAGTGTTCCAGAGCTTTGGAGCTGCAACTGAAAAAAAGGCTTGTTCACCCCTGAGCTTTAACTTTGACCTGTGGACAGTGAGAAGCAACTGGTCAGAGGATCTGAGCGTCATTGATAAAATATGTGCTTTTAAAAGGTCTGAGAGATAAATTGGAGCTTGCCCAATTAACAATTTATATGTTAATAATAAAATCTAAGGTTAACGTAGCCTATATAACTACATAACAAGTTATGTTTAACCCAAACCACAATCTTTTCCTAACCCTAACAAAGTAATTTTGTTGCCTAAACCTAACCAAGTAGTTTGCTGTGACACTAGAGGGGTAAGTGGAGCATCATAGTTTGAAGCGTAGGGCCACTGACCAAGCTGCCTGGACGCCATAGTGACACTGAACGGATTAGGGTACCAGCTGAGATAGGAGAAATGTTAAGAAAGACAATAAAAAATTATTTTACTCCTTAATCCTGAAAGTAAGAATGTTTGGCTAGTTAGGTCTGAGTTCCCAAACTGAGGTGCTTGATAAAGAGGCCCTCAAGGAAGTACAGTCGCAACTGTGTTCATACAGTATACGCTCATGGATGGATTATGACAATGGGCCCCTGGGCACAGATATAAAAGGCCCAAAAGACACCAAACAACTACAAAGAGAAGTCAAAAAACTACAAACGATGAAGTTACATTTGTAGTAGCTGTCACATGGCCACATAATACTACGTGACCATGTGGTTTATAGGTGTCTCTTTGTAGTCATTTTGCTTCTCTTTGTGGTTGTTTTGTATATCACCGGTCATTTTCGATCTCTTTGTAGTTGTTTGATTGACTTTCTAACAAGAAATATGAACAGTAACTTCAAACAGGAGCCCCCTGACCCCTCGGGTGTCCAGGCCTGTGCTCGTGTAATTTATTCAGGACCTGAGGGCAGACGGTGATGAGAATTAAGACCTTAAGTAAAAGCAAATATGTTCTGTTGATTTATATCCAAATGTTAACCTTTTTGGTGAATTATGCCCCAAAGCATTGTGCTCTATGGAGCTCTGAATCTAACTTTTTGGCACAAAAACAGGCTTTCATGCAAAACGTTACCATATTAATTTGATCTTATAAACAGGGGACCTGGACTGCATGCTAAATCTGTTGTAATCAAGCATGTTGAAGTGTTGAGGTATGGAACGATAAGAGCACAAATCATCTACAGGCCTGAACACGCTCTAGGTCCTGAAATTGGAATGATAGAGTAGCCAACATGGCCAACAGCACTGGCCCTCTTCCAAAGACTAACCACTAAAGGTATGTTTCCTCTAGCGCTTTGGCATTGATACATGAGCAGGTTTTCCAGCCTGCAGTTACTTGCCTCGCTAAAACCGAGGCTTAGGTCCGGCTAAGCAAGACATATCTTTTGCTCATTCACAGCCTGGAAACCCAGGAGACAGTGAATAGAGAAATGATCTATTTCAATTCATAATGAAAGCCAGCACACAATTTCTATTCAATTGCATTTTTTCTTTTTGCCCAGATCAGTGAAATTCAAGCTCCCTCCATTCATTCCCTGAGAACAGGCAGCACATAACAGAAAAACCAAGCCAATTTACAGCAATAGCAGAGAAACTGAAAACAAGACACAGTGGATCTGGGATTTATTTGTACATGCTCTGTTGGCCAAAGAAAACGGACACCAGCTTTCCATTTTGGATTCTTTAACTCCAGACTATATACTATACATGACTCGCTGACCTTTCTGGTAACCACCGGCTGCAGGCAGACAAGAGGTTCTTATAGATGGGTGAGAAACGTGCCTGTGGTGGATATAGAGAAGTGGAGAGTGCAGTTTTTATTTTGCTTCTCTCATTTACTTTCATACTTGTCGAGCTGCCTTATAAGCCACTCAGACCACAGGGCCAATTTCAGGTGCAATTTCCGGGCTGGCTAAAAGCAGCTGCGCTCACAACCTTGAGCCGAGCGGCGTAATACAAAAGCAAATGGAGCAAGGCTTGAACCCTCGTCCATTTAGGCTCGCGTATGGTCACATTTCATGGGAAAATGAGAATATGGAATGTCTCAGAACATACTGTTCTTTGTAGATGGAGAGGCATGTATGGGTATACCGCTGGGCCAAAAAAATGCAGCCTTTTGTTTTCCAATCATCATCAATGTTTATATTCTATAACTACGGTTTGTTATGCATGACACTGCTGGCTCCCTTCCGTGTCCTTATGGTCAAGGTCTGTGGTAATATCATGCAAATGACATGCAGGTTTACTTGACACGTCCGGACTTAACTGTTACATCTCACCTTTAATTTGTTCCGACACATCAGCCAGTTGTAGCTTGAGAGCCAACAGCACCATTCTCTAAGTCATTTCCAAGTCAGGTCTGAAGACCATGGCCCCCGTCCCTGAGTTGCTGCCGGCTGGGCCCAAGGGCTGTTCAGCTGACCTACTAATCAGCCGGCTATTCCCTAAGTAGGAATCAGCCTTTTCTGGGAGTTCTGTGTCAGCAGTTCTGTGCGGGAGAGAAATGTCTAGCTCTGCAAATCAAAAGACACAAACACAATTTCCCAATCCCTGCGACCAAAAGGCATTTTGTGCTTACACACCAGGTTTACAGTTTAACAAATGAATATGTAAAACAGAAATAAATAAAATGTCATGACACAATAAAATGTTTTTTTTCTCATCCTAAGGGATTGTTGTCTACTATACAATAATCAGCAGCTACGTCGAAAATGTACACATGATGCACGTGGACACATGTAGGAAGGTAAATAAAGACTGTTAACATCACCCCATGACCTTGAGTCTGGTCTTATGACACTCTAATGCAATGTGATCTCATGGGAAGGCGTATAGCACGCCACTTTTAAGGGCATTTTGTGTGTCATGGCTAGGCATTTTGAGCTTTTTGCGTGTCGTTTAACGTCCCGTTCTCATTCCTAACTCGTCACATACGGACTCACGGGTGCAGTTTTAAAAATGTGGTCAATATTGTGAGTTCAAACTAAACTACTAGGTGAGGTTGAGGAAAAGATCATGGTTTGGGTTGGCATGTTATTCATATGCATACAAAGGCTGGTGATATACAGAGCACTAGTGGGGGAATGTGGCTTACACATTTACATACAATTTAAACTGTACAGGCCGATACTGACTCAAATAGCTGGATCGGATATTGGTGACAGGGGGGCCGATCTAATCAATTCAATTCTATGTTTATACATTATATACTAGAATTTGAATTCCTTTTTTCAGTTTTGACCAATTTGTTGCTGCATTAAAACAGTTTACACCTGAATTGTAATTCTTGTTAGTTTTGAAGATTTTTTGCTAAGTTGTTGGTGTACGATTTATTATCTTCATAATAAAGAACAATTAAATACATTTATTTAATGTTATCTATTTATTTATTTGTTACATTGTGATTTACAAAATTAGAAAAGCAATGTTTAAGTCCAGCCTGATGTTGCCTTACACATATTTTAATGATCTCAGTCACTTCCACACAGTGAGGCATACAACTTATTAATTAAACACTGGTTTTGGATCGGTACTCGGTATCGGCCGATACCCAAAGCCCAGGTATCGCTATCGGTAACGGGATTGAAAAAGTCAGATCGGTGCATCCCTACTGTAAAATCAATACAGAATGAGAATGAAATAACATTTGCATTGTGTGATGAGCATACACATCTGGAGGATTTTCAGTATCATCAGTAATTAATCACAGATTTCTGAAAATGAGGAGCAAATAAACTCAATAAAGTTTAAATCTATTCTAAAAGTTATTGATGAATTTTCATTCCAGTTAATTTGTTCCTTCAATGACTCAATTAAGCCACTTGGGAGCCCTGATATAGATTTATTTTTTTAGAACTTGTACTTGGAGTACATTGTTGTACTGGTACTTCCACCACTTTGGGATTATGAGCTCTTTATCAACTGACATGATCATTAACTTCATGTTGAGGTCAAAATCTACACATATCTTCTTTTTTCACTTTCATTATTATGTGTTTAATCAAAATGCTACACAGAAGAATTACAGCCATGTCCTCCATCCAGGAGGACACTGAGCAACATTGTTTTAAAGATTACTTTTTGGCATTGTTGCCTTTATTTGAAAGTTTTAGAGACAGAGGCTGCGAATGGGGAGGGAGAGAGAGGTCCCAAGACTGGAATCAAACCCAGGATGTTGCGATAATGTGGCATGCGCTGTAACCACGGTCACGGTGCCGCTCCGACATTGAGCAACTTTTGGAAAGACAGACCACACAAACTCATAAGAGGCAAAGCTCAAATACACCATTCACACAGATAGGAGAAAAGTACAACACACACAGAGGGAGATAGAGACAAAGAGATTGATCAAGTTCAAGTCAAATACATACTTGACAATCCTTGAGTGTAGGAAATGTAAAGATTGTGGTGATTGCACCCTGAACTTGTTTAAAAATCTTGATGATTAGAGTGTGATTAACACGCATTCATTCACACATCACAGAGAGAAAAAGGAAGTAAAGTGACGCTTGTCAGTAGAACGACAGTCTGGATGGTGTAAGTAAAAACTCACTGCTTATAAATAGTCTTGGAAACAAACCTTCACTGAATAAAAAATCATCCGCCATGTAAAGTGTTTCATTAATACCTGGCTGCGTATGCGTCTGTATGCGAAGGTTACGGGTGTTAAGGTAAAAGCAAAACATTCTTTTCTTGCATTATTTTCTTGGAGCGTGAACTCGTGTGAAAAGCACAAGGTTTTAACTATAGCGTGCCAACAGCTTCGAACGTGTGCAGTCTATTTTAATTAGTCGTATCTCAGGCGTGTGAAGTATTCATTCAAAATAGCACCATTTTTCTATGTGTTTTTTATTCAAATTATTACAATAGAACACATACACTGTGCAGATTGAAAAGGCAGTAATTGAGGTTAAAATAACCTTTAATTGGCATAAAAGCAGAGTGCATGTATTTCTGTTTAACATGGACAACTAGCAGCGAGTTCAGGGCTTTTTGGGGGGTGATTATGGCAATCACACGATAGGAATGATGTCCAGCAGTGTCTTTCAGCAATCATGGCTATTCATAATGTTTGAAAAGGTCGGTTGTGTATTTGGGCCAAATCTCCCTATGTCCCTGCCTCTTCCTGTCTCAGAGGTGGATGACGTCCTCGCCACACCACCCCACATTACAGTCGGCGTTCAGGAACGGATCACAAACAGCAAAATATCTCCTCCTGACACATGATACACTAACATTAAAATGAAAGCAGAATTAAATTTCCTGTTATTTACTGCATTGCAACACAGCAGTCGCTACGAATCTGACCTGCTGACACTCATTGTGAACTGTGACAGTAGAGACTAGGGGAGAAGCTGATGATCTTGTGATGTTGTGATCATTATATGATCATATGTTTCCAAATGACATCCTGGTAGTCACATGCAGGTGATATAAGACAGCAATAAACCTCTGCCAGGACCAAGATAACCACTTGATTTTGCTGACTTATTTTAGGGTTTGCTGAACTTCAGATTGTGAATTTTACTGCATAAAATGGTGATGTGTCAACACGTTCTCACTGCCAACTCGTCAAATGCCACCGCTTGATCAGTGGCCCTATACACTATGACGCTTTAGGTACACCTCTAGCGTCAGTTTATGATGTGTCAGGGATGGTGAGTCAGTTTCTGCCCCCCTACATGCACTTTTCAAAATGAACTCCCAACATTGGTTTACATAATTTTTAAGCTTCCTTACGCAACAAAACTACTTAGTTAGGTTTAGGAAAAGATCCTGGTTTGGGTTAAAATAACACCGGAAGTGCTGTAACTTAAGTACGTAACTTACATGACAAATAAATCAACTCAGACTTCTGGTTTCAAGTTTTCAAACAGCGGCCTCCTGGCTGAAAGTCTTGTGTTTGTTGGACCCATCCTCCTCCACTCCCACCAGCGCTGTGTGTGGCTTTCTAAACTACGTCACCACAGCACTTTCCATGAGCATTTACTGTTGCCACAGATGGGTTTACATTAATGGAATGCTGGGTCCGTCTCATACAGACACTAAAGGGTGCCTCGGTGCGTCGGTATGAGACTCAGACCAAGCGTCTGTATTTGACTAGTTGGGAGTGCGAACGGGTTGGATGTGTAGATTTTGCCCCAAATTTCTTCGTCATGTCAGAAAGGGATTGCACCATGGAGTGACCAATAACTCCTCCATCGCACATACTATATTATAGGTAAGGAATGGATTGGAAAAAATCTGAACCTATCATTTTAAAATTGCAATAAAGATTTACTACTATCCAGTGAGTTCATATTTTAAACATCCATTCCATATAAAGATAATACTACGGGCCTGGATCAGAGGTAGTGCAGAGCTAGCATGTTACTGTGCGGATGTGCATTTTCAGAGATTTAAGTGAACCAGTAAGAGCTCAAAGCTGTTGCAGGGACTCCGCCTGACACTTGGATGAATAGTCTCTATAACATCTCAGTCAGAAGGACAAATAAATATATAGATGTAGAATGCAAAAGAATGAAGTTAATGTAACAGTTTTCCTGACAGATAACCTAGTTTCAGCAGCTCAGATGTGTGTGCCACAGTGAGGCTATATGCATGCATAAAGCCTGGAACATGGGACTAGATCTGAAATGCAGTGATCATTTTTGATTTTGTGGATGACCACAAGTAATAGAGTGAGGACTGGAAGTGGTATGGCCCTGCGTTATACAAACACAGCCCCCTGCACTATCTTATGCATGGAAAATGAAATGTGCTCATGCAGGCTGAGTCTTCCAGCAGACTTAAAGCCTGACTGGTAGCAAGCACTACATTACTTCTGCTCCTCCACTCATGCATTTTCTCACAGCCGTCCGTCTGCCGCTGAATATAAATGGAAAATTTGGACGGTGCATTCGCAGTTGCCACTACTACTACTACCACCACCACCACCACCACTACTTCTGCGAGGTACTTGTGGAGTTAGATTTCCATTCTAAGTATTTCTGTCTGCATTCAGCCAGGCTTTTTTTTTATCCTGAGTGTGGAGACATTCTTGTCAGTTTCCTGGTTTATATGGAGTAGTTGCTATACAGAACGGATGCAGTATATTGTGAATATCGAGGTGTGGTGCGGTGGCCAGAAATGACAATCACCACGGCGACCCTGCTCCATTGTGCCAGCCTTCCCTCCTGTTCCCTGTGTCGCCCTCTCTGTAATAACACCCCTCCTCCTCTACCTCACACACTTTCTATTTCGTTTTTTTTCACCATTAGGTCTCTGCAGTAGAAGCTGTTCTACTTTTCCTGTCCACAGAAACTCCTCGTCACACTTCCTGCGGTTAATACGTCCACAGCTGACTCACGAGATAATCAGTGCAGTTGTCTGGTGATTGGCAGGTCACAAGATCCTCCCCTCGCCTCGCCGACGCACACATCCGTCTCCTGCTCCCGGGCCTCTGCGCTGAGTAAACACCGTCTCACAGTCCACATCAAAATAGCAGGAAGAGTGTCGTAAAAGTGGTGGAACGTTGGAAGTGAAAAACTGCACTTGCAAATGGAAAAAAAAGGGAGAAATCCTCACGTCTTGCCAAGTTTAAAGAAAGACAGCAGACTTCCATATGGAGCCGTAAAGGATCGGACTACAAGTGGAGCACTGATTGTGAATCATGCTGTTATTGTTCTTTTCACTCAGGTGTCCAGTGAAAGCTGATATTGTCACATCTGGCTAACTAGGATACAGTGTGTGTGTATCTCTGTGAGGACCAGTTTGAGTTTTAGACCTTGTGAGTGAGGACGGCTCTGATTTCCTCAAAGGGCTGTTTAGGGGTTAAGACTTCAGTGTATTTATTCTTTTTTCTTATTGTTAACAAATCTTCTCCGTCTGTGGTCCCGCTCAGCGTAAATTGTTAAAAAACGGCTCACAGATATATAGTTTCATTTCAAAAAGGCTCAACAATTTCCTTAAGCAGCTTAGTTTTTATAACACGGTACTCAAAGTGGAGGAAATTGTGAATTTGTGGGGCCCTATTTTAAGTGGCGGATCAATACACATTTGGTGCTCCAGTGAGTATTTTTGGCAGCAGAACGATGTATGTGGGATTGAATCAAAATAAACTACAGTGTGTGCGTTTATGGTAATGAAGGAACATGTGACACAGTGACACAGTGAGACTCTTTGATGTGTTTTTAATAGGTTCTTTTTTTAACAATAATGGAGCTCTATGGGAGAGAGGAAGAAGATATATCAGGCTTTGATACACACACAATACTTTGTTAGTAGATACATTCATTGACTGTTTTTGTCTTTTTATCGCATTGGTATGGAGGACAAAACCTGCCAAAATCAAAAATAAATGAATAAATAAATAAATGACTCCATAAATAAATAAATGTGCCATTAAATGTAGCAAAATGAATGTTAAAAATAAATGTAGCCATTAATTAATTGATACAATGTGACAGAAATTGATATTTAATTGTGCTTCTTTATGTATTTTTCTTTGTATTAATCCCCTGATTTATTTACTCTTTGTGTTTAATTTTCCCTTTTATTTATTTATGTATTTAGTTTGATTTGTTTGATATTTGTATTTATTTATTATTTTTGCATTCATTTTTTTATTAATTTTATATTTATTTCAAATGCATGTATTTAAGTATTTTTGCATTAATATATTTATTTATACACAATTTTCCCTTTGCATTTCACCCCTGATGTATTTCCCCAAACTTAATTATTTCTGTATTATTTTCTTTATGTCTTTACACATTTCTTTACGTATTTCTGCCTCATTATGCAAGTGAGGGGGCTGTCACTCAACATGTGTCATCATGGGGTCTGGGTGCTTAACTATATGCTAAACTGTCTGCTTCTGCTTATCAAGTCAACATTTAATGACTGATATATATTTTTTTTATTTATCAAGTCACTTATTTATTTATTAATTATTTTTTTTTATTTTGGCAGGCTCCGTCCTCCATACATTTGTTGACGAGCACATACTGTATGACTGAAGGTTCAAAGTGGTCCAGTTGAGTTTGTGTTTCACGTCTCACCTGACAGAGAGCAAAAAGGAAGCATTTCTCGGAAAATGTCATTGGATGTCTATGAGTTATATATTTCGGACAGTCACTGCAAAGGATTTGCATCCATTAACAAGACTTCCACCAGTTAGACATCACCCTGTAAAAAGCAGTTGTATAATGTGTTTTGTGGCTCTGGAGGAGCTTTATCAAGTCTGAGAAAATAGCCCTGATGATGTCATAGTGATGTCATCGGGATTATCTCAGCTCAGACAGCACATTTTAAAAAGAAAGATTGCATTAAAAACTAGGAGAATGAAGTCTGAAAGACGTGGGTGTCTATCAGGGTGAGGCTGATGAAAACATGCTACAAGATGCATTATGGGAAATGGATGATAGAGTTTTTGGAGCTTAGCTCATATGAGGGACTCAATCAGGATTTCTCAGCCGTTTCTTTTGTTTTGTTATTTTAATCTGCCTTTTGTGAGTCTCCCCAATGCTATGGAAGTGCAATATGAAATCACTGGAGTATACCGCCAGAAATATTTTCATTTCTGTATCTCCTGTATCAATATTTAAGGGCGGAATACAAGCACATAAAAATAGAGGGGAAATAATAACTATATATACTGTATAAGATCCAATTATAATTTTATAGCTCAAATAAATTCAGGTCTCTAGGGAGGGGTGGTGGGAGGGGGTCAAATGGACGGACGGGAGGGCGGGGGTGAAGAGTGGGTTAAGTTATAATTAGGATTATACGTAGGAGGTTTAAATGCATGTTGGAAAATCATTTATAATAAACTGCGATCAAATTTAATTTGAACATTTTGGCTATGGCATAGCACACCAATGTGCTTATCATGGGTTCTCCTGTACACATTCAATTCAATTTACATGCTCTTGAGTCCGTTTCACACCGCAGGAGACGGGGACGCAGCTGAATGAAGGTTGAAATAGTCACACACACCACATTTTTCTAAACGAGTATAATGAAGTGTAATCCATTCATCTATTAAACTTTTAAAAGACGACTATATCTGACTTTTGAGTATTCCGTTAAAATAATAAATCTGTTAATTTACACATTCACACATTGGGAGTTTTTTCTTTGGCCAGCTGTCCTTCCTGCATTTGCCAGCTTCAACTGTGTTACTTCCAGTCTGGATTATGTGTTTAACTTCTTCGTATGTGTCTAATATAGTTCGCTCTACCTTCGTAAAATGTGCCGCTCTGCCTGTCTGTCTGCAAGTCTGTGGACTTGTTCATGTCTGTGATTGGTCATATTCTACAAACACTGCCCTGTTCATGTGAACGCGCTCACAGCCAGACTGAGAAACCCTGGGTTGATTTACGGAGTTGTTAACCACCTTCGTAGTACAGTTTAGTGTGATCTCGTTTGTTAGGGTTAGTTAAGCCTGATAACGAGAAGATAACCTGGGCATGTTGAACTCGCTGCTTAATACAGGCCTCAGGTCTAAACCGTATACGCATTGTTTTCTGTATAATTTACTGCATATATTTTTGTATTTCATTCCATGTCTCTATGTGAATGTAAATGTCTGTAAATGTATAAAGCACATTTGGATTATCTTAGTGAATAGATGTAGATGTGTTATGCAATGTCAACACAATATTTCAGTTACTTCATTTTCATAAGTGTCTCCTCCAAAATGAATGCAAATGGGAGAAAAACAACAACGCTGCAGTAGTCCTTTAATATTGACTTTATTTACATTTATGTTGTGAATCTATGTAAAAAAAAAAAAGGCCATCTACAATCTAATATGGATGTAAATACCCTCAGATTGAAGCTGAAAGTCATTACCTCATAGTCAGTGTTTCATTTCAAACTGTTGGAGTTGCAGAACCGATACAATAAAACCTTTCCCTGTTCAAATACCGTCCACTGTATGTGTCTACACGTGGATGAATTCTGCATGTTCATCTGTGTTTGTTGTTCCAGACTTGAAAACCAAATCAAACATGTTTACATGCCAATTACAACAGAAACCTGCCAGTTCAAGCTTCACAACAATCCCCTTTTTTCCCACATGCCACACACTCAGAGCAACCACGGCGCCGACGCAGCCCTGCATTCTACTGACTGTTAGTGAGGACGGCAGCGCTCCAATCAAAGACAACAAACAAGACAAACCTTTAGGCAAAAAACCATCCCACACCTGACAGCATCAGGCTGGAGACGCCAAGCCTTTAATAGTTGATTGTGTAATTACTGCTTTGATGTTGACGGCGTGCTCAGACTGAAAGGAGAGCAAACACCTACGAATGTGCCGTCACTAAAACTACAGCGTTTCCAGCCAAGACGCGTGTAGAAACACACTACAATGCAGTTTTATTGACGTGAAAAGTATATACAGCAGTGAAAAAACAGCTTAAACAACCATACTTGAATAAAAGGAATCACACACTGGTTCATTTATTTAATGAGAGAGAAGAACACATGAAGAATGCTGCATTCCCCGTCTACCCGTAGAGGGCTTTCAGAGGTGCATTCAGAAAGAACGCTGTCATTTTTGTAACCTGAAACTGTTTGTTTGCGTTGGTTACTCGCAGGATAGAAGGCTAGACGGGAGTGTCTCCTGACAGCCCCCGTCCTTGTTCCGTGACTTGGTTGATTGACAAATGTGTTTTGAGACCAAATAAAAAAAAAGGAGTTGAGCAGGGCCCCCGTCGCCCTGTCGGGTATAGCGCCGCCTGAAACGAGACACATTCCCAGCTTCATTGGGAAATATTACACTTCAATGAAGGTAACTGTTTTTGACGTCTCTTGTTCCTGAGAACCTCCCTGCTCTTGCTTTCTTAACGCGAGACATAATAAGACATGAGGCACATATTTGGACAAATACATAGTGAACGTGGCAGGCGACTGACACCAGCAGAGAGGAATGTAATTACTTTTATGCCTGTTTTCGTATAGTTAAAAATTACATAAACGGTCTTAATTGACTGTTTGAATTAGTTAAAAAATCTATTTGTCAATCCGGATATACATACTCATTTCTTATCACAGACAAGGTTATGTCTTGTCTCAGTGTTGTTGCACACATTCCCATCTTTATTTCTTTCTGTTCATCTCTCTCAGGTTGTGAGAGACATATGTATGTGTGTGTGTGTGCGTGTGTGTGTGTGTGTGTGTGTGTGTGGTCTCCGGATCAAGCCACAATTTGCCAGTGGCAGGAAAGCATTTGTGCGTCTATCTTAGAGAAAATCCATATGATCAGTGCTGGAGTACTTTTATTGTTCCGTATTGCATAATCTGCACAGTTTATAAAAAAACATTATAATCATAAAGATGGGGTAACACCACTTGGGCAATGTGGTCTGTCTTTATTTTCAGGCTCAAGATGCAGCACACTGACAAATAGGTTACAGATGACAGTTTGTTTTGAAAAGCTATAGCGCAAGTCTCCTTTATATATCCACGTTGAATAATTCAACGTGGATTAACGTGACATTACTGGACGTCCTAAAGACTGTAGCTATGAGGGATGAGATATATACACAAAAGGCCACTTCAGTCCAAAGCTGATTTAAATTGTTGTTTGAGCTCCAACAACGATGGCTGAGCATCCAGAGCTGTGCTTGTGACCCGGCGACAACTTGATAAATTTGGTCAATATGTTTTGCTAAAGTTGTAGAAGTAGAATGGGACGTAGACTTTGCGATGCAAAGGTCATTTCACACAAACGGCTCTCAGCCTTCGGCTCAGTATGATGATAACTCATTTAGCTCAATCGATTAAAATATTTAATCATGATTTATCGCAAATTAATCATTTTTCATCTGTTCAAAATGTACCTTAAAGGGAGATTTGTCAAGAATGTAATACTCTTATTAACATGGGAGTGGGCAAATATGCTGCTTTATGCAAATGTATGTATATATTTATTATTAGAAATCAATGAACAACACAAAACAATGACAGATATTGTCCAGAAACCCTCACAGGTACTGTATTTAACATAAAAAATATGCTCAAATCATAACATGGCAAACTGCAGCCCAACAGGCAACAACAACTGTCAGTGTGTCAGTGTGCTGACTTGACTATGACTTGCCCCAAACTGCATGTGATTATCATAAAGTGGGCATGTCTGTAAAAGGGTGACTCGTGGGTACCCATAGAACCCATTTACATTCACATATATGGAGGTCAGAGGTCAAGGGACCCCTTTCAAAATGGCCATGACAATTTTTCCTCGCCAAAATATAGCGCAAGTTTGGAGCGTTATTTAGCCTCCTTCACGACAAGCTAGTACGACATGGTTGGTAAAACTGGATCCCTTAGTTTTCTAGTTGTATATGTATCTACACTGTAGCTTTAAAACTGAGCCCGCTGCAACCAAGTTGCGTTAATGCGTTAAAGAAATTAGTGGAGTTGAAACGAATTTGCATTAATGCGTTATCACGTTGTTATCGCGTTGACTTTGACAGTCCTAGACGCAAAGACTTGATTTTTTCAGTTCTTCAAACCTTGTTTACAGTATGTGAAGCTCAGAGCTACAAGTCCTTAGAGGAAAAGTTCACATCTTTTCAAGTGTATCTTAATGAAATATTCACATGCCCAACACGGTGTAACCATTCCTCCTGCTCATACTGGCTATTAAGAGAAAACACTTTCTGATGTGGAAGAGATAGGGGACAAAATCCACAGCCCTGTTCCTTTAGTTAGTGAGCTATAGTCAAATCAAGTGAGTGTGTACCAGATTAATAGAAATGTTCCAGAGTTACATTTGTGTTTGTATCAGAAAGTTTTTGCTTGCTGAAAAACAGCAGGTGGTTAATAACACAAAGGCTACAACAAAGACCAATTCTTTACTGACTGTTACCTCATATTAGCTTCAGCTGAACTGAACATTTTACACAGAATGTGGATTTTGTCTCTTTAGGAAGGGATCTCTTTACGGCCAGTGTGGACAGGAGAAACAACATTAAAAAAGCAGGGTAATTAATTGTGACGATTTGATGGTCATTTAAACATTAAAATGTATGAAGGGTTGCATCATGTATGTACTTGCATTGAAATCCAATTGCATTTAAAGGGACTGTTTGTAAGAATCAGAAATTGCTTGTTAACAGCGACACCTGTGGCTGTTAAGTCAACGAAAGTCAGCGTTCTGTTGCTCGCACTCGCAACAACTCGCTCTACATAGACATGAACGAGCATTGCTCAAAACAGTGAGGCGACAAACGTCAGCTAAAACCATAATATCACTCTATATTTCAGCGGTCTCTCCATGAATCACTGCTGATCCTAGTGTTGGCTTTTCCTGCCTCAGCCTCCCGACCGCGGCCGGAGGGAACAGGGGAGACACCGGAGTTTTGGTCAGAGACGATAACGTTTCTCTCTGCGGAGCCCCGTCACTTCACAAGACACGGGAAACCTCTGTTGGTCTGGAGGAGCTGCAGCAGTTATTTCTGCACAAACGTCCACTGTACATTCACTAGATATTCTCAGAGCTATACTAACTCTTCTGCAGTGTGGAGTGTGCGCGCATGCACGTGAGGTGGAGCGAAAGAGTGAGAACGAACGCGGTGTGTGAGTGAAGGCAGGCAGGCAGAGGAGCAGAGTACAGCAGAGACTCCGGCCCTGGAGACCAAAGCTACGGTCTCCCCTGCATCCTCCGACCGCGATCAACACTGTTTAACAGACGGGCTTCACTAGATACAACTTTGCTGTTTTGGTGCTTCCATGTAGTTTGTGTTGAGTCTTGTCTGAACAGCGTAGCCACACGCGAGCGTGCATGGGACACCGACCCGGAAGGATTTATACGTGTAAGAAGTTACAAACAGTCCCTTTAAGTTTTTTACATTTGAGTTAGTTTCAAGTGCAGGTGATATATATGTAAGATAGATGACTCAGCTCTGTCTTATTTAAATGTGTCATACAATGTGATCTGTCAGATCGAATCTGTTTTATGAGAGATTTTGGAACATTTCATCTCATTGTACAAATTTAAATTTGTTCTTCAGCTTTAAACTACTGTAACTAACAAAACTCAGCTGCAGCCATAATTCTATGACAGACAATCAAATGATCAGCACTGAGCCAACTACATCATGGGTTCAACTTCATCTGACTAAAAAAACACCATCACACCTAACTGCTTCAAGAACCATGTGAGCTCCTCTAACATCATGGTAGTCCAGACTAGTTCAGCCACATTTGATTTAGCAAAGTTCACAGCTGCAGTTGCGATGTTAGTATAACAAGAGTCATTTGATTTGATAATATCTAGATAAAAATAAATCTTTAACTATCTCAATATGTAGTTTGAATGACAATTGTTGTGAAATGAAGAATATCAGATATTGATGATTTGTTTCAAGTTATTTGTAATGTATCTGCAGTACCAAGACAACTGGGGGTGTGATTAGACGAGAACATTGAGTTGCTCCTCTACATCTTATCGGGAATCAAGCGAAACATATTTCTGTTTCAGCACTGCACTTCAACTTTGATCACTTCCCTTTGGAAAATCCTGGAACTAATGTTCACTCAGGGGAGATGTCCGTATACCAATGTGAGTGAAACCTACGCATACTACAGTACATGTGCCGCCTGCCACTTCTAAATAATGACAAGAATAAACTGTTTATTGATCTACACCACAGCCACCTGGATCCCACTGAATACATGCAGTAATTTAATATGTATGTACCCAGAGCCACTCTTGATCTGGAATTATTTATAGCACATCTTGCCAACAAGTAGAATTTCCAGGAGGGCTGTTTTTTTTTTTAAATAAACAAATAAGATCCATAAAAATAAATAAAATGCCCCTGAGCATGAATTAAATGATGCAAAACAAGAAATAAGTCTAAAAGTGCAGGTATTAATTTACTTAACATGTTGGCTTCTGACTGGCTTCATTGTAGCTGAAACCGAGCATTTAAAACATGCTCGGATTGGCCCCGAACCCGGAACAGCTCGGGACACCTCGAACAATAGAGAGGCCAATGGTTTAGATGGAGGAAAATGGTTTCTATGGATACCCACAAGTCTCTCCTTTTACAGACATGCCCACTTTATGAACAGTATAAATGTGTTATTTGCATAAATTGGGTATCACTGCAAAGCTGAGACTCTTGTGGATCCAATGAGCCCAATGTGTGATGACTTGACCTCACTGTATAAAATGACCTGTGGTGACCTCTAGGATAATCACAGCCTCATGAAACTTTACAGCCACAAACTAGAGACCTAGAGCATTCAGAGGATGAATGGCTTTCCTAGCTAGACTTACAATAAGGGGGTTTCTGAGCGGTTTCCAGAACAGAAGTGCACGCCATCTAATCGCCAATGTGGTATTTTGGAGGGATTATTGATAATTTTATCATTCTTCGAGTCGTAAAAAAATGGTTAAATTCAGCACAAAATCTGTGTAACAAATAGTATCAACCCAAAAATTGCTGCAACAATTTACGAGACTAAATAGAGCATGGGAATGGCCATCATATACTTCCATCATAATGTTCTAAGCCCTTATACACTTTCACAATTTATTTGAATTAATTAAGCTTCATCTCACATTAATCTTCAAGTTCCCAGCTTTCAGATGTTGTACACTACTTCTATGTGACATCTATTGCTGACCTGCTATCTCCCCCTAAAGTCCCCCTGTACCCCCTTAAAAAAGACACAAATGGGTCTATTGTGGGTCTCAGACGGTTAAGGTGGACATCAAGTAATTTCAGCGTCCTCAGTTAGAGCCATTGTAGACACTGAGGTTATGTCCTTGTATCTTTAGCACCTTGTGTATTATTTACATTCTATTCATGGTTAATATTTCATTGGCTAATTCCAACATTTTAAGTTATATATATTAAATAAAAAAATAATAGCTATTTCCCGACTAGAATTGTATTCCTGTCATCTTAGAGAAGGCTTCCAAACAGAACTTAGAGATTCAGGGTAGGAGATAAAAAATGATGTGGGTCGGTGGGGTGTGGGGGGGTAGCTTTGGGGGACTTTGATTCACGACCCAAGTAGTCATGATTGAAACCATTAATCATACGTATTTTCTTGTATGTTCTTGAAACTCAATAATTCCTCTTGGGTGCCGAGCAACGCTGTAGCAGTAATTGCTATTTCCGAGGTAATAGTAAGGGTCAATGGTAATGGCTAAGGTCAATGACCTCTGGGATCTGACACTTTGGGTGACATGCAAACCAAACTGTGTTTCTCAGAGGTGTATCCGAGAAAGAAAATGTGTAATTTATACTGTGTATAACGTGGCGATTAAAGTGCCCCTAAAAATAATCGATCAATAACATCAACCCCATTAAAAATTGCCTCTGCATTGTTGCCCTTCTCCATCATTTCAGCTGTTCCTCCCCTGTCAGCCAGAGACTCATGACACGAGCTGCAGACTGAGAGGAGGAGACAGTTCAGTAATATGTGCTCCCCTTGGCCTCGCGTCTGGCTCTTAATAGCACTTCACAGCGGTAATGGTGCTGAGGTTAATGTTAATATGGAAATGACTCTTGTGTGTGTGTGTGTGTGTGTGTGTGAGTGTGCAGCTGAGGGTCGGCCCGTCCTTCATCCCTAGAGCTGTAGCTCTTCATCAGACAGAGTCTCTCCCTCTCTGGAAATGGGTGAGAGCCGACAACCATGGCTCGTGCCACGAGACCGACACAAGCCTGTGGCATCAGCCTTTCTCCTCCCGACCGGAGGCACACACACACACAGTGATTTACAGGCCCGATAGCCGGCGAGCCCGGGCTTGGAGAGACGAGGTCTGGGCCGCCATCGATCCGCCGTTTGATTGCTTTGGTTTACGAGCTGCTCCAGTTTAATTGAACAGAACTAAAGGTCCTGAGATTTCACCTTCTCGACGAGAGCTGATGTGTGATTAGTGTAATGGGGCTGGGCGGTTTTTCCTACATCACACATCAGGTTTGTATCCAACAGTTAATACGTCTGCGTGTATACTCTTCATTCACTATCACCACCATGTCATGTTAAGAGATCAATTTTCAGCACTAAGCGTGAAGGTGAATGTGGCTCCTGCAAAGCGGCGAGACGCCGTTTCCAGCGATAGTCTGGTGTTTTGATCACGCTAAAATGCAGTCATACATTTCACATTCAAACTTTATGGCGAATAAATACCTAGCTGTTCATCTACTGCTATTTCACCCCATCTGCCTTTGGACCGAGATCCAATGGCCATCTGGTTCCTTCTTTATTCTCCCAAATTGATCTACCACTCAGCTCACCCCTCCCCACACTCAATATATATGACTTCACCCCTCCCATTCTCCAGTTAACCCACAGCAAATCAGCCATTTAAGTTCGGGAGCTGGGCCAAGGCTATATCTCAGGAAAGAAAAAAGAAGGAGCGAGGTGAAAATTTGGGTCTATGACTAAAAGCAGTTGGCTCGCACCCAACTAAACAGTCAGGGTTAAGGTAGCTGCAGTTAACTGCTCTGGATGCGTGAGCTTCTGGAGCTGCCTTTGTGTATGTGTATGTTTCGCAGCTTTCCCGGTGTTGAGTTTCAGTTTTCATGCTGATGGGAGGAAACGCTGATTTAATTTCAGTCTCCTTTGAGTGCATCTGGGACGCTAATTTACAACCCTCGATACTTATAGATAATCCACTGTGGCCGGACCACGTTGGCTATATAAGAGCAGGGAGCGCTAACATTGGGATTCATACTGTACTGTAAATACAAGTCAGTCATAAATAGAGCCGAAGCAGATGGGAACAGTTTAAAATTGAGTCCCAGAAGTTGAAGTGAAGCGCATCGCTTTTGCTTTAGAACTGCAAAAAAAAATGTTTTGCACCGAAGGAGAGTTCATTTTGGCTGATTATTTTACAGAGATTTCTTCTCTACTTAGGGTTGCTAATGCATTTAATAGAGTCTCTAGGTGCTCATCGGTTTAATGCGTATGACAGAGAGGAGGAGGAGAGACGGACAGACAGATGTCCTGGCCACACACGCTCGTCTCCTTTTTGACCATGGATCTCTGAGATGAGCTCTTGCAATTTTATGGCCTATAACCATTCTTGGCTATAACAGAAGATGTCATTACACATTCCATGGCAGAGTGGCTCCTCTCGTCTGTTCTGTCCCATTGAGCTGCGAGGTGCTTTTCAAAAAGAGACAGAAAATTCCCGCAGAAAATGAGATGCTAAGGTCATTAACTTTTATCCTTCAACTATGAATTTAAGCCGGAACGCCAGGCCTCCACTCACAGTGTCGCCCTACACCAGTGACAGAGGTGCACTCTGGGAGGCAAAGCTTACAGTGAGTTCTGGTGGTTGGATGCTTTTCTTAATTTCCCTGTTTGAGAGTGTCTCTCTTACTAGCTAGTGTCACTGCAGCATTGCTATGCCAGCATTACTGTAGCTCTTGTGCTTTAATGGAAAGTGTTCAACTATAACGTACTCTTGTGCAGTCGTGTAAAAAGTCCTTGTGTCGTCACAAAAACCACGGAAGCAATGTCCAAGTTGAAGTCCTCCTGGGGACCTTTGTTGCGTATCCTTCCATTCATCTCGTATATCATCAATTAAAGGAAAATAATGTCCCAAATTATTTGAAGTAAAAATCCTACATTCAGCATTTTAAGTTATTTACTCACAAGACTTTCTCACCTATATATAAATGAAATAATATATACCGTATATACTGTATATATATATATATATATAGTGTATATGGGCTGTCAAAGTTAATGCGATAACACATTAATGCAAATTCGCTAATGCATTAACGCAACTTGCGATTTTCAATTAACCTCTTAAAAGTGGGCTGCTAGCCGATATTGGATTCAGTGATTTGAGAGGTTGTAGCAAGCTCAGTTTTAAAGCTAGAATGAAGATATTGGCATCATATGAAACTAAAGAAACAAAGGAATTCATTGGTACCAACCATGTCACACTAGCTTGTTGTGAAGGAGGCTAAATAACGCTCCAAACTTGTGCTCAATTTTGGTGAGGAAAAACTGTTATGGCAATTTTCAAAGGGGTCTCTTGACCTCTGACCTCAAGATATGTGGATGAAAATGGGTTCTATGGGTACCCACGAGTCTCCCCTTTACAGACATGCCCACTTTATGATAATCACATGCAGTTTGGGGCAAGTCATAGTCAAGTCAGCACACTGACACACTAACAGCTGTTGTTGCCTGTTGGGCTGCAGTTTGCCATGTTATGATTTGAGCATATTGTTTTATGCTAATTGCAGTACGGGTGAGGGTTTCTGGACAATATTTGTCATTTTTGTGTGTTGTTAATTGATTTCTAATAATAAATATATACATACATTTGCATAAAGCAGCTTATTTGCCCACTCCCATGTTGATAAGAGTATTAAATACTTGACAAATCTCCCTTTAAGGTACATTTTGAACAGATAATGATTAATAGTGATTAACTATGGACAACCATGCGATTAATCGCGATTACATATTTTCAAACATGATTATCATTCATGATGCATTAAAAGTAAGCAGCATTTCAATGTTGTAGCTGCATACTTTAACTGCTGAATACACTGTTGGCTAGTTGGTTTGGCTTTACAAGTCCATTCTGGCCAGGTCCAAATTAAAATTGGTCCGATCGGCCTGGGTCTGTCTGTCAATATGTCTGATACTGGAGCGGATACAAATGGACTCACTATGTCATAATAATCATAACATAATAGAACATGATGGTGAAAATGTTTATATTCCACTGCCAGTGTTCGTGGTCTCTCTTTGTTTGGTTCTATTCGGAGACACCACAGTTTGGATTGGATCCACTATCCTCAGTTCTATCTGGATCAGGTCTGACTGTCCTCAGTTGCCGTTTGGATTTGTGTGAGTCTTGCACCTCAAGTATAGTAAGGTGGTCTACAGGGCTGTTTCAAATTTGGTCCAAAATGTTGGACCTGGGAAGACCTCCTGAACGTATATATGTTGAATATTAATCTATGAGTAGCTGTCTAATACATTCAGCGTATTTTTTTTTTCTGAAGGAATGACTGTGAAGAAAAGTAGTGAAGTGCAAGTATTGTATCATAAGTATGCAGGCCTTATATTGTCTCTTTCTGCCTCGTGAATTATGACTCACTGATATTGTAAGATTTCTGTGAAATTGCGTGTTACAGTATGCCGATGCCGGCTGTGAGTTGTGTAATTCAGTGTCTTCCGTAAGGTGCTTGGGGGCCTCAGTGTGCATGGGTCCAGACACCAACTATATTATCACGGTGTAGCAATTGAAACCATGAATCTAAGAATAGGAGATGGATATTTAAATAGAAATGTAATTGAGATAAAGATAGGAAGAAAGGGGAGCTTTCCTATGCATGGATATAATAAGAATGCTAGCGTTTGATTTTGATATTCTCTCAAATTCCAGCAGAGTTGGAAAAGAAATAACGAAAAAGAATAGACCCGCATGCCTACTTTGCAGGGTATGCCTCGAGCTACACCCGTATAACTGGATGTTTGAGCAGGAAACATCACTGAAGCATAATGTGAAAAAAGGGAATAAACCCACACACTCAGCCAACCGAAGACAGGGGGAAAAAATAAAAAAAAAATAAAAGCACACCAGAAGCCAAAGCGTAGCGGCTGTCAGTCAATGTCAGTCAACTCCCTGGACATTGACGACAGAGTGTGTGTGTGTGTGGGGTGGGGGGGGGGTGGTGGGGGAATGAAAGACTTTGTAGCACCTCACTCGCCTGGAGGGGAGAGAGAGAGAGAGCAGGAGACGAACACAGCAGGCTTCACCCTGGGGTTTTCTCTTCATCTCCAGAACCATGTGGAATGTTTTGATTTCCATAGGCGATGGTGCCGGCGAAGACGTTGTGTGTGTGAATCAGACCTCAGTCCTGCTGTGTGTGCTCGTCTCCCTCCTTCATCTGTCACTTTTCCATTCCTTTTCTCTTGTTATTTTCAGTTTTTTTTCCCCTCTTAGTGAATGGAGGAGCAAAAAACAATGCGACCCTGTGAATCCAAGTGGCTCATGGGAGGCGGAACACATCCCCAGCCTTTAGTCAAAATTCTCTAGGTAGAGACCAATAAAAACGATGATAAAAAAGATATCACTACTACTTGTCGACTAACTGTAAGTGCGTAAAGGGGCCTATGAGGAATAGCACTTTCGAAGGGAGTTTGAGGTCTTCACCAGCTCCTACCTTAAGCTGGATAATGAAAGTCACTGTGTCACTGTGCTACAAAGATTTGCACTGATGGGATGCTAAGTCGGAGTTCACCGTGTGATCTCTGTTCGTCTAATGTTTTTTACATAAGTTCAGCGGAAGGGCTCGATCGCGGCGTGTTTGTATAGCCATATCTTATTATATCTGGTGTCTTTTTCATGCGTTTGAACTTGCTGACTCTCAGCCTGCTGCCTTCACTTCAGGTCAACTCCCACGCAGACATTCACAGAGGCAAACGAAGACACGGGGAGAGAGGGAGAGAGGGGGGATAAAAGAGTGGTAGAGGGAGGGAATGAAAAAAGTGATAGAAAAACAGCAGTTAGAGAAATTAAGTGTCTGTGTGAGCATGCCGGAGCGTGCCTCGGCTCGAGAGACAGAGCACAGAGAAGCAGAACAGCAAATTATGACAGTTCAGGGATGAGCCCAGAGCTGTCAGCAAAAATGGAAATAAAAAGGGCTGTGAGTAGCCCCACCGCAAGTCAAAGTGACAGCCATGTAAATAATATTGGCGGAATATGCTGCAATTTAGGCATAATTTACCCAGCCCCTCCCCAGCCCAAAGGGGAAAAAAAAAAACTGACAATTTGTCCTTTGAAGGTTAAAATGAGCATTTGGGGCTTCCAGGAAGAAAAGGCCTGTGTTAGCTACAGTACGGGCACTGTGAGGAGAGCCTAAGCAGGCCCATGCACTTCCTGCACCGCTGCCTGGCCCCAGTTCTGAAAATCATTACGCCACCATCTGTCTGTCATGACCTTGGCATATATACACTTCACATTTATGACATTTAAACGGAAAACAGATGCAAAGGACCTTTAAAGAGAAGTCTGATCCACCACTCGGGGCTAATGGCTCAAAAGTGTGAACGCTAGCCTGTGAGGGGCCTAACTTTGCCAGCTCTAATATTGAGCCGACTGCCATCAAATGAAAATACCATACAGAGCTGGTAACCACGGCCTCATTATGAAGACTTGAGTCATTGTGTGGTGTATCTAACTCTGTGTTGCATAGTGGTCAAGGACAACACTTTCCGAGACTGTCTCAGAAATGCACCAGAGACCAGCAGCTGTTACTGTTACCTCCTTGCAACTGTTACCAGTTACATAAAAAAACAAAACGTCACATCGACTGTGTGAGAGCCGGTCTTGGATGCCCCTACGTTAACACACATGTAGGGCAACGTTGGCAGTGTTTGAGCTTTACCTCAGTCTTTTATACTCGAGATGGACTTTGGAATTTATATAGAGCCTTTATGCTAAGTTCTGCTGCTGCCAGCCCTTTCTTTCCACATAGAGTTTGTCTATCATAATGGCCATTTCATTTCATTATAAATGTCATTTATATTTATTTTAGACAGAGAATAGTTGAGAAAGGTGTGGTAATTTGTAAATAATAGTAATAATCCACCATTAAAACCCTGTACTATATTCATTCATGGAGCCGTGCAAGTCACTGCATGTTCTATAACACTGTCCTGCATATATTTCAGAATAGAAGCCTTGTGTTAACAAATGAAGGAATTCTGTCGACAGAAAAAAAAGCTTGAGGCTATTATTTTGAAATGAAAGCAGGAAGTGTTGATTTAAAAATTAATCTTTACTTTTTTTCATGTCCGTCTCACGCCGGCTGTGTGGCTGCTCTAACCTGTTAACACAGACGCCGGAATAAAAAAAACCAACATGTTCCGCAGCCGTCACGCGCTCCTGCATGACGTTCCCAGTGTGGACACGCCGTCACGCTCTGAATACTACGTCAGCTGCTCCCACTGTCGAATAACGCAGCGGGTTGGTTTACATTGGAGTAAGTTGAAAGCCCGGTTTGAAACATACTGTCGCTAAAGGGTGCCTCCGTGTATCGGTTTCCGATGCCGAGGGGTGCTGCCCAATCTGCGGTATTGGACGTTTTGGGAGTGAGACCGGGTTGATCAGGAGCAATTTGGAGTTCGATGTCTTGTCCAAGGATACTTTGGCATGTGGACTGGAGGAGCTCGGGCTCGAACTTCCAACCCTGCGATTAGTGGACCACCCACTCTGCTGAGCAAGTGTAACTGGGTTCTCATTTAAAGTCAGCTTGAAACATTAAAAAAGTTCTCCAGAGACGATTTTTTTCAACCAACTCATGGCACTAGATTAATTAGATAGCTAGCAGCAGCTACAGCTCATTTCAGCCGACAAAATCAACTGTAGCTGGTTAGAAATGAAAAGGTTGCTTTTGCCCTGGGAATGAGGGCTGTGTACCATGTGCAGCAAAAAAAAATAATAATCAGTAAAATAGGCCCATAAATTGGTCTGTCTCCAGTCACAATGATCAAAACCTTCCAAATAGTTGAGAATAAATTGCTAAGTCACAGTAAAATCTGCCAAAGGACAGATTGTCGACATGAATGAAGTGTTTGTTTTGACTAATGACTGAATGTTGAGTATGTGAACAACAGGTGAAATCAATCAATGAATTAGTGTGGTAATTGAATCTTGCTCTTAAAGATATGATTTGTGACAGTCGATCAAGGATCCAGTGGAAACTTTGAGCAGATGGAATAATGTCCAGCAATTAGAATATTGGATTTCAGGACCCTTTTCCACCCAATATTGTTGTTTATTTCCAATAAACAGATGCAGCTTGAACACACTGAAACAATTATGCGTAAATTCGTTCAGCTCACGGGCTGTCTGTGAGAAAATACTGTTTGCAAATAAGTCTCCAGTGTTTGTTTTCCCGTCTTTTGGATTTGCCATATGCGACAATATAATAAATGCCAGACAGTTTGAAGGAATTGAAAGCTGACGTGACACTTCATGTGCACTTTATTGTGATTATCCACTCATGATGTTGCACTATCAGCATTGTCCTCTATCTCTACCATCTGTTATTTACAGTCGGTTTAAACAATAGGCTTTTTTTTGTTTTCAAACAACATACAATTTGACATGTCACAGTGACAAAACATGCTGTAAATTATAAAACGAACAATGGTTGAATTCCATTAAGCAGCTTCAGTTTCAGGGTTCTGGTATTTTTCATGCTTTCTCATGACTTATTGGGACAATAAGTATAGTAGAACAGAGCCATTGTTAATGTTAAAACAAGTCAAAATGTCAGCTGTGAAAAAGGTATGAGCTGATATATAAGTATGAACTGAACAAAGTCTGCAGGACATGTTCACATTCAAATGGCCAAGTAAATAGGAATTTTAGTATAGCATGTGGTGGAGAAGGATGTGCTGGTTTAGACTATATTTAGAGGGATAGTTCAGATTTTTTGAAGTAGGGTTATATGAGGTATTTATTCATACTCAGTGTATTACCCACACTAGACTTTTTGTGAATCCAAACTAACCTTTTAAAACACCAAAATCACACATTAACACAAACTAACCGATTAAGGCAGCGGTAGACCAGCAACTCCCATCTTCTGCGAGGTTCAATGACTGTTTTTATCAATGGAAAGAGCACATAACGGCTTCAGTTCCCAGACGGAAAGGGCTGTCTGACGGCGAGGTAAAGTGGTGATAATATTCAAAATATAGCGTACACTTAAACTGATATTGATTTTTTTAGGTTTCTAAAATCCATTTTGCTGCTGCCCCCGTCCACACCACTGTATTGCTTTGCTCCCGTGAGGTAGCTCCTGTCTGTTTCTCCAAACTGGGGGCGTGCCGATGTCATCTACTGTAGGTAATACACCGACTACGGATAACTAACTCATACAACACTGCTTCAAAAAATCTGAACTATCCCTTTAAATTCACATTTACATTATTATCATTACCGCTATATTACATTCTTATATCATATTATATTGTTATATTTTGACATTATCATCACCTGTAGCACAATTAAAAAAAAAAAAGTGTTTCTTGAGTTGTTATTTAGTGCCCGTGCTAAGATTGCTATAGCTTTGAATAAATTGTTTTCCTTTGTTTCAACATACCTGGCTATAAGATGGCTTTTGATAACTACCGACAACAGCTGTATGCCAATGTGTTATTGATTGGTAGAGGGAAGCTCAGAGCTGCTATTAGAAAAGGAAGAACATCACCATAGTAAACATATTTCACGTATATGAGTGGACAGAAGCACCTGAACTAATAGACGCACAAACAATGTTTGTGGGAAGCCAGTGAGGGATCACTGCTTTGCCCTAGTGACTCCTGTTGGTTGGTAGGGGCACCTGTACAGAGGGGGGTTGTTTCAGTAGAGCTGGGCGAAATGGATAAAATCTTTTTTATGACAATATTTGTAATATTATATCACAACAGTGATAGATATCTCACAATATGTTCTACAGTTTTGTCACTTTTCTGGAAATTTAAACGGTTTATATATAAAATGACCAATAGGTATGTCTGTTTTTTGGCGAATCCATTTAATTAATTACCTGACAAAAATAACCTCATATAAAAATCCAATATTACCAAATTTTGACCTCAATGGTTTAATACACACAGACATATTAAAAGGCGCCAAATGTGTATTTTCTTAATGGGCTTTCCACTGTGAGCGATGGGGTCATGAACACACAGTGCTATGCCAACACTGGCACAGTTTTGGTTGTTTCAATTCAGAGATTTATGTATTTGTGTTTCTGAGAGAATTTCCTGCAGTTGCTTTAAGGAGGTATAGCTAACACTGTTAAAATTGTTTGGCAAAATTTGCACTTTTATCCAAAGCGCTTTAATGTAAATATAAATGTAAATCAGCTTTTATTGTCACACATTGTACACAGCATAGCACACAGGGAAATTTAGCTTCTGCATTTCACCCATCCTAGTATATCAGGAGCAGTGGGCAGCTACTATACAGCACCTAGGGAGCAGTTATGTAAGTGCACATGCTCAAGGGCACCTCAGCAGTGCCCAGGAAGCAAACTGGCACCCCTCCAGCTACCAGTCCACAATTCGTACTTAGTCCATGCAGTGGACTTGAACCGGTTCCCAAGCCAAGTCCACATGGACTGAGCTACTGACACCTTTACAATTTTCCTCAGCGAGCTGCCATGCAAGCCGCTAGCCTAACCACGGCAGCAGTTGGGGGTCAGTGATTTGTATTTTTCTGACAGGTGAAATGAAATGAATGGAGACACCAGGCCAATCGTAGAGGTAGCAGTGACACAGTGCAGTGAATAGAGGATTACGTTTTCTAAAGTGGGAGAAAAAAAGCATCTATTATTTGTGCTGACATCATCGAAAATGTCAACACATCCTCATACCTAAACAAAGAATGGGTCATTTGCCAATGTCTCCCAAAATGATATATAGTGGCTGTTCAATTTAACGTTGTGAAATAGTTAGGTTGAGGAAAAAGATCATATTTTGGGTTAAAATAAGTGTGTTACATTACGTACATGATGTATTAGGTGGCGTGGTTACGCACTAACCTAGTTAGATACATAACTGAAAATAACTCTTGTTTCTTTGGTTTCACATGGGACACAAACAGCAGTTGTCTGGGTGAAAGTCCTCCCCGACTTCCTCCATACGCAGACTTTGGCGCTCTTTATACTACGTCAACTGATTTTCTCTGTTTCCGTCCAAATAACTACGACCACTAGAGGCTGCCGCCTAACATCAAACGTATATGGGTCCTAATAAGCTCCTTGCATAGACAAGCTATATGGCTTTTTTTCAGTATGATGGCTTGGTAAATGTATGTAGCCACAGCTAAAGTTTGACACTAAGTGCAATTTATTTATGGAAACATTGATGAGTAATCAGTAGATCACAATGGACAGCAACCACTACCCTAAGAAGAGCTGAATTCATGATTTTTTTTGCAGTAAAACACCCACAAAAGTATTATTTTCAAATAAACGTTGACCCAGCTGTGGGTATCATGCACCCTTAAATACACACCGAGCTTAAAACTATAACATTGTCACTGAGCCACGGCCGTGGCTTCCCTCCTCACCGAACTCCCTTTATCCTCAGACAGATTAAGTCATCAGACCTTATCCAGGAACCAGAGAGATCCAGTGTCCATTTTCCCAGTGCTTTCATGTGCAACACTGGGCCCAGTCTAGCCCTCAGGAGCTCATTAATCTGTACGCTATCCCCAGACTGCTGCCCTGCCCTGCCCCGCTCTGCTCGCCTCACAACACTACAGAGAGAGAGGAAAAGGAAAGGAAAGCCACAAGGTGCAATCCAACACCCCTTAGGAGTTCTCTCCCACTGAGTGGGAGTATTGTGGAGCAGCTCAAACAAACAGCGGTTTGTGTGCCAACAAAGGTTCCCAAAGGAGATGAGGAGAAGTAAAAGAGCAGGAATACCAACTTGTGGACCGCCGCTGTTCCTCCTCCTCCTCCTCTTCCACTCTCACCTCCCACTACCCTCAGCCTGCAGAGCAGGGAACTTTTGCAGGAGTGAAAGTTCACGGAGGAGCGGCAGCCTTTCCAGTCGCATTCCATCAAACACCACCGGTAGCAGAAAACGATAGCAGCGACGAGATGTAACTCCTAATCTTTAAAGGGTGCAATTTATACTTTTGCAAATATTCAAGAATGAAAACAGAAACATGAACAGGCCTCGCACCTGCATATGCATACATTCATCTTCAAAGACAGACAATACACACACACAACACTCTCTGCTGACTATTGTGTCCCAGGAGAAACCCACTGAGGCAGCCGGCTATAAAAAAGATGAGGGGAAATTAAGTTCCCCGAATATAAACATACACCTCTGAGATGTGTCTCACGGCGCCACATCAGGGTCTGTGTTGCTGTCAGGAAAAGAAAATGCAGCTCAACATTTTGACTTTTAAGATGAAAGTTAACAAAAGCCAGAGAAAGTCGTGCGGAGGAGTTATAGGAAAATTACACATCTCGGTAAACTGAGCAGAAAGCAAATAGAGATTTAATATAAAAAGAGGTTGAGCTGATATTTATCTGTGCATGACAATCTGTACTTTTCATCAGAAAGATTTCTGTTTGTTTATGAAGTTATGTTTATTTATATGAACTCCCTAATTGTGCCTGCCAAAGTCAATGTTTCTTCCCCCTATTTTTGCCCCTTTTCCTCTCTCCTGTGGATTATTAAGTGGTTTCTGCCCTGGTTTAATTTGGAGGCGAGCTGGAGGTTTCTTTAATCCCACTAGATTTATGGAGGCCTCACTCTTAGCAAAGGCTGCTGTCACAGAACGAGAGCTACAGGCCACAGAAAATGAGAGAGAGGAAAAAGAGGTAGAGAGATGTGGCGAAGGTAGGTCTGCAGCCAGTCACCCCTTACGCCTTTATTGGCTCCCATTAAAGCACTTACAGTTGGGGAGACCCTTGGGCTCCACTCACCCTTATCCACTTTCAGAATACCTTAAAGCGCTCAGTCAACATCCAGCTTTCTCTTAAATGCTTTCAAAAATCCATGTCTTTTTCCTACGTTCTTCCTCTGGCACCAAGCACACACCTTTTCCTCCCATCCTGACCAGGATAAATCCTGTTTGGTTTAAACTTTTCACACAGGATTATAGGAGGAAAAAGTGGGCGCCTGTCAAATATAAATGAAGTGCTTTCAGCAGGATGCAAACAGGACTGTTTCCCTCTCTTTATACAAGCATGCGAACGTGCTGGAACACCTCAGAGGAAATGCATTTGCACACACACAGAGAGCGATCAGGGACTACGAGATTGATGGCTGATCACATTAGCGAATTGAATGACTATTCATGACTCCGTGCGTCGGTGTAATACCTCTGTGTTTGTGCTTGTCATATGTTTGTCTGGCTGGCTGTGCGAGCGAAGCGAGCGCGACCGGAGGATTCCATGCGATGACAGTCCCAATCAATCAAAGCGGCCACTAGAGTGCAGAGTTCAAGAGCCATTTTGGCAGCGGGCTTCACTAGGGGGCCTTGCCAAGGCAAAGAGACTGAACGGGAGTAATGATTGCCATTAGGCAGCTTTATGAATATTTATGACAAACATCTGCACTGAAAACATTGCACGAATGCTACACGGGACTGCAAATTGGTGGAGCTATCTCTCATTCAGACTGGCTGCGGAGTTGTGAGCCAAGCAAACAGGAGCTGGTGGACAGGGGATGTCTGACAAGCCTCCTGTGGGGTTAAAGGTCACAGGTGAAGAGGTTTCAGGCACCAGTAGGTAAACCAGGTGTCTGGGGTCATGCTCGGCACCTGATGGCTTCAGGGGCTACTGGACCAAGACCACACGCTAAACTGGATTTAAATAGCTGTTTTTAAGTTGCAGATGCTCACATTGCTCCCGATTAGAGATGAAACATTCAGATTCAGTGAGGAAATAAAAATGCAATGAAATGATATGTATTGTAAAGCAATGTATTGTTTCATAAACATGCTGTGTCAAATTAAACACACTCGACAGACTGAAATGATAATAGGAAAAAGGAGAATGGATTAATACGTATTAAGATAAGGTTGTCTTTCATGCTGTTATTAGCCGTCATGGTTGTTAATAATGAATTAATGTAATATAAGTAATGATGGTAGAGCCGTTATGTAAGAAAAAATAATAATAATGAAACATGAATGAATGCAGAACATAATGATAAGGAATAGAGGATGCATGTCACAGTCATAAAAAGACACCGTCAGGCCATAATCCTCTTCTTTAATGCCGAGCTTTAAGACGAGCAGCCTTGGTATCAGAGTCATGAATACTTGAGCTTAACCATTGAGTTTTTCATTCAAGGTGCTGTAAAGGGTTTTCTTAGAAAACAATGTAATCCTATAACTAAACTACAACATGAAATCCACCTCTGGAATAAAACGAAAGGGGGGGATGAAATACATGGAATATCCTTCCACCTCCTACCTCAACTACTGAACCTCCCAGTTTCATTATCACAGTTTAACATAACTTTTTAGTTTTTGCCAATTGGGGAGAAAAACTCCCCGACAACACAACACATCACCAGCCCAGCCCGGTTGCCATATGGTCAGTACAAGTGACGGAGTACAATGAGAGACGGGCAGAGCCAGTGACGTAGTATATTGCACAACCATTATTGAAAGTTACATGGTATAGTAACGAGTATAACAAGTAAGAAAGTCCACTAAGGGCGGGAGGTGTGGTGGATGGGTCAAATAAACAAAGGACTTTCACCCAGGAGACCGCTGTTCATGCCCCATGTGAAACCAAAAGTAAATGTTGACTTTACACTTGTTGAGTTACGTTGTTACGCTTGTTAAAAAACTGTTGCGCTGTTACGTTACGCTGTTACGCTGTTACGCCGTTACGCCGTTACGCTACGCTGTTATGTTATGTTACGTTACGCTACATTAAACTGTTATGTTGCGCTGTGACGTTACGCTATGCTGTTAAATTATTATATAAATTAGATAAATGGTTATTTTAACACAAACCATCATCTTTATTCTAACCTTAACCAAGTAGTTTTGTTACCTAAACTTAAACAATGGTTTACCAGCATAAACCATGTGGCATTCTGCGTTTCTGCAAGTGTGATACGAGGCTGATATATATATATATATATATATATATATATATATATACAGTATAATATATATATCAGACACGGAGCAAAATTTGTAATCCTATAAAGTTATGTTTGAGTCCTCCGGCTGAATGGAAGTCCAGTTTTCACTCTCCTTGTAGCTCTGTTCTGGTGTCCTGAGAAAACTCACCTTTGGCGGCTAAATGTTGCATGCTTCTGTAAACAAGGTTGATTAAAGCAGTGACACTGAACCACACAGTAAATCTGTGGCCCAATGAACAACATAAAAGATGTGTTTCCTATATGTTTCTTAAGTGGCACATTAAACCAGTTCCATGTCTGCATAAAAAAATAACAACTAGCTTAGTCTGTGTCGTAAAAGCAGCAGGAGATGTATTATGCAGCAGGAAAACATAACAAATGTAAGCAGTATGACTATCAACAAGTAATGATTCAATAAAATAAATTCTGGCGCTCAAGCTCACTTATAACTTCAAACCCTGTATAAATTTCCTGTAACATCCATTTAAGGACTGACAACCTCTCTGGGTGGGATTACTGCCTTCAAAGGGAGCTTAATTTACTTTCTTTATGTAAGTCACTTTAAAACTTGAACCTATTCTCTAACTTATATTTCTCTGTCACCAATATTGTATTTATATGTTTTATTTTATCACATCACATAGTGTGTATTGTTTTATAGCTGCTCAACAGTGAGTTTATAAAAAAAATTTCTCAAATAATATCAATATAACGATACAGTGACTGTGTGTTTGTCCTGTTCAGAGTCTCTGCAGATAACGGGGAGAGCGGTTGAGTTACTGCAATTGTCGAAGCTAGTCGGTAGAATATTTATAACAAAGCCAAATCAGGATTGAGCACCCAAGCACGGTCGTGTGAACGCCCCATTCTCATTCTCAGGGTGTCAAATACTAAAGCTTTGTCACGACCCTTGGTGTGTGACACCAACGTGCAAGGCACCCTGTAGCACCAGTATGAGACGCGCCGGGCTTTCAGTTAACTACAGTGTAAACCCATCCACGGCAATATTAAACGCTCAGAAAAACGCTCCGGGAGTGTGGTGACGTAGTTTAAAGAGCAAAAAAAACAAACACAGAACAGGCGGGAGGGGAGGTGGATCGGTCCAACAAACCCAGGGCCTTCATCCAGGACTGCTTTCACTTTACAACCAGCTGTTCGCTCATATCCCGTTTCACTTTACAAATGTAGTATTTTTAAGCTCAACCATGATGTTTTTTCCTAACCCTAACTAAGTGGTTTTGTTGCCCAACAAACACAAGGCTTTCATCCTGTACACCGCTGTTCATGTCCCGTGTGTTAAGTTTCACTTTCCCGTTACAATCAGCTGTTTGTTCCAGTGTTCACAACGTTCAGTTTCATTTTCACTTTATAAATGTAGTAGCTTTAAGCCCAACCATGTAGTTTTTTTTATGTGATGAGCTTGAAGAGTTGGATGAGAACGTTGGAGTCAGTGCAAATGGGAGAGATCAGAGTGTCTGATCATACGAAGCTGTGATGTTACAGGCCAATTCCGCCAGCTTAGCACCAGGAAAATCACGGATATACGATAAGGACCATTCATGTCAGATAGTACAGTACAGTACCACATCAACATGTTGGTTTAGTGCTCCTTTTTCAAGTTCTTTATTGTATTGTAATAAACCTTCAAAGAAGTCAGTTACTGCATTAAGACACTGAAACTGAGGACAAGGAGGTGTACATTTGTGTCAATCATGTGGCCCTGAACTGTTGACTTTGGACTGGTGTGGAGCCACTCCTCCTGCCAACAGACCTAATGGTGCAACTTCATCACAGAGCTGCTTAATTTGGCACATTCTCCAAAGTGATATTAAGCCTGCGTGTGAGAGATAATTAATTTTGCTTCTCGAAAAAGGCAGGGGCCAAAGACAAATTTGTCCAAACGAAAAACACAATTAGGATTCTTTTGCATCCTCGATTGGTGATAAAGCATTACAGGCTCAAGTCATGTGAATCAAATGGTGTAATTCTATTTCTTATCAACAGAGTCGGAATTAGCTGAAAATGAATGTGTGGTGTTCCACAGAAAAAACTTAGTTTCCATACAAAATGTCAGTTATTTCTTTTTCTTTAGGTCGACAAGTGCAAATCCTCCTCATTTGATGGCTGACAATCAAAAGCAATTGGTAAAAAATAACTTTATCGTGACGTGATTAGGGACCGACTGAAACCCCCCTCAAAAAGAATGGGGCTGTGCCTAACACATTCATCCAATATCCTATTACTGTGGCTGGCATTTGACTGTCTGCCACAGGTGATCTCAATCCAGCTGAGCCTGACATCATACAGTACCATAGGGGGTTTCCCAGGGGGTCAAACAGGGGCTTGACGGGATATTGAGTTAATGAAAACCACCAAGATGTGGGCTGTCTGCGCCTACAGTAGGTGATAAAGCTGGAGACAGTTGGGAAATTTGTGGTTTGGGTTTTATGAGAATGCAGCGGCCCCTGGGAAGAGTTTTAATTTGGTTTGTACGCTAAAGTAAAGCGTGGGTGGTCTCGACTGCTGTCGCAAGCTGCTCCTGAAAGCAATTAGCGTACGCGCTATCTGTCATTTCCTATTTCTTTTACCTTGTGTTCTTACTGTCTCCCATAGAAATGCATACAAACATTTTGTCCATTCATGAATTCTGTGCAGATCTCTGTCTTCATTCTAACATTTCTCTCATACAAGCACATAAAAAAAAAACCTAGATCTGACTGTACAACTTTCTGTCACTCCCAATGGTCCTTGAAAGAAGATCAGAATTTAGATCACAACACCATTTTTGACAAATTGCAATCAGGTTGCAGGATGCACCACCTTACTCAGCCAGTTCTACCAACTGCATGTTCCAAAGTGAATTTAAGAGCTGGCAAGATTTTATAAAAAGTCAATGAAAGACACATGTAGACTATGCAAGTATGGCTAACATGCCGTGAATTGTCCGCAAAGAGTCGCAAGTGCAAAATGTCTTCAGAAACATACAGATATGAGAAGACACTCACACACATGGTTGGTACTTCCGTTGCTAGCTGGTTTACAGGTAACGTCTGTAGGCCTACTACTGGTACAGTATATTGACTGTTTGGGGCGAATAAACAACAATGGTTTGCGCAAATGATGCAAGGGGAAAATTTGCTTCGCGTTCTGTCTGAACACATCTTAAGGGTACCAGAATAACTTCCATTTGTCTTTAGAAATAAGACCATGTTGATTTTGATACACCATGTGATGATCATTTTGTACTGTTGAATCGACTCAAATGTGTAGTAGGCGTTAAAGGTAAGGCCTTATCTGCGACCCTGAACAGACTAAGCAGTTACAGATAATGGATGGATGAGCTCTGTTTTTTATGAAATACCCTTTGCCATTGCTACGTTGACAACGTGCAGCTATATTTCCCCTTAAAACGTGTTGAAGGACACAATCTTAAGTCTCTTTTAAGTTGAAGATACCAAATGCCAGATGGCCAAAAACGTTCTCCAGCTAATTGAGAGTAAGACAGCGGCCCTTATCATCAGTCCCGCAAATTCCATTAGTGATGTAGCCAATATTCCAAGGCCTCTGCCTTCAAATGTCCATCATTTTTGACAATCTAATTAACTCGCCAGTTGCCAGTAGTAGATTTTTTTCCACCATAGGTTGATAGCAAAACTTTCTCATCTTGAATACTGATACTCACGTCATGTGGAAGTCAGTCAATCACCCCAAGCTCACCTGCAGCTACTTCAAAATGCAGAAGCAGGACTCCTCACTGGTACCAGGAAGAGAGGAAGCTCTCTCTCTCCTCACTGGTTACTAAATCAATTGCTCCTCAACTTTCCATGTTCCCCGTCAAATTCCAAAGTAGGGCTGAAACGATTATTTTAATTATTGTTTTATCTACTTATCAATCAATTTGGTCTATTGAATGACAATTTCCGAAGATGAAGTCTTAAAATGACTTGTTTTGTTCAACCAAGTGTTCAAAACATAAATACATTCAGTTCACAATGATATGAAGCACAGAAAAACTTGCCATTTTTAGGAAAATAAAATGACTTCAATAGTTGTTCATTATTTTCATGTCTCCATGCCGGCATTAGCCGGAGGCATTATGTTTTAGGGTTGTCCATCAGTTAGTCTGACCCATTCTGGTGAACATGATATCTCAGGAATGCCTGGAGGGAGTTTCTTCAAATTTGGCATAAACATCCACTTGGACTGAAGGATGAACTGAATGGAATTTGGAGGTCAAAGGTCAAAGTCACTGTGACCTCACCTCCGTCCCATTCTCGTGAACGTGATATCTCAGTAGCACCTTGAGAGTAATTCTTCAAATGTTTTAATGTAGATCATCTTATTAATTAATTAAAGGTGACCAGACTGTAACAGCCCATCCCACTTTGAAATCCCATCTTAACACCCATCTTTTTGCGTTTGTTACTGATTTAATCATAAGAATACTTAGTTATTTGCCTTCTTATTTAACCGTATTTTAAATTAGTCTGTAAAGCTCTTTGGTTATTACTTGCAGGTGCTCTATAAATAAACTGACATGACTTGACACTGCACACACATACAGAGGTTGGCCTCCCTGGCTCATTACATCTCAAGAGGGGGGGGCGTTCTTTTGACAGCGACTGACACATCGAGCGAGGAGTGTGTTTCAAGTGGTGCCAACAGCCCTTCTGTCCTCGTCCCTCCTTCCACCTTTTGTTTGTGAGTGGCGCTCCATGTCATAGGCAGGCCATACCAGCGAGGCTTGCCGACCCCCCCCTTTCACGACCTTTCCCCATATTGTTTATGGAAGAAGTGTCATCCAGGCTCTTATTATTCCAGCTGGGCAGGCACTACCTCTGCCATGCAGCCTGGACCGGAGAGTTTGGCCCGCAGAGAGAAAAAAAGAGAGTTTTCAGAGCAGTGCTCACATACACATCCCTGTGTGTGTGTGCCAAATATCTTTTTTCATCCTTTCTGTAAGATAACAAACAAGGGGAAGTCATTTCACTACAGCTCACTATCAGAGGATAGACTTAAAAAAAAGGTTGGATGACCCTTGTGAGAGCGGTATCCGCTATGCGAGCATTCTCCTCTATGTCTGGAGGAGGGTGGACCCGACGAGGTGTCAGTAATGAGGTAAGAAGTTGCACGCCAGGGAGTTGGAGGGTCAAACAGGGTTGGGCTTGTTATTCAAACAGACACTGCCAGCTCCTGGAACTTCCAGTGAGTTTGAGGGTCTTGACGCGGAGCCGCTTCCTGCTCTGAACTCTGCGTACATGATCTGTTCCAGCAAGGATTGGCCTAGTCAGCAATGGCTCAGGCGACGCTGGCACAGTACGAATTTACCATGGCAGCTCTCATATGCTCCAGAAACAGTATTCCATCTAAGTGATGGTACCCCCAAATTGCTAGGATTTAGAAACATCATTCATGCAGAACATTTTTTACCAGCAATAAGTCACACTGGCAGCTGCGTTAGCCAAAACACCTCCCTTAGCCTTCGCTGTAATCATATACTGTAATGATATAGCACCCACATCAACGCTGTTTGGTGGCCACAGCCAAAGCTCTGCGGGTTTGCCTCATTCACCTCCATTACTCCTTTAAATTACATACAGATAACCCTTACACTCAAGCATTTTTCAAGTGCAGTTTACCACCTTTTTCATTTATTTCCCTACATCTAGAGTTCACAGATAGCCTTTAATGTAATATACTATGTTTTATTAAATGGTATGAAACACACATACAGCATATATAACCAGGTTTCAAAACTCTGCATTCATTTTGTCCTCAACATGTGTCCATTCTCAAGCTTCAGATAGCTTCAGATAGCTTATCAGGGTGTCCTATTTCACATAATATCCATTATATCTTATGATTGTATTTGTATTTTTGACTGTGAATAAACTGAAGTGAACTGAACTGAGATGGAATGCATTTTTAAGTGACTCATGTACAATGTTCAGAGAGACTGAAATATGAAGCAGATGTGGTACCACTGAAGTTAAAAAAGCAATATGATTCACACAACAGAGAGTAAAAAATCCAATTTGTAATCACTGGCATGGCCTCTTTCCAGGCTACACGATCTGTTTGGCGACACCTGGAAGCTGCTTGACATCCTCCTGGATCTATATCTTTCATATACTGTATGTTCATATGATATGTATGATTTTGTAGTATAGATTGTCTATATTGGAATTGTATTATTTTGGTCTACTCTGTACACACAACATCTATTGTGTACATGTCTGTCCTGGGAGAGGGATCCCTCCTCAGTTGCTCTTCCTGAGGTTTCTTCCATTTTTGGGGGGACTTTTTCCTTATCTGAATCGAGGGTCGAAGAGGACAGAGGGTGTTGTATGCCGTACAGATTGTAAAGCCCCCAGAGTCCAATTTGTTATACTGGGCTATATAAAAATATGCTCAAATCATAACATGGCAAACTGCAACCCAACAGGCAACAACAGCTGTCAGTGTGTCAGTGTGCTGACTTGACTATGACTGCATGTGATTATCATAAAGTGGGCATGTCTGTAAAGGGGAGACTCGTGGGTACCCATAGAACCCATTTTCATTCACATATCTGGAGGTCAGAGGTCAAGGGACCCCTTTGAAACATAAAACCCTAAAAATTACAAGATGCGTTAAAGAAATTAGTGGTGTTAAAACAAATTTGCATTATTATTTTATTAACTTTGACTGCCCTAACATAAATAAAATTGATTTACTTGGCTTGGCATGGCCGGATTAACCTGCTAGTGGGTCCGGGAGAAAAAATGAGCTGTGGGCTCAATCAAACTCACAAATCCAAATTTTGCTGGTTGCAATCATGTTTTTTAAGATGCAGTTCACTCTCTCTGTGAGGTTGGTCTGGGGATGATAATTTGTGTCCCACGTTCCAGGCTCGGCACATTGTTAGGAAGACTGAGGAGACGAACTGTGATCCAAGATTGGAAACAATCTTGGGTCACAGGAAGGCTCCAATTGGGTCTCTCACCAGGACTTGAGATGTGATTTCTGCAGTTGCCTTTCTTAAGGGGAACAGTTTCCAACCACCTGGAGTAATAGTCCACAAAAAACAGGAAGAAGACATTTTGTTTGGAGCTCTCGGGAAACAGAACCATTAAATCCATCCCAAGCATCTCCCAGGGGTGTTGGACCTGAGTTTGCTGGAGCTTTCCCACTAGTTTTCTGTTTTCAGGTTTCTATAATTGACACACTTGGCAGTTCTGAACATGTTGTCGGACAACCCAGCTCAGCTTTGGCCTCCAGAGACAAAAATGAGCTGTGGGTGCCTAATCACACCACCCATCCCTCCCTCCTTCCCATGTTAGTACAGTGTAAGCATCATATTAAATGGTAATGAAACTATATTTTGACATATGGCCTCTCTATGTGATGAGGGCTTCAAGATTTGGTAAAAATATAGAAGCCGCCTGAAGAAAAAATACGGTTTATCACATTTTAGGTTTTATTTTTGTTGCTGTGGCCATCAGTTCTAGCAGTTAGGATGACATTATACAGGCCATGGTGATTGAAATATTATCATAACTGATAGAACTGATGGCCAGAGCTATGAAAATAACACACAAATTGTACCAAGCTGTATTTTCACATACCATTTCAGTTGATATTGTGTTTAAGTGGTGCATAATACCAAACTAATTTGCAATTAATTAAATTACGAGTAATTTCCACAGAATGAACCAGTGGATTTTGAGGCCCCTAAATAGGTTCAGTATGCTTCAAACAAACTCGCCTTAAGTGACCAAAGTCAACACTGGAAAGGAGTTGTGTGAAGAGAAAAAAGAGAGCTTAAGAGAGAAGTTCAAACCCTGCTCGCTCTCTCACCTCCACACACCTGGCCAATCGCTGCGTAGAGTGGACGTGGTTGTCTGATTGACAGTTTTTGGAAAGGTACCTCCCAATTCCAGCACTGTTTGAAGCAAACTGACACCCTGAGGATCGGGGGCACCTGGACAGCTAGCTGCTTTACCCAGCAGGTAATCCATCCTTAAGCAGTTTTAATCAACATCATCATCAACTAAGAGTTTACAGCCAACATACTGATTTTTAACAGATCAAATTTTTTTTTTACCATGTTCATCAACTTAATTTAGCATGTTGCAAATTACCACTAAACAGCTGAAGCTGATGGCATTAGTTTTGCAGATATTTGTGTTAAAGTGTTAAATTCTGACCTGATGATGACCCGGCTCTCATAGACAGCAGATGGACAGCAGACCTCAGATCAGCTCTTACTGCTTGTTTTCCTCCGGTCTGTGAAATCTTGCAGATTGCCGTTAGGAGCACCGCAGGACACCGGAGGATACAGAGGCACATGTTTTTTTTCAGATTACCTGTTTCATGTACTATTGTCATGATATAGCGACCGTTTTATAAAAATAACATTTTTTAAATCATATTTGCTCCAATATCGCCTACTTCAGCTTTAAGGGATCTTCAAAGTTCTTACTATTCATCCAGATGGGCGCCATACAGCTGTGTACCAAATTGCAGCAAGCTATCTAATTGTTCTTGATACATTTCACTGAAAAACACAAATGTGAGTCTCATGGTGGCGCTATAGAGGAAATGTCAGGGATCAACAAAGTCAATAGGATTCATTCTCTCTGGTGATCAGGAATGTCTGTACAAAATTTCATGGCAATCTATCCAGTAGTTGTTTAGATATTTAAGTCTGGACCAAAGTGGTGGACCAATCGACCGGCATTGCCCTCCTTGGAATAACTGCTAGGATGGCTAAAAACAAAAACATCTCGTTAAAAATGTCAGAACTAATTGAGTCAGTTTTGTCTGCAAGATGATGCAGAAGAGGTCAGAAAAAGTAAGTAGACCTCTCAGTGGAGAATATTCTATCGCACATAATGATCTCAAGGTCAAGAATAAACAACACTCAACTGAGTCATTGACTTGACTCCTTCAATGTGATCCACGCTATCCTCTCAATATCTCGAGAACACTATCTCTGATAATAACTGTGAGAACTGTGTATAGTTTCATAAAGGAGTTCAATAGGGTTTTACGTTACGACACATTATTGTTTGCTCCTCTTTATGTACATCTTTGCTACCTGTCAGGCCCGGCCTTGTGTTTGACACGGTGGTGGAAAAGCTTCCCCGTCCAATTCAGCTGCTTAATCACGTCATTTAATGCATTGTTAAACACATTAAAAGCTGGTTGCTTCACAATACCGTCTGTTAATGTAGCGAGTAAAAAGGGGCTTGAAGGGTTAGCGCAAAATTAGCCATTGGCAGTTAGAATGATTATCTGAATCCAAATTACCTCTGTTTTTTTTTCATATTCAGCCCTTGTTCGGCAGCCGTCGGTCACCCTCCGGGTGGCTGCACAGCCTCTTCCCTCACAACAACTGCTTTCACTTGCAGATGGAGCGACCTCGTCTGACCTCCCTTTACAGGTTTCCACTCTGTGTTTTTCTCTCCGTCTCTTTTTTTACAGATTGCTTATAATTAGCCCAGTGAGACATAGAGAGAAAGAGTTTTTTTTTTTTTTTAAATGAGTGCTTCACTAATTGTGTCGCTTTATTATTTTTTTACCGCCTATATGAAAAGGGGTATTTAACGAAATAGAAAACAGCTGCTCCATTTATCCCCCTCATTTGTTTTGACTGTCACCGCTGATTCAGACCTGCTTCTGTTCCTCTCTGTTTGTGTACCTTTGCCCTATGGTGCTGATGGTGGTGGGTGGTATGGAAATGAACAGTGCAGGGGAGAGAGAGAGAGAGAGAGAGAGAGAGAGAGTGCACACTATTAAGTCATTGTTGGCTGATACCATCCATGCATCCATCCATTTACGGTCGCTTATCTGGGGCCAGGTTGTGGTGGCGGCAGCCTATAAGCAAGGTATAGTCCAGACGTTCCTCTCCCCAGCAATGTTTTCCAGCTCCTGCTGGTTTTCCCAAGGCATTCCCAAACCAGATGAGATATATAATCTCTCCAGTGTGTTCTGAGCCTATACCCCGGGGTCTCCTATCAGTTGGACATGCCAGGAAAGCACACCTAGGTCCCTGCCTTTGCCTGTGAGGTCCCTGTGGGTGGTGGGCCCACAGGGCAGCTGCTCCATGTAGTCCTTTAATACTGGGCCCATGGGTCAAGGCCCAGCCACCAGACTAGTCTGGCCCCTTCCATGGGACCAATTTGCCTTGGGGAGACCCTATCAAGAGTTATTGCCCCCAACAACACAGCTCCCAGGGTCACCGGGACACACAAACCCTTCATCCACGATAAGGCGGCGATTCTCGATCAGGTGGATTATGAAAATTACATTTACCTTTCTACATTTGATCAACTCTCCTTAAGACCCCACAAATCATTGTTGATATACATGTCAGTGCACGCATGTATGAAGGAGTATGTACAGTATATCTGTGTGTGAGTGTATGTATCTGTGTTTACTCAGTTAAATGTATATTTGTTTCTATTCAAGCTTGTACGTGCCCCTCGCGCTCATTCGTGTTTTTCAGAGATAATTCCTCCTTGTGTTCTACAGTATGTGTCTGATATAGTTTATATTCTGCAGCTACACTGTTAGCAAATCTGTATGTTTTCCATTGTAGCCTATGGGACCGAAAAAGGTAACCTGAGGTCGGTCCAGGACGAGGACATCTGCCAAGTGTTTGAATAATGCAGCGCTACTCTACAGAATAACCACAACAATATATCACCATAAAGCAAATAAATACAACACTACATCCACTCTGTCTTTTAGAGTTTGCTTTCGGATCCAAAGGTGGGTCGTGGCGCTATCGCAATCGGTCCACATACTTGTTCAGGTGAAATTGATATCAAAGGATTTCGCCTCTTGGCTTGGTATTTTCAAGTGCTGCAGAGTGAGCTGTAAGCTGAATAAAGAGGGAAAGAGCTACATTACAAAAGGTCCAATGGTTTTAAAATGGCTTGATCTATCTATCTATCTATCTATCTATCTATCTATCTATCTATCTATCTAAGCAGTCTTGATGGTGTAAACTGCAGCAACACTTTAAAGGAGCATTGGAGCCGTGGCCGCGGCGTTTCAGGTCGGGTAGAAATCTACCCTTGTGTTTGTGTGCCATTTGTTTCATACTGTATGTGGCAAGGGGATGTCTAAATGGGCATCAGACAGGATCACACAAAACAAAAACAGACGTTCTGGGTTTCCTTAATCTCTGATGACATATCATGGTCATTTTATGATTTATTACTGTAAAATTTGGATTACATATTGGTCCTTTGAAGCTGCAGTGGGTAGAATTGAAGCAAATATTTAAAACAAAAAGTTATTTTTATAAAACAGTCACTATGTCCTGACAGTAGTGCATGAGACAGGTAATCTGATAAAGAATCATGTGCCTCTGTGTCCTCTGCAACATTTCACAGACCGGAGGAAAACAACCTGAAGACATTTGAGGAGAGAAATAGGCATAACAGTTATATTGATTTATATTTGATCAACACTGCCTAGTTTGAGTTTGTGAGTGATTGACAGCTGGCTCTGAATGAACAGCCAATAGGAATGCGCTCTCTCTCTGAAATGACCTCTGATTGGTCAAAGTCTCCCATCAGGGGTTAGATATTTTAAAGCCTGAAAACAGAGCCATGAGGAGATGCAGAAGTCTAGTTATCTCTCAGAACACTTGAATCGCAATTGCTAAAAGGTTATTATGGAATTGTTGCCCAATGATGCCAAAAACATTCTGCCTGCTGCAGGTTTTAGTATTGAGAACATACAGTATTATTGTTAAAACCAACACATTTTTGGACAGTGGCCAGTTTTTATCAAGGTCAAAAAACAACACTCTCAAACTGTATTTTTTAAAATGGACTTTCAAAGTGTTCTTTGATGACCCCACTGAAGGCTGTAGGCTGGAACATGTCACTTTAAACAAGAACGCTTTTCTCAAAACTCATGAAGAGTGCTATATTTTTTTTTAATCCTGGAGTGAATGACAGAGTGAACTAGCATTTGTTGAAAGATAAAGGCCCAGTTTATGATCCATACCTCAGTAGATGTTAGATCCAAGTCTTTATACAACAGTTGCATAATTGAAATCACAGGATCTTAAAATTGAAAAAAGAAAGTGATATACTGTGTACTTTATATATTATTATTATTATTATTATGATTTTATACAGTGAAAAGGTAACTGTGTGATACTAAGAAGTTGCTTGCTTTGACATAGTCACAGCAGTTATAAAGTAGAGCATGGATGCAGACCACATGCTGGACTCAGTCTGCAGAGCCCTGAAGCCCCTGCCAGAGCGCTGGTCGCTTGTTTATTCAAAGTTTATTAATGTTGAATATGTTGCGTGTCCAAATTGCACCAAATTGCACCAAAGCACTCCCTCGGGTCCCCATTAATACACTTGCAAAGTCTGAAGTCGATTAAAATGAACGGTTCTGGAGATAATGACAAGGACATACTCACAGACAGACAGAGAGTATTTGCTTTATAGTTAGATACAAACTGCTGACCTTGGTGAAGGTGATATTCTGAGATCATGTGATAAAAAAAAAAGACTTTCAGAGCGTATGAGCACTGAATATGGGAACAGCACGAGCAGGAAGAATGAGTTTCAAGTCTGAAGTATGTCACTAAAGAATACAGGGAGCAGGACAGTAAAAAGGCCACCCGTTCATCATCTCAGCCTTGGCTCTATAAAGCTCTGGAGTTTCATTGGGAGGATGGAAAAAAATGAGGAGACAAAGAGATGGAGGAGAGGCAGGCGACACACTCGACTTTCCCCGAGGCCTAAAAAGACCAAGGCATTACAGGCGAGTGTTTAAGTGACTGTCACAAACTGGGATTGGACACACAACAGTTGGGACTTTTCAGGCTGAATTAGACACTAATTGCTATCCTGAGCCCTCTACACTTCTGACTTTGCTACTAATGTCATTTGCCACGGAAAACAGAATCCCCTGCAGCCTAACGTTCATTAACAGTTGACCAACAACAAATTAATATTTACCCAGTGGCTAATTTTCTCATTAGCGATCAAATTAATAAAGCTTATTTTTGTCCACAATCAGTTGAAAGTTGGTGCAAGTGCTGCAGGAATCGACCTTTGCCAAAAGCGCAATGATTGCTACCTTGAACTTGCCGTGGCTGCCGTTTAAACCTAATTCACGGGCCGTAACTTTACATCAGGTCATTATTGTATACCAAACGTCCTTGACCATAAACAGCCCAGGCTAGCTTTCTGTCCTATTCTAGCAATATTTCAGATCCCACTTCAACCCTACAGGTATATTCCCTGGAAGGACAATGGGGTTTTCATTTAGCATATTTCTACCATATGTGCAGACGTTGGTCTGGGATGAGGTGCTATGTGCAGCCACATGAGACACATTTATGGCCAAGCGGAAGGAGGCATGTGTGATGGATAAAGATATCACAGCGCTCTGGGGTTTGGATATCAATAGCGGCCCAGGTATCTCTCCGGTGTTTTCATTAGAGTGATGGCGAAAAGGGGTAATATGCAAAGCCAGGGCTCCTCTTTGGGAATGACAACCTCAATCTATCACTGCCTCCTTTACCCAGATCCGAGAGACAACAACGGAGACGAAAAGGAGTGGAAGAGAGCGAGAGCGGTGGGGCATTTTCCATCTCATTCCCCCTCTCTGCCAACCGATTACAGGGCACGAGGGTATCAATCTTTGACAAGTCATTCTCGTCGGATGCTCATGGAGTTGATGGCTTTTTTAGGGGGTTCATTTTGAAATGAAAATGACTATGAGATTGACATGAGGGGTGAGGAAAAGCAATGTTAGGAGAGCAAAGGGGAAAGTCGGGTGTTGGCAGGTACAGAGCTTGAGTATAGGAGAGGACACAACAGGGTCAAGGCTTCACCTGCAGATCTGCAGTTTAAGTGTGTTTACCTGGACTAAAAGACCACAATATTGCATATATTGAAGGGGTGGGCAGTTTAAAGGTGAAGTAGGCGAGATTGGAGCAAATATGATTAAAAAAAGTAATTTCTATAAACAAACACATTTCTCAGTTATTCAGTTATTGGAATTCTCATGCATGTTGTAATATATCGATTTCCAAAATAGCAATATTTTACACATCCACACACCACAGCTTACACATAGAGTACTAATTAGCACAAATGTACATATTAAAAGATGGATACTAAAGAATCAACTTAACCAGCCCTATCAGCCGTGAAGCTGGTGGGTAAAATGTTTTCACGAGCAATAAATTCATTCTGTATAGGCTTGGTGTTTAAGGGTTTCCTCCGGGTGCTCAGGTTTCCTCCCACATTCCGAAATACATTCAAATTAGTTTTAGAATCAGAATCAGAATCAGAAAGGTGTTTATTGCCAGGTGTAAGAGGTATACACTACGAATTTTCTTTGGTTTTTGTTGGTGCAAGACAGACAGTATAATAACAAAGAAATAGATAAAACGTTAGAATAAAAAAAGAATAAAAATGTACAATTTACAATTTAGTGATTGGTGACTTTAATTGGTATGAAATGATTAAATGCTCTTATTTACATCATGTGTGGTCTCCCATTCATCCTCTCTTAACATCTGTTGTCCCGTCTCCCCCCGTGTGACTGCAGTCATAATGAACAGCAAACAAAAGCAGCAGATCACATTTACAGAGCAGGATTTCACTGGTTCACTGCCAAATGAATAACGGACTGTCAAAGTGTTATTGCCTAATTTGTGTTGTTGATGACACTCTTTCTGTTGCTCACCTGATGAAGACTCAATCCTACACAATGACATAAACATAAAAGGGCATTTATTTTTCTGATTTGAGACTGAAGAACACATGCTTGTGTGTCCTCTGTTGATGTTTGTAGTATGTTTTCCAGTTCATAAGAATCAAACAAACAAAATACATTATCTCTCAAGTAGCATCTAATAATAATAATAATTATTGTATTTTATAAAATTATCAATACAGCACTTTTCTTAACAAGGTTACAAAGTGCTTTACAGAAGAAAAAAAAATAACAGCAGGTGATAAAACCAACACGGGGATCATAACACCATGTGGATGGTTTGGTTTCTATTTGTCCAGGTTTTGCAGCCTGATTAACACGAGATTGGTTGTGGTGTTCTTTCCTTTAGAGCCACACACACGAGAACAAACTCGTTAGTTAGTGCAGTATGACCTGCTGTCACTCGCTGAATTTTAATTTCCCCACCTGATGATGACAGTTCGCCCAAAACTGTCTGATTGTTTTAGGCTAATGTGTAATGTGCCAATTTTCATCCAGTCTGGTTTTTTTTGCGTTAAAATATTAAATAGAGCCCCTTCTGAATCGGATGTACTACTTTCAAAAAGAAGTGCTCAATCTACATCTGTATTCATCATTCATAACATAAAAAGAAAAAGAAGAGGGCACTGTAGAGAGAGATCAGAGAGAGTGAAAGAAGGAAGGAAATTCATGTGCAGAATAAAGCGGAGAAAAAAAAGATGAAGAAAGGTTTAGTGAGATTTCACGAGGATAAGGAGACGGAGTAATGGTTAGAAATTCAACAGGGCAGGATGGAGAGTTTGAGTAAAGCAACGATTTAGCTCATCACCTTTGAGCAATGAGGACATGGAGGCTCTTGCTACATACACATTCACTTAACAGGGCAGTCTATTCAATTGTTGTTTTTAGCTGCTATTCACTAGCCAGTGGAAACCACTGCATTGCAGAGTAAAATGCACCACTCAGCACCCTCAACCTGATCTAATGGTAAGGCATATAAATTACACAACATTTTAACTCTAAGTCCACCATAGCCCACGCCATTTTGGTTCCAAAATTTGAATTATTCCGTCATTGTGTATGATGTGTTTCCCTCCTGCCGTGGCTTCTCCTAAATACCTATTCTGCACATGCCTGTATTGTCTTATTGATCGGATAACATTTAGAAAACCAAATAGATGGGTTTTTGGCACAGGCGCAGTGTGTGTTGGTTCAGGGGGCTCATTGAACCCCCTAGAAATGCATCTATATATTTTTATATTAACGTAGAACTAATAATTGATACAATGATGAATAATAATGACCTTGTTGTGTCTTTTTATTGACAGAATAAGAAACCAACAAGATAAGAAGATAGCTAGATTTGTGTTTTTTTTATTTACTTATAGCCTAATAACATTGGATGCTCTCTGTCCACATACCGTTAAATATGCACTTCTGTTATACGTCATGTATACGTCAAACCACGTACCATCAGCTGTGAGGTCAAGATCAGACTGGAGACGTAACCACATAAAAGATGGGTGATTTGTACTTCCTCTCTTCCGACGTTTGTATTTGTTAAACATAAAACACAGATTTCATATTGCGATATTTACTGAAAATTACGTACAATACAGCTCCTGGTGATCTCCCTCCAGCCAGCTGTCACCTTATTTGGTCGTTTGTAGTGAAATGAGGAGGTGTTTTATAGATAACTCCTCATTTTCAACTTATTATTCGACTTATCATTCAAATTATTATTAATAACTTACGTTGGGTGCAGTCCACCTTCTCTTTCTCTCTCTCTCTCTCTCTTGCTCACAGCGAGTGACGCAACGCTCCGTCCTCTCTCTGTAGTTGTCTCAGTCTTCAGTCCAAAAGTCGAAAAGTATTGAAAAAAGTTAAATGTAACAATCTCAAAAATTTGTTTTTATGTAACAAAATATTCAGCTTTGATCCATATTTGTTGGTATTTAGCCTTTCAAAACCAACATTTTGTTCCGGTACTTTTGCTTTGCCATTGACTATTACTGCATCGGGTGTCAACGTGAATATAGTTTTTCATATGAATATGGCACATTTTACATTGCTAACCAGTTTTATGCAGGTACTAACTGTTAGATAAGCTGTGTGTGTGGGGGCTGCGAATCGGCTGATGTCATTGCTGCGCTATGGAAACACAGCGGCACAGCCTGAGTCGTCACAATCCGCTAAAGAGATGGAGACTGATGAGGTGTTAATGGCCCATCAGCACGTTTAAAATGATACAGACGCTAGAATAAATAGTACCCCTCAAGCACCTGGCGGTCCTAGTGTTAAAGCTGCAGTGGATAGAAATGGAGCAAATATGATTAGAAAAAGTTATTTTTTATAAAACGGTCACTATATCGTAGTAGTGCATGAGACAGGTAATCTGAAAAAAATCATGTTCCTCTGTGTCCTCTGGTGTCCTCCGGTGCTCCTAACGGCATCTGCAGTATCTCACAGACCAGAGGAAAACAAGCAGTAAGAGCTGATCTGGAGTTTGCCATCCAGCGTCCGTCAATGAGAACCGGCTGTCAATCACTCGCAAACTCCAATCAAACGGTGAAACAAGGCAGCGCTGATCAAATATGAATCAATATTCGGTTACTGTAATGCCTATTTATCGCCTCAAATGTTTTCAGAAATATCTTGTAGTGTACTGTTTAGCTGTAAAATGAGAAAGTTTGTGACCCGGCAGCCATGTTGAGATCAGTTGAGGAAATACCAAGCACCTCCCACCAGCCAGAGCACAGCCAATAGGAACGCTCATCAGTAGGAACGCTCTCTCTCTGAAATTACCTGTGATTGGCCAAAGTCTCCCGTCACGGGCTAGATGTTCTAAAGCCTGAAAACAGAGCCATGAGGAGGAGCAGAAGTCTAGTTTTATCTCAGGAACACTTGAATATGCTGACATTTAAAGCCATGTTGTTACCGTGAAACAGTCGCGGTTATGTTTAGGCAACAAAACCACTTAGTTAGGTTTAGGAAAATCATCATGTCATGGCTTAAAATAAGTACGTAAACTAAGTAAAATATGTACGCAAACAACTTAATATAAGTACAGAAAAACATGTCACTAACGTAACTTCAAATAACTCAACAACATTTTGGGACACAAACACTTGTCTCCTGGTGGAAAGTCCTGTTCTAACCCTTTGTTCCTGTTAAGTTTACAGTTCTCTTGTTATATACTAAATATGTGTCAAAAATCATGTTAAAGTTTAGTGTTTTTGTATTGACTCTTTTCTTTCTCTCTCTGTTTCATTGAAAGCGCCTTTGTGATGTTGGCTGTGGGATTTTTGTTCCAAACTTTAAATAAAGCCAGACATTTCCCTTGACCCCTTTTGTATTGTTACTGTGCCATGCTATTAGGTTTGAAATTAGAAAAATGCAGTGTGACATAGACAATATACCCCAATTCGATGCTGATGTTACATTAATAGAGCTGTAAAAAGCAGCAATGTGGTTACTTGGATGGAAACAACCCAGCGTGTGTTCTGACCCAGCAGTGTGGTAATTGGCTTGTTTTTTAACCCAGCACTTTGTATGTGTGTGAGTGCTATTAAGTGGCAAGCAGCCACTACTGCATTACAAGCTGAATATGTACCATAATGTTTTCCGACCTCAATCAGCATTTCTATGGCACGCCAGATATTAGAACATGTGTTTCATCGTGCTGAACAACAGTGCTTCTCTTACACTGATGGATTTGTGCCAGTATGAGGTGACGCTCTGATTGGGTAGCAGAGAACCATTATGCCAAGGTCACTTGCCTTTATAGAAAACTATGATGAGGATGTTTGACTAAAATGTGGAAACACAGAAATATGAAATGAAAGGACAAATACTTTCAGATGCAATAATGTTTGCGAGATATCAATCAGACTGCCGTGCTATTTTTTTTTAGTGAAAGCCTGACTAATAGTAAAAAATACAGCCTTTTTGTGGCCCAGTTATGGTCCTGCGTTGGCGTATTGTATATGAATTATATTATTCTCCTTACCTATAATTTAATGCGTTTCAGAGTGAGGCCAAAGAAATCAAGATTGCATCCAATTTACTGGCAATTCACAACTCTAACTCCCCCAAATTATTTTAGTACACCATCTTTTGAGAGGAGGAGGCATGAAGACCTTTCACAGAGTCGTGCTTTGCGGGCTGACTGCTATAATTGCTGCAAAACAGCAGTGTCACAGCCACAATCAGGCGAACCAAAGGCTGGGTTTTCTCCTGGAATCCCAAATGAGATGATGACATTGTATTGTTCTTTATATTGTCATTGAAATATTTCATCTCTTTTTATTTTTCTTCACTTGTGTATTGTGTTATTTTGTATAGCTTTGTTCGTTTGTGACAGACTTAATTTAAATGGGGACAAGAGACAGAGAAGAAGACAGAAAGAGAAACAAATCACCTGTGCTGTAACAGTGCTATGACCACAAGCTGCTCCGAGTCGGCTGCCAGGGCCGCCCTGCCCTTCACCTCCACCGTACAATGCAGTGACAGCAGCTTTGAAGGCCTTTCTTACTATACACACTCGCACATAAAGACCATATGTCACTACGTCAACCTTTTTCCCAGAACAGAGAAAACCTTCAAATCTAATACCACAACACTCATATGACAATATTATTTATCATCCCTCAGGTGGTTTTGTTTGCTTGGTTTGTTGATTTTAGTGAGTTTTATGAATTAGAGTACATCCGTGACTTTGAAAAAGGGTAAATTTAATTAGACGTTGTCTAGAAAACTGTCAGATGACAGCCAGGGGCCAGTAATGGGATTTAACCATGCACCAATAATCACCTGATAAGCCTGGCTGGAAATAAGCCTTAGAGGCAAAGAATTACTGCTGATGCATGGTTCATTGCAGAGTATTCTGGACTGTACTAATAAGCCTGCAGAGAATGATCAGTTCCGTGAATAAGCCAATTATTTCGGCAGGTACCTGGCTGAGGCTTCCCCTCTCAAGGAATGTACAACAGACAGTGGCGCCATCATGGATTGTTGCATCATTTGACGTCCAAACCAAAGGTTAGGGTACAGTAGCGGGCAGACGTGCAGATTCAGGGAGTGAATGTGACAGTTGGTGAAACAAGACAGAGAAGTTTGCACATGTCATTGTTTGGGTTTACGTACCAGTGTTAATTTCTGCAGCGATTTAAGATAAAGTCTTAGTCTTAAATCGACAATGCTTATTAGTTTTATCCTTCATAGTTTTAGTCCAGCTTTAGTAGACAAAAAGACATTAGATTATAGTCAAAATGTTTTTTTCTCTTAATTTTGTCAGCTATTTTTTTCTTATCATGATGAAAATTACAGGTTGAATGATTAAGAATGCAGCTTTGCAGTTACTTAGAGTCCTCCTGACTGCGCTCAGTAATGATTGGCACTCACCGATGGCATAGCCTTCAGTAGAAATTTGGGGTTAAGTTTCTTGCACAAGGACACTCTGACATGTAACCTGAGGAGCCGGGGAACGAAACGCCAACCTTCTGATCGGTGGACGACCTGCTCTACCCTCTGAGCCACTGTTACGTATTGACGTGCATCATACGCCGCGGGTGTGTGTTGCCCTTTGGTCATTTGTTCAAAGGCCTAAAATGACCTATGTTTAGGATTACCTTACAAAGACTGTGACTGTCTATGTGCATTATGTCTGTTATTTGTTAGGAGCAAAGGTGAAAGCAGCGTGACATAATAGAGAAGCAAAACTTTTACAGAAGAGGTAGCTCAGCAAGGAGGAACACGTCGTTTACCTTGGTGACATGTTGAAGGTGTGCTGGTTCACCTGCGGCAGCTCGTCATCTTATAGCTCACTGTGGATGTTTCCTCTTGTACTACTACTATCTGCAATATTTAAAACTTACTGTACCATTATCACATAATACATCCATATCATACTGTAATCTGCTAATTCAGTTTGCATTAGCAAAAATGTAACACTGCTCTGATTAGGCTGTAAAGCTGTCAATAAACCATAAAATATCTGAAGTATGAACAGAAGCATAGAGCTAAACTCCCAACCAAAGAGATCCAGAAAATACAAAAGTATGGAAAAGTAAATGAGCAGCACGGTTGTGAAGTGGTTAGCACTGTCGCCACACAGCAAGAGGGTTCCGGGGTCCAATCTGGCTCGGGCCCTTCTGTGTGGAGTTTGCAGGTTCTCCCCGTGTTAGCGTGGGTTTGCTCCGGGTGATCTGGCTTCCTCCCACAGTCCCAAGATAATGGCTGTTTTTGGTTCATTGTTGACTCTAAATGTCCCGTAGGTGTGAATGTGAGTGTGAATGGTTGTCTGTCTCCATGTGTCAGCCCTGTGATAGTCTGGAGACCTGTCCAGGGTGTAACCCGCCTTAACCCAATGTCAGCCCCCCCGCTACCCTGAATAGGATAAGCGGTTACAGATAATGGATGGATGGATGTAAAGATAAGCAGCGAGACTTTTAAAAACAGGGCTCGTACAGCCAACCGTTTGTTGAGCCAATCGCTTTAGCACAAGACACAGCTTTGGTTGCGGGGGGGGGGACTGTCCCAGGTTGGCCCTAATACCAAGCTAACACTAAACAGTGAAGGTTGGCACAGTTATCCCCTGCTTTGAGGCTAAAGAGGATAGGCTTGGCACAGCTCGGCACGATTATAGTATGTTAAACACTTAAAAGATGGGTCAGTGCTGTAGGCCACATTTGAACGTCTGTTGCTGTCTTTCATTTATTTTGACCACAATGTTTCCTTAACCATAACCAAGTCATTTTTGTGCATAAACCAAACCAAACCATAGATAAAATGGACAAACGAATGATTTTTGCAACAGACATATATAATGTTTTGGCAGTCATGTCAGAAAAATGGTCACATATAACACATTTTGTAGCATGAACTACGTTATCTGGCTGACCTTTTGAGCAACTCTGGTCCAAAAAAAGTTTTGATTCACTTGACGTCCTCTCTCTCTCTGTATGAATTCAGCGTCAAAGTGATGCGTCTCCTGCATGACTTATTGTACTGTATCGCCGAACAAACTGTGTGCAGCGAGGCGATGAGTCACAGACCACTGAGTGCTCACGGGCTCACCCCAGCTCCAGGATGCTACATATGTTAAGAGAATGTGAGACTGAGATTATGAACGATTCCTGTAGGGAGACAGAGCGAGAGAGAGAGAGGATTCTTAGATGCATATCATTTGATATAACGGTTGTCCTGTTTTTCTAGTCGAACTGTTTTCAGCGATGTGGCTGCAGATTTTTCGCCAATACAACTCAAATGGCTATTATTTGTTGTTGTTCCTCTCTCCTTCCATCCCAACTCTCTGCTGCCCTCTCCCCCGTACTCTCCCTCTGACGTTCTGTTATGATTGGACCTGACAAGCAGAGGGAGTGTTTGCCTTTTTGGCAGGCAGAGTTTCGGAGGCCGGAGTTATCTGCCGGGGGACGACAAACGTTTATCTGACTCCACGGGCTGACCCCCTGTTTCCTCTCCGGCCCTCTGACGCTGGGACGGGACTTCCTCAGCCAGCCTTATCAGTTAGAACCACAACATTGGAACAGACCCACCGACCATGCAAGATCTTGCAAAATACTACTGTTGTCGCCAAAGTATGTGAGGCTCAAGTGAGGTCTGTGTACTTTAGTGTAGATTAAGATGCTTTGTGGTTGTGTGACGCAGAAATAGATGAGTGAATGGAAAAACACACATTGACTTTTAACATATTGACCCGATATTTAGACCCGATCCTAAATCTACATGTCCATTCTCTTAAAGGTGGTTGACTGAAAATGGGAGCTGAACACTGTGTCATGCTACCTCCTGATTGGATGAGCGGGTGGCGAGAGCTGTCTCAGGTTACCGAGGTGGAATCTCAACAGGTAGGCCAATACAGGACAGGTAAAATAGATCAGGTGTTTCTCATATGAGAAACTTGGATCTACTTGGGTAACACAGACCCAAGATCTGCAACAATAAAATGAGACCATAACCAATTAGACGATATGATTAGGACCTAGTAAACGTCTACAGTGGAAGCCATGACTGAGTCAGTGTAAACTATCTTGAAATTATAAAATATTTCTATAATTGGGACCCCCATACACGTGGCCTTCTATTTAGTTGTTTTTACTCATAATGTGTTATTTTAAAATAAAACAAATATCGGAGGAGTTCTTTTAGCATCCATCCATCCATTATCTGCAACCGCTTATCCTATTCAGGGTCGTGAATGACATTTGGTGAAGGCAGCGTACACCCTGGACAGGTCACCAGACTATCACAGGGCTGACACATAGAGACAGACGGACAACCATTCACGCTCACATTCACACCTACAGGCAATTTAGAGTCAACAATGAACCTATCCTGCATGTCTTTGGAATGTTTGTGGAAACCTGAGAACCCAGAGAGAACCCACGGAGAACATCTCCACACAGAAGGGCCCCAAGCCGGGTTTGAACCCGCGACCCTCCTGCTGTGAGGCGGCAGTGCTAACTACCTCACCACCGTGCCGCCCCAGTTCTTTTAGCAATTTAGCATTAATTTAACAGCCAATTTAAAGCATATACTATATATATATATATATATATATATATATATATATATATATATACTGTATATCCTGTCAGCAGATTTGTCATGTAGGTCATGACTCTGCTCATCCTGGGTGCCAAGTGTGAGTGACTTCATTTGGAGGCGTCTCAATGTGGTACACATGCTTGTTATCCTCAGGTGATTAGTTTCACTGTGACAAATGCCTTCCGTGATCCTCTTCACTCTTCACAACAAGAGTCATTGCACTTAATGAGCACATTTGCATCATTAGCTAGCTAAATAGCCACCGAGCTAATTTATCAAAGCAACCGATGTCAGTGTTAACGTGGGAGTACAGGCTACAGTGTGCCATACCTAGTTTTAAAATGAGATACTTTTATTAATAGACAATAGCAGCTGTTGAACAGAGAGGAACACATGTTGGTTAGATGATCATGAGTTATCCCTGTCGACAGTATACAGTGAAGCCATATTTGTCCATTTAGAAACACAATTAGCACAAATGTTTAGTAAGAAGTCTAAAACTCCTGCCACAGGTTTAAAACCCTGTGTGTAAAGACAGAGGAGCAAATTGACAAAGAATGGACTGCGGCCGCTGATAGCACCATAAAGTGTGCATCACTTGTAACCGCTATCTGTCGCTATATATCTATCTTTAAATGTTTTGAGTTTATTAAATACCTGTAGTGATCCCACGGCAGCAGAGACTATAAGTGTGTTTCCCCATTAAGAGAAACGCTGTGTGCATTTACACACGAGGCACAGCAGCGTAGACTTTAGCATATAAAAGGTCTGATTTTGAGCTAAATGTCTGCATATAACCTCACATGAATACATGCAAATAGCACGGGAGCACTGAGGTGCTATTTGCTTGGCAGCACATTTATTTTTATCTGTTTATTTATATATTTATTTCCAATTTAAGACTACACAACATAAGAAAAAAATAAATGAATAATATACAGTGCAGGAAGAGGCAAAAAAAACCACTGGGCTTATCTGAAGCCTCCACCTAGAGACAATATTAACATAAAGAAATAATATTACTACATAATAGTGATAACAAACAATTAGAACAAGATATATATGATAACAACAATAACAAGTGTATGGTTAGTGTTTGTGAGGAGGATATTGATTTAAATATCTATAAAGACTTCTGGGCAATTGTAACCAAACAACATTTTGAGTGGGAAAAAAATAAAAAAGATAAAAACAGATACATGGACAACATGGGGAAAAGCAATTACAAAACAGCAATTAAATGACCCTTTTAGCGACTTTTGAAACATTTGACAGATGAACAGTTTTTTGATAGATGTGAAAAGCTACTCCATAATTTGGTTCCCCTAAATCTTACCGAAAATTGACCTCTACTGGTGAGGAATTTAGGAGGATGAAGATCTAGAGATTGACACGTTGAGTAAGAATGGACCTGAGAATTTATTTTAAAATAGGTCTTGAACTGCTCAGGAATATTCCCACCAGAACATATCTTATAAATAAAAACACATATTTGAGCAATATTGATACCATAAAGAGTAAGAATCTGGAGTTTCTGAAATAGAGGAGCAGAGGAGATGTGTGACTCTGATCGAGTTGCAATCCTCACAAAACGAGTGGGGTGTATTTCACCCTTTTGTGGGTGTTTTGAGAATTACAGTTTCTTTTTTTCTTATTTGCACAGGTTTAGTGGCCGCAAAAGCGGCGCAGTCCTTATTTAGAGAGTGAATGGAGGAAATGGCGAGGAAGGGGGGGAGGAGGTATACGCTACCTGATTTTGGCAGGTGAGAGATTGGACAAAAGTCAAGCATGTGGTTTTGGACTGTAAAGCCATTAGCAACACCCAAACGAACACACAAATGACTTCAGGCTTGTGGATTTGACGGCCGGAGCTCTATTATTCTTTGCTCCATTTGAATAAACAGTGGTGATCTGGGCCTGGCTCTGTTGATTCTACAGAGGGGAGATAAGCAGGGTAAATAAAGCTGAACTTGGAGTGGAAAAAGGTTTCCTCTCATTGCTGCTCAACTGTTTTATTGTTTAAATGCCTCCAGATGGGAGCTAAAGAAGCAACGTTTGAATCACTTTCTCATGTTCTGTGACACAGAAAAAGAACCATCAGTGTGTGTGTTTAGATGTAGAACGTGTTGAATGTGTGTGAACAAGTGGTAGGTCAATCTGCTTCTTTAATGCATCCCAGCTTGTGAGCCCCTGTAGTTTGCATGTCACGTATAAGAATGATTACACACAATCACAGTGGACAATTCATCACCGTCGCCTGGGAGTTTAGTGTGTGTGTGTGTGTGTGTGTGTGTGTGTGTGTGTGTGTGTGTGTGTGTGTGTGTGTGTGTGTGTGTGTGTGTGTGTGGGATGACTTATCTGGGGCAAACACCTTGCAAAAAGTACCACATAACTTACCGCTGAGTAATAGTTTTTTAGGAAAATGACACTCCCAAGAGACTTAAGACACATCTTTTATAAAAGTCAAGATCACCGTGACAACGTGATGCGGCGTTAAGTGAAAGATGAGTTACTGTGTGTTTCTCTGACTCCAGCAGATAGATTGGACCGAGGCGACTTCTCTCCTTGGTTTCCCTCTGAAGTGACTGACGTTTATGGTGATGGAAGGCTCCGATCTCCTAAACGGCGGCTCGTTATTCCATTAAAGCTACCTTCCTAACGACTTGCAGGAAGCAAAACTGATGACAAGGTAAAATAGATTAATTAAGGTACCTCAGCGTCGAAGCAGCCACTTAATCATAGATAGCGCTTGTCACAGGGATTTAGGATCTGATTGACTTGAGCAGATTATGCCTCTCTTCATTTTCTGCCTTTGTGCAATGGAAAATTAATTGTCAGTGACATTTGGTTGTAATCCCCCCCCCTCTTCCCCACCACTACCCTCTATCTCTACTTCCTCAATTAATTATTGGCTCTCTTTTATATTCTCCTTCCAAAGAGAGTTTCTTTTGGAGATACACAGGAGGCAGAATCATTTCCTCAACTACTGAGGACAACATCCGCTTTTTGATTGAGTCGAGGCAATCTAATCATCAGCTGTCGCTGAGGCAATACTCTCCTCTCATACTTAGACTGCCGTGTCAGTGCTATTACCCACCGCCCTGCTGACACACACACACACACACACACACACAAACACACACACACACAAACACACTCAAACGCACTGTCTGGGTATCAAAGAGGAGTCCGGTCCACCTTGACTCGTCAATCATGTGCGGCTTTGACAGCTCATTTCACTGAACCGGAGACAAGGAAAGGAGGAGAGAGGAGAGGAGGAATGGAGATAAAATGAGAGGAAAGAATAGGAGAGGAGAGGAAAGGAGGAATGGAGAGAAAAGGAGAGGATAGGAGAAAAGAGGAAAGAAAAGGAGAGAGGAGAGGAAAGGAGAAAAAGAGAGGACGTCAGCAAGGAAATAAGGACAGACATGAAGAAAAGTGGAGAGAAAGGGAGAAAAGTAAGAACAAAAGAAAGGGAAGAATAGAGGAGATAAAAAATGTGTCAAGTGAAGGAGAGGGAAAGGAGGGATGAGTATGAAGAGGAAAAGAAAAAGAGAGCGTGGAAGAAAGAAGGGTAAAAAGAGGAATGAAAAAAGGAAGAGATTTTGTTGCCTGAGAAGAGAAAGAAAGAGAGAGAGAGGTTGGGAGGGAGGGAGTGGAGAGAGAGCAGGAATGGAGAGAATGTTCTCAGACAGTATAATACACCAGAGAGAGAGAAAATGGAGGGAATAATTGTGGGATACGGGCTGCTGACAGAATGCAGTCAGGGTGAGAGAGGAGATATCATTGTAGCATGATGAAACTGAGGTCAAGCATGTGTGTGTGTTTGTGTGACTGTGTGTGTGTGGGTGTGTGTGAGTGTGTGCGTGTGCGTGTTTGCTTACTGTGTCAAATTAAACCACAGCGGCAAAGAGAGACATTTCATTTCCCAGATATGATTGATGGATAATGTGTGTGTCCCCGAGAGGTGTCAGATGGCCTGTCCTGACTTCACACACACACACACACACGCACACACACACATACCAGGTGATTCTGCACGTGTCCAGACAGACAAACAGAGAAACCACTGCAACAAATATAATTACAAATTCTAAAACAAAAGCCGGTATTCAAATAATGAATGGATCTCAAAAGTGCATGAACTGAAATAGAATAAAGTTAAAGGACATATACAGGTTCTACAGGATTCAGAGCTTTGATATAGCAGCAAACAACTGTTGTCTATGTAAACATAAAGAGGAGCAATGTCTACCTGAGCAGAGAATGAAGTCTCTCTCCCTCTGTGTGTGTTGTAATCAGAGCTTCTTTGTGCTTTGTTAATACAGTTAGCTCTGTCAGCACTTTTGCTGTTATTTGCACTGTTAGCGCTGTTAGCACAGTTAGCTACCACCGGTTGCTCAACCGTTGCCATGTTGAGAGCCGTGTGGAGGCAACAGAAATGCTCTAAATTCCGTATAGAGAACTTTTAATAATAAAATAATATTAAATTAAGGACCATTGTGTAACATTTAGGGGGATTTATTGGCAGAAATGGAATATATTAAAGGGAGCGAGTCCTCTTCTCGGAGCCGGTGGCCATGTTTCTACAGTAGCCCAGAATGGACAGACCAAACACTGGCTCTAGAGAGGGCCTTTCACGTTTTCATGTCGGCCACCACAGTTTTCCAACACGCTTGGCACACAGGAGAAGTTTCAGCTGGTTGCAACCTCACCGCTAGATGCCGCCAGATCCTACACACTGCACCTTTAAGTTACGCACTCCTTGTTAAAATAGGACATATCCTATCCTCGGTCATCCATTACTGCTTCACAGGAGAGCTGGGATGACTTGTGGCTCATCTGGCTCCTGCAGTAATCACCCCTCTGACTCCGACACCCGAGACCGCGAGAGTTTAGCCGGGGCTGAACGTTTTAACTCACCCCCTGGAGGAACAGCAATGTTTGGTGCCTTCTCGGGGACTCGGGGGAGATTACCGGGGGATTGTTTGTCAAACATTGGGCCCAGCGAGCGCTGTGTATTTTCTTTATGGTCTGTGTAAATGTGTGTTGCAGTTTGAGGGGGTTTAACGGAAAAGCCCTGTTTATGTGCGCGGGGTAACGGTGACACGGGGAACGCTAATAATCTGGATATTTATTCTATTTCCTGATATACAAAATTGTCTCGGCGTATTTGTGAGAAAGCAAACAGGGGATATGGCTCCAGAGGAAAGATTGGGATCCATCTATTTTAAACTCACATCTCGGTCTCTGTGGCACGAACAAAAAGCGAGAAGAAAATGAAGACAGAGAAGGCATGAGAAACAAGAATCTGAAGAGAAAGCCTGGGAAAAGGAGCACATGAGTCAAAGGAGAGGGAGCATACAGATCCATCTCAAGCCTCCAGAGTCCAGGTTACGGTGCTGACATGCTCAGTGCTCTGATGCATCCTCCCAGTGTGGGTCGTGCCCTCCGGGGGCTCTACAGCTCTGGTTTAGCATGTCACTGTGATATATGTGCAGGCGGTAAGGGCACTCAGCATTAGCTCTGAATATCCCCCCTCACTCCATGAAGGGAAACAACCTCTCACCTCGCCGCTGCCAGGAAGCCTATTGGACGAGCTATCTGTCCATTAAATGTCGTTAAAAAGTTGAACTGGAGGGTCTGGTTTTCCCTACTGGTCTATGACCCCCCAGACTCTGACAGGCACCGTCACGCTTCTTTTTTGTTTGTTTTGAGCTATGTTGCCTTATTTATCGTAGGTAATATATTTTGTCAGTTTCCCTGTACATAACAGGCCATCAGGGTGAGGCAGGCCTCACATTGTTTATGTGGATTTCCGGTCGCTAAAGCTTAAACCAGACATCATGCGGATTTTAATGGTCCGAAGCTTGACTGGCTCCAAAACGCCTGTCTGCTCCAAACAAGAGGGGGATTGTTCTCTAGACAGTGAGTCCCAAGGATGGTGAAATCAGAGGTGTACAGTTCACGCTGAAGAAAGACAAGTGAGAATGGTATACTGTGAATGTGAATGTTCCAGTGAAGGCACTTCCTGATCTACTGCCAATTTGACATGCTCCTCCGACCTCGATTAAGCACTATACAGAGCTACTCAAAGTGAAAATCCTGTTCCTCACAAACTGTATCATTAAAATGCAACCCTTCACCTCCTCAAAGTTTACCTAAAAAAAAAAAATTATTTCTATTTGTTCTATTTAGTTGTCACAGCTAGCTGTCAAATTATATGAACTACTAAAGATGACATCAGTTGTTTTTCAAAATGTGAACGACTAACTGGAATAAATAAATACATGACTGGATAAGTAAAGGCTTAGATTAAAGTGCAAAGTTGTATGTTTACACCCACACCAAAAGAAGACTTGTGATGCAACTGCAAACCCTAGGACAGATCAGAATGAGTGTGTACCAAGGCCCACATCCACGTGACCAATGCAAGGACAGTATTTGCTCCTTGTGTCCAGAAATACTTTGGGTTTCTTTCAAATAGCTTTAAAGGAGAATATGATGCCCCGTAAACATTTGTACTGGTCCAGCCCAGTCGCACAGCAGTTTGTGAAATAGTCACGAAATTGAATGTATTGATTTGTGTACATAGACACAAATTAAAAAATTTTTTCGTGATGGTCAGCACAAAATCAATTCATATTCGTCACTTAACTGCCATACTTAAGTTTGGGCACTTCCGGAGTTATTTTAACCCAAACCACGATATTTTTATAAAGCTAACTAAGTTGTTTTTGTCACGTAACTTCCATACTAAAGTTACGCCACTTCCACAGTTATTTTAACCCAAACCGCGATATTTTCCTAAACCTCAGTAGTTGTGTTTTCTAAGCCTAACCAAATCCATCTACTCCTAAACCTGAGTAGTTTTATTCTGAAAAGACTGGAGCGTAAATTGAGACGTGCGTCACATGAAAAACGCAGAACAAAATACATTATTGAAAGTCGCGATGAGCGTGATGAAATAAAAGGGAAATTTGTGTCTATATAATGAATCCAATAGATTTCCTTTTTGTGACTATTTCACAAAGTGCTGTGAAACTGTGTTGGCTGGTCTGTAGTGATGTAAGGTGTGCCATGGATGGGCAAAAGGACCACTAATGTCCAATGAATGCAGTGTTCCAGCTCCATTATGGCTGCTTCAGACATTCCTGCCCGTGTCTACCAGTGAGGCAGCTCACATCTCTGAAGGGAAATTCACATGTAAATGTATATAAAAACCTACAGTATATTTATTGATAGTTTACATCAAATGTATAATTAATAATGCATTTTTTTTTACAATTTTCTTCTGGTTTGTTTATAAACTGGCTTCACAAAGGTGTACAAATAGAGCCAATAGACCTGTATAGGACAAAACAAACCAATGGGGTTAAAGCAGAAGGTCTTTTTATGGGTCATTTATTCCATCTGTTTGTTATCTGCGGCTTTAATAAATGTCAAGTAGAAGCAAAAGAGACGGGGCGGCGTGTTCCTTTATTCCCACACTTTAGTTTGACTCAATTCCACATAAACTGTCCTGCTGCCCAAACTTCTCACTAGAGCTTCAAATGTATATTAATCCGCTGCTGAAAGTAGTCCCTAATAAATGCTCTGTTTTGTCTGGATTGAGATATGTTGGTGCTAAAACCCAAGTACCCAGCTGTTATAGGAAAATTACTGAGCTTTTTAAAAAATCAAACAATAGAGTTGTGACCTGTTTTTAAAGATTTACGACTTCATTCATAAAGTATTGAAAGATGAACTAATGCATTGTTGGTTTTGGTTCTTTCCATGGAAAAGGAAAAGCGAGCCTTATCCTTTACAACTATAATTGGACATTTGGACCTTGACAGACTGGACACTGTCCTCTTTGGAAAGACAACAAAATGGTAGTTGAGCTTCAAAAATGTATTCTTGACTTTGGAAACAGCAGTTGACAAAGCACAAGCTCCATTTAGTAGCTCTTCTGGAGCTTTCAATCATGTCACATGACCGTCATCAGCAGATGGAGATGGCTCACTTCTCATGGAATTGTTCAAATCTCCTTTTTTTTTCATGAGGACTTCTCATCCATGTTGGCCCAAAAGTTCATCCGTTCAAAGTTAATTCTTGGAAAAAGCAATCCCTGAATCTGCCGATAAAGGCATGTGATATGAGCAAAAGCTCCAGATTAGATAGATAGATAGATAGAGAGTAACTTTATTGATCCCGAGGGGTATTCAAGTTTCCAGCATCACAGTTCCATAGTGCAAACATATTAGTAAAAACGGCACATGTAAGTAGTACACATATTAGTAAAAAGACACAAGTAAGTAATACACAGTATATAATCATATATCAGATATGAAAATACCAGGAGATGAAGAAGTGCAGGTTTCCTAGTGCAGGGTAACAACTGAGATACAGGACTAATAAAAATGTGAATATGGTGCAGAAGAAACTGTTAAAAATGAATATAGTGCAGGGTAACAACTTAGATGCAGAAGATTAGCTCCTAAATGGACCTTGAGGTGAGATTGTTTTGTCGACAGTATGGCAGTTTCTGAACAAGCTTTAAATGACCTTGATTTCGTTTTACTGTTCCCCAAATTTTGTGTTTCTGAATTCTGTGTTATAGGATTCAAGTGCATTTTGTCATCAGAAAAAGTGTCTAATCATTTGGTGGATGAATACAAATTCAACAATTCATAAGAACAAAATCTAAATTGAATGAATATCATTGAATTTGATGTAACACAACATGGCACTATATATTTTTTTTATCAATAAAAGTGTTTCAATACAGCTATAAAACAAAACATTCCATCCTTTTGTAAAATAGTGCTCTACATTTAGCTGTATCATTTTTTTAGGTGAGCCTTTCTTTTAGGTGGCTAAAATACGTTTTTCTGCCGTCCCCGTCCACAGCACTGTATGGCTTTGCTCCGGTGTCGGTGCTCCTGTCTGTTTCTCCAATCTGGGGGCACGCCGACCATCATCTACTGTAAGTAATACACTTACTATGGATAAATACCTCATACAACCCTACTTCAAAACACCTGGACCATCCCTTTATGTATATAAAGTTTGTATTGCTATTATTAGTAGTATTAGAGTGTCATTTTGAATACTGCGCTGTACTGTATGTCCGTACAGACTCAGCTCTGGAAGACAACTGTTGGAGCTCACAATCAATAACTGGTTGACATACAGGAGACGAATAATGCATCACGTTGATTCTCTCTTTAACGTCAGACTCTACAAATTGAACTGTCGAGCAGCATGGGGATAATATATTTGAAAGATGAAATCCAGAAACCCAGACCCTCCAGACCCCAGAGACCAGGTCAGAAGGAAAGCACAAGTACAGCCCCCCCACACACCTCCAAACCGCCCCCTCCCCCCCCCGAGGGAAGTGATGAACAGGGAGCTGCACAAAGCCAGCACTCAGCTTTAATTGGACGGAAGGTGGCTGTACACTCATACCATAAATAACTGGACCCAGGGAGAGTGTGTGTGTGTGTGTGTGTGTGTGTGTGTGTGTGTGTGTTGGGGGTGACTCGGGTGTGGGGCGAGGAGGGGTTAACCATCATGCAGTCCTGCAGTGAGCTTAAGCACCACTGAAGCTGAGAGAGGCTGTCAGGGACCTGGTGTAAATATCCTGCGGGCTAACTGATTTGTCTACGGTCGTAAACAGGGCATAAAGAGCTAATATACAGGTCAGCACCAGCCTGATTTACAACCCCAGGGGGCTAAAAACTTCATCAAAGCATTTTATTTCCCTCCTCTTGACTTATATGCAACTTTCCCTGCAAAGTGAAGTTTTTTGTTGATTTTTAGATTCATTTGGTGAAATGATTGATTGATTTAATAAACTTTCGCCATCCTTTAAAGTCATCTCAGGATCGATAATTGCAGCCTATAAAATTGTGCTCCCATACAATGAAACTGAGAATTATGTTTCGAAAAGGAAATTGTTTGTCTCGAACACAAAAAGTCAACATTCACTTATTTAAATTTGTACATCCTTAGCTTAATAACAAAACAAACATAGTCATTTTAAGCCAAGCCATGATGTTATTTTTTTTTTACTAAACCTAACCGAGTAGTTTTTGTTGCGTTTTGTTTCAATTTACTATGATAACCACTTGCTTAAAACTTCGACCGTAATCCGGGAAAAATACGTTTCCCTCAAAGTAATTGAGAATGTAGTTTAGTCGTACGGGAACGTAATTTTGTAGGCGACAGGTTGGTATTTGATATCTAAAATGAAGGGTTTGGGCTGATTAGCACTTTAGAGGTTTTCCCGATAAACTTCAACGATTCAAAGACGATCCAAGATCAAGATTAAGATCTACAAGATAGAAAGTCTTTTAATTTGTTTGTGGGCTGGGACTCTTAATCAATCAGGCTCCGGCTCAGAGACCGATGCGTCTGAGCTGCTCTCAGTTCATCACAGAAACACAAAGAGAGATGAGAGAAGCAGGAGGAAGAGAAGAGACACTCTCATAGGACAGCTCAACTGATGAAAACATCCAAGATAGCCTCTTGAAGAGAAGGTTTTGATTATCAAAACAACTCCATTCCATGACTAATTTGCTTCGACTTTTTAAATTATTGTTTTTTTTAATTCTAGTTATTTTTCTTGTCCTCTTTTCATGGGAAAGAACATGTTCCACTTCAAGTTTCCTGATGGGCACTAGAAGCAGCACACCACATTGTTAACTCGGAGGTTGTTTCTGTGAGGACTGATAAAAATGCTACCATTATATTGTAGGATAGCTGAAGGACATACTCAGAGAACCCAGCAGGCACAAGAACAAGTCACCAGTGCATCTATTTTCCCCAAATATTAAAAAATAGCAAATGCAGGTCTTAAATTCCTTGTGTCGATGATTTGACTTTTCATAGCAAATGGTTCAACCCTGTTCCCTAGAACTGAAATTTATTACAACAGCAAGTATGGTAAAGATAAATGTAATGTCAGCTGCATAACAAGTAAGCATTTTTACTAAACGTGCAAAATGATATCACCCTTAAAAAAATAATCCCAACAATATCCGCTATTGCAATGTAATGTATATGTACTTGTTGTCACTAAAGCATGATTACATTTTTTGTGGTTTCTTGGTTTAGGTTTGGAAAAACCTTAACCAAGTCTTTAGTTAAATGTTGCAAAAAGTCAAAAAAGGCCTTTTTTTTCAATAGAAAAAAAAAAAACGTTGCAACGGAGTGTAATCCAGACAGCAATTATATTTCTTCCAAAATGCATTTACGAAACAAATTAGTACTATATAAATATGATTTCTAGGAGACTGGGTTGAAAGGTTACACTGTTAGATTTAGCAGAAAATGCTCTGCTCTATGAGGGAACTCTGAAAGGCGTAGTTCAACCTTTTGGGAAATGTGCTTATTTGCCTTCTTGCCAAGAGTTACATGTTCAGAACAACACCACTCTCATGTCAGTTATTCCGTTATTATTTAGTTAGATTTGCATCTGCTGTGCACTAAATGTTTGCTTGCCTCATTTTAAGCAAGAGTCTACTGCCATGCTAGCAGCTCTTTGAGGCTGTACTTAGACATAGCATTGCTTTCAGCTAAATGCTAATACTAGCTAGCATGGTAACATTCTCACAATGAAAATTGTATGTTGTACATAGCACATACTGTATAATGTTCCCCATGTTCACCATCTTAGTTTAGCGTGTTAGCATGCTAACATTTGCTAATTTGCGCTAAAGAAAAAGTACAGCCTGGGCTAATGGGGATGTCATTAGTTTTTGCAGTGATTTGATCATAAACCAAAGTATTGGGCAAATAAAAAAATGTTGAGCTGATAATATAGAAGTGAAGGGATCACCAAAGTCATTAACATTTTTAATTTTTTGAGACATGAGAGTTGTGGTGGACCAACCGACCAACAAACATTGCCATCCCTGGAGCCATGCTGCTATATACAATATATATATATAGTTATCTTTAAAAGCAATTCAAAATGTTTATAAGTAGCTCTATGTCTTTCTCAGGAGCATATCTTCAAATTCCAAAAGTCACAATGCCCAAAAAAGAAACAGTCCCGCACATAACCCCCTGCAAAAACACAGCTTATGTTAAGAATAGGGCTGGCAAAATTAACGCATATTAGTTTCATTGCCACTAATTTCTTTGACGCATTAACACAACTTGTGATTTTTAGGTTGTAACACACACACACATACTGTATATATATAACATTCCAATTGCAAATGTGCTTATACCCTTTGCATGACTAGTCTAATACTCTTACAGCACTATCTAAATGATTGACTCTGATAACATCTACTGAGAGTAGACTCTGAAAAGGGAAAAAAATGAACAAAATGGATTAGATGTTGATTTAGCCGAGCTTCAGCATAATATCAGCTTGCTGTGTTTCCAGTATCACTGAACTCCCAGGTCTCCCTGCTGACGTCTTTTCCAGCTGACATGCATGATCGTATGTCAAATACATTTTTTTGTCCAGAATCTTACAAGCAGCTGTTTTTCTTATAGAATAATGGCTTTATCATTTCCTGTTGTAAGCTTTGACATATATCCATAAATTTAAACCATGTGTGTCCATGACCTACAGTATATATACATGAAGAATCAAATGCCCCAAATCCTTTAAATTAACTGATTCCTGGTGATATGCACAAGTCGGTCTAATTTATCTTCCTCATGTTTGCCCTTGGAAAAACCACAGCTTGTCCCTTTGTGCAGAGAAATGTTCAGGACACAAGGCGTGGAACGTAAAACTCCATCATCATCAAGCTTCTTTTTTTCTTCCCTCCGTACTGGCCCTAATTGCCTTTTTCTCCTTGTGTGTGTGTGTGTGTGTGTGTGTGTGTGTGCCTCAGACAAGGTGTCCATCTATAACTTGCAGAAGGAGGGACCCCCGCCTAGGCCAGCCATCTGTCACCTGGGCACCTGGAGGGACTGCAGTCTTGTGCGGCTTAAAAGGCAAAATCATTAAGATGTTAGAATAACAAATGTCTGGCTATGTTTGGCTCTCAATCACACAGACCAGGTCCGGGATCACACCTCTTTCAAGGTGATGAACATTCCCGTGTCACAAAGTCTTGCTTGACTAAATGAGCGGATAAAGACACATCACTTAAGAGATGGTTTTTTTTCTTGTCACCTTTGATTGGTCCAGTTCTCTGGCCTGAATCCTTCCTCCCCATGCTATTTTTTTTGTATGTGCAGCTATCACTCTTAGAAATAAGGGTTCCAAAAGGGTTCTTAATGAAGGGCTGAGGTCCTACCCAGAACAGTTTGCTTCTGAAGAACCCTTTTTGGAAAGAAAGGGTTTTTCAAGGGTTCTTTGTAAGACAAAGGGATCCATTAAAAACGCTTTTCATCCAAAGAACCCTTTGTTGGATTGTTGAAAGCGTGAGTGCTAAAAGAACCTCCCAGTCACGCCCCAAAAACTGTGACTGTGAACCATGATATTTGTGGGTTGTGCTGCACCACATTAGCTCCGGCTCTTCAGGAGCATCATGAGGACTCCTGGATGGGTTCTAGATGAAACCCTTGGAGTCAGGGTCTGAAATTCACTTTTTCCGTGCCTGCCACTGTGGCAGGCAAGTATTTTATATTTTGTCTGCCACTCAGATATTTTATCTGCCACTTCTGAAAAATATGTCCTTCAAACAACTGTATTTATTTGAGTTTCTTGCCAAAAACTAAATTTTAGTTGATTACATTTAAACACATCATGATAATGTTGTAATATACCAATACTCATCTGAACAGAGCTTGAACGCCTCATAATGTAACTCAATGGAACCTTTGTTAATAGTAACTTAGTAGCTCAGTTATTTAACCACGCAGGATTGCGCTGCCCACCGGCTGCTAACAGCTAACAGCTAACGTTACTAGCTCTCCTTCTGCCGATTTCAATGCTGATTTGTTGTTCATAATGTAGCATTATCAAGGAAAAGGACTACACTGTTGAGTGTTTTTTTCTCTCTCTCCCATCGCTTCGGTCCCAGTCAAACTGAAACATGATACAGCGTGCGTATGGCGTTGCGTCATTTTGCACACGTAACTGTCAGAAAGCATCGAGAAGAGGAATCGATCGTCACGAAGGACGATCAGGGTTGAACATTTCACAGATGGTTCTAGATATAATTAGATAGCACCATCTGAAAGGATTCCAGGTGGAAGGTTCTACCAGAAACCAAAAAAGGGTTCTCCTATGGGGACAAGCCGAAGAACCCTATATGGTTCTAGTTGTCACCTTTTTTTCTAAGAGTGTGGCAGGGGCTGTCGTTCTGCTGAGACACATGCTTGCACAAGTATGCACGCACAAATTAAAATACCACCCAAGAACATACAACTGATTACATTCCATCACTCATTTCAAACCTGTCTTTCCCTCATTTTTTCCCTCACACACACAGAGAGAGACCCAAGGTCAGTGGAGGTCTAGCGGGACGTTGATGAATGGATGTGAAGGGTGTCATCCTGGACAAACAGAGCTTGTGGGCCACATGCTGCTACATCCTGAAAAATATGCCTGTTACACCAGCAGCTGAGGGAAATAGTTTAGAGGTCTCTCACATCCTCTCTATTGCTCTCCCTCTCTCTCTCTCTCTCGCTCTCTCTCTACATGGAACATACGTATTTTGTCATTCCCTGTGCACAGGAAGTGAAAAATAACTCGCCTACGCAAATGCGATGCATGCAACTACATGTAGTGTGACAAAAATGAGCTTTTCAGGCTGATATAAGCACCGATGCATGACACAAAGAACACACACTTTCTTTCACAAGGTCAACGTTTTTTGACGAACGGCGGCGCCGTCAACACTCTCGCTTCCCACATGCTGTTACAGCCAAATAAATACGTCTGCCTCTGTCCGCTAATCTCTGATGCCACCCTGCCTCGCTCCTCCAAGGGTGTGCAGATAAATAGCTTAGTGTAAATGGCCTCTTAAAATATGACATTGCCACGCTTTCAGCGGAGTGAAGGGGAGAACTGGATGAGGTGGGAGGTGATGAGGGGGAGCCATGATGGACAAAGGCAAGGAGGAGAGGGGACCAGATGTGGACTAGTCAGATCACACACTCAAGTCTGAAGGTGGATCAGAGTAGTCCTTAATAATAATAATAATAAATCCATCCATTATCCCTTTTCTTACATGAGAGAAGGCAACTGGAATTGTTCTCGGAGATGTAACTATTGTTTCGTTTTAAATTCATCACAAACTTAATGGACAAAGTAAATACTGACAATATGCATCAAGCCACAAAGATCTTAAAACAATGTCTCACTACTAAGCCCAATGTTTAGGAGCTTATTTCAACAAATACAGCATAACACATTCAATTAAAATCAACTCACACTTTAATTAAATGAAATGAAATCATATATGCATGAAAGAATAACATCTCAATGGATTAACATTGTACATTTATCTACAACATCTCTATTATTTAGTCCTTAAAAAATAAAAGCCATATTTATATTTATTTTAAAGCTGTTACACAATTAATTGTGAATAAAAGTAATCTTTAAAAGCAATTCAAAATGTTTAGAAGTAGCTTTATCAGTAGCTTTCTCAGGAGCATATCTTTACAAAAGTAACTCTCAAATCCAGAAGTCACAATGCCTATAAGAAATATAACCCCCTACAAAAACACAACTTATGTTTAAACCAGGGCTGCAAATTTGTTTCATTGCCGCTAATTTCTTTAATGCATTAATGCAACTTGCAATTTTTAGGTTGTAGCGGGCTCAGTTTTAAAGCTAGAGTGAATAAGTGATACTTAGAAGTGATACTTGAATCATATGAAACTAAAAAAACTAAAGAATCCATCGGTACAAACCATGTCATACCAGCTTGTCAAGAAGGAGTTTAAATAACGCTCCAAACTTACACTAAATTTGAAAAAAGTAAAACTGGCATGGCCATTTTCAAAGGGGTCCCTTGACTTCTGACCTCAAGATATGTGAATGAAACAAGTCTCCCCTTTACAGACATGCCCACTTTATGATAATCACATGCAGTTTGGGGCAAGTCATAGTCAAGTCAGCACACTGACACACTGACAGCTGTTGTTGCCTGTTGGGCTGCAGTTTGCCATGTTATGATTTGAGCATATTTTTTATGCTAAATGCAGTACCTGTGAGGGTTTCTGGACAATATCTGTCATTGTTTTGTGTTGTTAATTGATTTTCAATAGTAAATATAGACATACATTTGCATAAAGCAGCATATTCACCCCACAACAATGTTGATAAGTGTATTAAATACTTTACAAACATCCCTTTAAGGTACATTTTGAACAGATAAAAAATTATAATAATTTAATAATTTGCAATAAATGTCGATTAACTGTGGACAATCATGTGATTAATCGCGCTTTAAATATTTTAATCGATTGACAGCCCTAGTTTTGTACATATTAACAAACAGCATATAGCATATAGCCACTGTAGTTTATTTTTTGATTCCCACACACACACTGTCCTCCTGCCATAAATCCTCACTACAGCACCACGTGTTAATCCACGGCTGAAAATAGTCCCAAACAAAAATGTGCTTTTCTCATCTGTTGAGTTACATTTGCTAAAAAAAACTACAGTGTCCGGTGAAATTCCTGAGCCTTATTTAAAATATCTGCAACCCTTTTAAAAATGTATATTTTTAGGTTTCAGAAGGAACCAATGGGTGTGGGGCTAAGCACCACAGACTGGGTATGGAAGTCAGAAAGTTAGACAAAGACGTTTTTTTCATGTGAATAAGAAAAATAAAGTCAGCTGTATTTTTTTTAAATGTGGATAATAGAAGTGATTTGTGTGCTGTGTAAACAAACAGAAGTTCATTTATTTAAATATATAAGTACACATATAAATAGGCTATGTGTCCCAGGGTGTTATGCTGCAGAAAATATGTAATTAAATATCACATTTAGTTCAGTTGTGGGTGTTGATTTACAGTGTGGTTTTATAATAAAACTACATTACAGAATAAAGTAAAAACAAATGAACTCACCACATCAGAGGTGGTTTAATGTTGCTTTGTTTGTGGGACGGAACGGCCCCCAGAAGACAAACTGAGGAAGGTATGATCGGAATGATCTTCACTCCGTTTGATCTCTGGTCTGGACTCTGACCGGACTGAAATGATCTGGTCTGAGTAAAGCTTGTTGTTGTCGACTGTGCGCCGTCTCACGTGGCTTGAAGAGCCGGGTGCAGATGGAGAGAGACAAAAGAAATGCTGCCTGTTTCACCAAGAGGTGGAGGGGGGAAGAAGAAGAAGAAGGAAAAGGTGGTGGTTGGAGCAGAGGATGAGGTAGGTAGGAAATGAGCAGAGAGGAAGGAGAGGAGCGAGGGGGGGGGGTAAAGGGTTGCGGTGGTGTGCGAATGGGACGGGGTGCATCGGTGGGGGTGTTTCCATACAGTACACCAGGTCCGGGAGATATATGAAGGCTTGTCACATTGCAAAGGTTGAGGTATGGTCTCTATTGGTCCAGACAGTGACCTCCAGCACAGGGCCAAAACATTTCCAGATGTCTGCCAGCAGCGTTACTGGAGCTGCTTCCATGTGCGGCTTGTGGAGGCGGAGGGTGGCGAACCCTACAGCACATTGTAAGGGAGAGGAATGAATTTGGCTTGCAAATCAAATGGCGAGCACAGACATAAAAGTCTGAAGCTTTGCAGAGAGCAGGAGAGGGAGCAGGAGAGTGGGATAAGGCGGAGGATATGTGTGTGTGTGTGTGTGTGTGTGTGTGTGTGTGTGTGTGTGTGTGTGTGTGTGTGCGTGTGTGTGTGTGTGTGTGAGAGAGTGTGCGTATCTAGATGTTAGTGAAAAATGGAGACAGAGACATTAAAGTACTTTAGATTTCTCCCCTCTGTGCTTCTGCCCAGAAGGGAATCTTTGACGTTCATTTATTCCGCTCCCCAGCGTGCCAGCTTGCCGAGGATCCGACATCAATCATGTCGTTTCATTTTTTTATGTTCATTTTGTATCACCATTTTGCATTTTGGTTCGTCATTACTGGTGATAAATAGGCAAAAGCATTGTCTGGGCACTGGTTACATTAGGGGTGATACACCGGGGAGTCTACGCGAGTCTGAATTATGAGAGGATTTGAATTGTCTGGGAAATGTTTTTGCTAAAATGGAATCTGAAAGTTCAAGCTCAGGGGAGGAGAAACACAGCACTTGGACAAGAATTCTCTGCACTGCAGCGTCACCTGGGATTAAAAGTAGGTATTAAAGCGGAACGACATTTCAAACATGATAGTTCATGTATTGCATCAGCTGTCAGAAGCAATTGCACTGGTTTCTATACAGTAAAGTCCACTGTTCTTAAAGGGTAACTAATGTCTTTTTTTAACCGGGTCCCTATTGTCCCATGTTTTTGTGTCTAACTGACTAATAGGGAAAACATTTTCTGAAACTGGTCCAGTATTGAGGGAGAAAGCTGTAGACGGCAGCTGCTCACATGCTGCAGTATGGTGTTATTGGGGCAAGCTGGCACCATCATTAACGTCCATTAAAAGTGCTGGTTTCTTCCATAACAGGCTCTGATTGTTGTAAGAAGTGTTTGACATTATGGAAAGAGTTTCACTCAAGGAGAAGTCTTCGAGGTTCTTTCCATAATGCTGTCAGCAGCATGTTCTCATCCCGACTCGTCACATACTGGCGCTTTGTCAGACCCCTCGGCGTCACTTTTCGCTTGCAGTAAACACGTGCTTGATGTTGTGAATTAAACAAAAATAACTATAAAAAAACTAACAAAACCACTATAGTTAGGATTAGGAAAAAACAACATGGTTGGGCTTAAAATTACTACGTTTGAACAGTGAACATGTGACGTTGTGAACACAGGACATGAACAAACAGCTGATTGTACAGTTAAAGTGAAACTTAACACACGGGACATGAACAGCGGCCTCCTGGATGAAAGCCCTTTGTTTGTTGGACCCATCCACCTCCCCTTCCGCCCACCCTTTGTGTGTCTTTCGCTCTTTGGGTTTACATTGTAGTTAATGGATCGCCCGATGCGAAGAGTGCCTTGTGCGGCAGTACCGAATGCTGATAAAGCATCAGTATTTGAGGGAATGAGAACGGGCTGTTGTCAGACACTTATAATAAAAATCTGAGCCGTCAGTGACAAAATCAGCACTTTTAGTGAGCGTAATGTTACACTGACGCTGCTCACTTGCCCTTGCAGCTCGTGTCGCGGCTGCCGGTCACATCGTTATCCCCTGCCCGTTCGCACAAAAAGGCGTATAAATACCACGATAATGTGCAAAGCGTTTAGCGTGCAATAAGTATGCCTTTCTTGGTTTCTGCGTGTTATTCGTACACCATGTATCCTGTATTTGACTGCAATGTAAACTCATCTGCGTATAAATGCTGCGGTAAGAGTTAGTGACGTAGTATAAAAAGCAAGGGTTTGCTGTGTTTTGTTTTGTGAGTTACATTAGTGTTGTGTGTCATGTGACAATTGTCAAATTTTTTTATTGACGTTTGTAACATGTTTTTCGTAGTTGAGTTACGTTGTTTCCGTACATATTTTACTTAGTTTACGTACTTATTTTAAGCCCAAGCATGACGTCTTTACTTAACCTAACTAAGTGGTTTTCTTGCCTGAATCTAACTGCGGATGTTTGCGTCAAATGACATGCGAATAGGCTAAAATACCTACTCATGACGTGTGGAATGTCCGTGTAGTGTTGTGTTATTATTACGCCTTCCCGTGAGACCGGGTTGTTATCCCTCAATACTGGAACAATTTCAGAAATGGTTGTCCCCATTAGTCACTTAGACACAAAAACATGAGAAAATAGAGTCCAGGTTGAAAAATTCCAGTTACCCTTTAACAGCACTAACAGACGGAACAGAGCTGATGAAATTCTTCTCGCCATGGAGCATGATGAGGGAGATTTCTCACCAAACCTGTGGAGGTGCGCTGCATTAGCCGTTATGAACGACATCCCCAGGATACTAAAGGAAAATCACAGTATCTCTTGCAGCAACGTGGTGTAGAAAACAGCAAGAGAAGCAGTTAAAATGTGGAATTATTTCAAAGTTGAGCCCCTGTTTCCATTCCTTACCATCTCCTCCGCAAAACCTCCCGATCTGGGCCTTTAGTGTTGAGGAATGTCGGTGAGCCTCAGGCTGTCTCTGCGGGCTCTCTGTTTACCGTTCCATCTCGCTTCCACCTGTTGGATATCCCCCTCCTGTCTGCCTACTACGCCATCTGAATCTAAAGAGGTTTCCAGGCAATGGGGGAAACTTTTCAGTCACTCAGATAGACAATCAAACGCGGACCGGGACGTAAATCCGCAGAGAATTGAACAACAGGCTAATGCGGCCTGGCTTGAACTGCCAGGTTACGGCGGGTTTGATGCTAAAAATGTACGCACTCATGGAAATGAAAGGCGGCTTAGATAAAAGCATCCACCAAATGGCATATGTAAAAGAGATGAAGCTTTTCTGATCCCCGTAGAGAAATTAGGCTGCGACGGAAATAATGGGATTCAACACAAATAGAATATAAAACAACTACAATCAGACTCACAATCAGCTCTGCACACCCATCAAATCATTTATATTAAAAAAACACAAAACAAAAAGATCATAGAAAAAAATCTGCAGTTACATAACATATTTGGATATATATGTACTATTTCGTACATATGCAATATGAGAGTAGTTTCAACGTAACATTTGGTATCTTTTTGCAAGCTGGTATTAGCAAAAGAATCTGCAAACACATTAGTTATCAGCTGGTATGGCAAAATCTTGCCTCCTAAAGATTATAATAAAGGTCCCATATTGTAAAAAGTGAGATTTTGATGTCTTTTATATCACAATGCAGGTTTAAGTGCTATATAAATACTGGTAAACTATCAAAACGCTCAATATACGGAGAACTACACAGCATGTATTCAGAAATTGTGCGTTTGAAACAAGCCGTTAGGATTTCTGTCCATCTGTGATGTCACAAATATACAATATTTAGACCATTACACGGTTTTAAACATAAACATTCTAAATGTTTATCCCAGTTTATTTCCTGTTGCAGTGTATGTAAATAACATCCGCTGACAGGAAGTAAACATGGATCCAAACTGTTGTCTAGCAACGCAATTCCTTTGCAATGCCGTTGAAATGCACTAAAACGGAGCGTTTCAGACAGAGGGTAAATACAGGTATATTCAATCAGACCGTATGAGGAAAATAAAGGTTTTTTGAACATTACAGCATGTAAACGTGCTCTAATAGAAACACAAAATACAAGTATGAACCTGAAAATGAGCACGATATGGGACCTTTAATATACTTTTCCCACATATTTTGTGGAGGAACTGAAACTGAAGCATGGATTATATTCAGTCCAGGGAGAGTTAACTTCTGATAACAAGGAGATGTTGGCTTTGCTAAGGGTCGAGTTATACTAGAAAATAATGTATAAACAATAATTGCTTAAATGTGGGAATAACGGCGCACATTTTCAGACTGCCAGTCTCTCCTGGAAGACATTCATAGTGTCGCACTGACAAGTGACAGAAATAGTTGTGTCAAGAATCAAAAACAGAGCTAGAGAGGGAAGTTCAAACCCTTTCTCACCCCCACACAGCCGGCCAGTCACGGTGTGGAGTGGGAGTGAATGTCTAATCGGAGCATACTGGCATCTTAAAGCTAGGGTAGGCAATTTATTTTAGAAGCATTTTTTTGTTATGTTTGTTGAAATTCTCAACATCCAAACAGCAATCAATAAATCAAGTACTCGGACAAAAAAGGGAAAAAATGATGTGGCTGTCGCAGGACTGTAATAGACCCGATGATTAGACGGCCTACCTGCCTGTCTACCTGCCTGTCTACCTGCCTGCCTGTCTACCTGCCTGTCTACCTGCCTGCGTGCACTCATTGACATTGACAGCCGTGTCTGTTCTTTACGTATGTTCATTATGTTAATGTAAGTTGCTTTCTTACATGTGAATGAGATATGAGGTAGTTGGATACAGTTAGCTCTCTTGGGGACTCATCCTCCAGCATTAGGCAGGCAGGAGGCCTGAGGATCCTGGCCTGAGGGCTGCGATCTTTTCGGTTGGGTGCTTTCAACTCTTTCAACTTACTCTTTGTTTTCTTTGGAAAATTATTTTTATTCCTTTTTTTCAAACATAGCATAACAAACACAACAAAACATAACACCGGTGCCATAATACAAAAAAAATTATGTCTTACATTTAACATTTAATATGTACATACATACAGTATATACACACACATAAACATGGCTTCCCACTCCCACACAGAGACAGGTCCAGCCTCCCTACAACCCTGAGAGGTAAAGTTACAGAAAAAATTAAATAAAAATAATTTTAAAAATAATTTAATTAATTAGTTAAAATTAAAGGTAATAAGTACTACAATAATACAATTCATGGTAGTAAGATAGAAACCTTAAATACATAAATAAATAAATTAATTCATTCATTAAATATAAAAAAAAAACTCTTTCAACTTACTTACTGGTTTCTCCAAAGTTGCCTACCCCAGCTCTAAGTGCACGACTGTCACATCTGAGACTGGGGTCCTGCTTGTGGTTAGGTTTAGCCTGCTGTTTTTTTTTTATTATTATTTTCTACAGTGTTTATACCCATTTTTTTAGCTCATCTACATCCTTTATATGTTATATTTTGAGGAAAACATCTGTCAGGGAAAGCATGTCAGTTTGATGCACATTACATGCATAGTGTCTTTTCAAAATAAACTTCCAAACGTAGGATAACTTAGTTTTACTTTAGGGTTTTACTTATGCAACAAAACTACTAGTAACTACTAGCGTTAGTATTTGATGACTTCAGCTGAAAGGAAACATAAAATATGGTAAGAAATGTGGGGTTTTATGTGTTTCTCCTAAGTGAAAGCTTTGATAGACAAACAATAAAAAATATGAAGTGATGCAATAGCATCCCACCCATTGTTTTTGGGTTTATGAAAACATATGGCATTGATATAACAAGAACAATAGATAAAAGCAGCAGATCAAGACAGTGCTGCTTTGTGATCCGTAAGATATTCCGTGCTGGTCTGAACCCAGACAAGTATTATATATATGTGGTGTCACCTCCAGTGCTGCTACACCACTGTAACAAAACACTTCCTCACACTCTGGGATTGTGGTAGACCTCTCACACACAACGGCCCAATGCAGTGTCAGCATTTGATTTATCTGAGTTGCTCAGCCATGGATGGAAACATCTGCCCCAGCTGTCTGTGTCGGACTCTTGAGTTATGGAGATCCAGCTCTTCGCTGGGCTCCAAAAACCTGCCCAACACGTTACGTTGAGAATCTCGCCCCAGAGACAGGTTGATCAGGAAATTAAAGATTCAGAGGGAAAAACAAGATAGCAGGTTCACACTCACATAGCACACATGCGCTCATAATAGCTTGGCTGAAATTTGGGTCCATTTCCCTTCTTGCCGGTCGAATGTTGAGGTTTAATCACAGCGATTAGCCTCGCTGATAAACGCTACAGCCACACAGACGAATTTAAGAATTTTCCTCCCTTATCTTTCTCTGGCTGTCACGCAACGGACCCAGACCCAGATTCCAAGGCCGAGACTGCTCCTATGTTGTTTTTGTGTCACACAGTGAGGCTGTTTTCTTCACTGTGTGGCAGCACTGCATCTGTTGCCATAGGTTACATGAAATGCATGTTTATAAATAACATGCATACGTGCTGTTCTTTTGAAAAGAAGCAGCAGTAGAATCATGGAAGGCTAAAAAGACACTAAAATGTTCGGTACAGTGTCAGTAATGTGCACAGCTACAGGGTAAGGGGTTGATAGAAATAAAGCAGTAGCTTTAATTACATAATAATTTACAGGCAATTTGCAGTGCTTCTTTTAAGTCACTCTTTGGGTGGATTAACAGCCCTTTATTAAGGCGGAATGTAAGCGTGTGAAGGTCGGGTGGTAGACGGACATGTAGCGCCATGTAGAGTTTGTGTCTTATAAAATAGTATTTAAAATTAAAACTATTTATTTAACTAACTATTTTATTTATTTACTCTTCTGTTCAATTTTCCCTTTTGTTTCTTTATGTATTTATTTTTATTATCATTTCATTTGTATTTATTTATTTATTAGCCTCGAAATTCATTGATCTTGGAAAGAGTAGCTGCCAAAACCATCTCACCTCTAATTCAGCTTCTTCTTATAATAATAATAATAATAATACATGTAATAATAGTGCATACATTTTTTGTATTCATAATATAGCCTATTTCAGACTTTTATTTATTTAGGTTATCAGGAGTTCTTGTAGGACTGCTTTTTTAGGTAACATTTTATAATTGGGAACTGTTTTTTTTTTTGTATTTATAGAAAACATTTCTATATTTTTTGGAAGTATAAAAAAAGTATTTTAAAAGTAATTATAGTATTGGTATCAAAATATCAGGAATGGTATCAACATGTGTTTAGAAGCTGTCTGCGTAACTATTCCCAGACCTTACCCTTATCTACAATGTTTATACATTTATAATAGCTAACTATGGTGTCATTAATTATTCTTCAATATCAATGTTCTGTCTTAGTGTTTCAGCTAGAAGCAGTTGGTTTACACTGTACACTTTTGCTCTGGAAACCACTGGGCAAATTATGAACGGCCTGCAAAGATACGCTGGTTCTGCCTTTTAGTGTTTCAGAGGAGTTTCCGCTGATATAAATTACAGAATGCTGGATGCCCCCTAATGTTTCCTACAACCATTCCGCTCTCCACATCAGCTGCAGTGATCAGATCAACACAACAATACCACCCCAAATCTGAGGAGAAATAAGCAGTAGTATGAAAACAACGGTGTCACGCATCTCTAAAAAATGACAGTAATTATTACGCACAACAAGTTGGTTATACCCCAAATAGTGTGCTCTTAAATATTTTACTCTACCCATCCATGTCCCTAATCAGTGAGGGGCCAGTGCACCTAAATAGTTAAAAATTATTGGTAATCAACTCCTTCACCCGCAGACAGCGATATTGAGGATGTGAAGTTGAATTCAACTACTGGGCTTCGCTCCTCCAGCAGTACCTGTCAGCCAAACGGCTGCTAATGCTGACTGACAGCTGGGCCTTAACACCCAGAGCTGTCCACAGAACACAGAGGGTGTCAGTGGAACAGGAGCAGCAGTGCTCTTAAAGAACTCTTGATATCCCTCTCTGAAAAATTTCCATTCAAGTTCCATTCCCTTGCACGTCTTTTTCTTTTTCCAGCATGACTTCTGGAAATCTTCCAAAGTGGAAAAGCAATTTGCCCCAGGAACACTGACAGTCGGCACACGGTGCTGGTGCTGGTTGCTGGTGCAGTGATTCTTGGCATGGCTCCTCTGAAGACGTGCCCCGAACAAGTGCTAGTGATTACAGCTAGTTATCCCTGATTAAAAAAAGATTAATGCCTTGGCCCGCAACATTGTGGTCAGGCTCTGTTGCTCTTTGATTTGGGAAGTGTGTGTAATTAAGTGTATTGGAGACTTGAAAATATGTAAGCACAATGAAGAAAATACACAAAAAAAAAACAATCCGCATGAACGTAATCTGATGACCCGCTGGCGGACCCTGCTGTTATTTTGTCTCTCAGAGGCTGTACAGGGTTTAGTTTTAAAGCAGTATAAATGTGTTATTTTTGCCTATTCTGAAATTATGTATTTTAATGTTTCTGCATACTGGGGTCTGTAAACAGTGTTGGAATTACATGAATTGGGTATCACAGTAAAGCTGACACTCTTGTGGATCCAATGAGCCCAACTGTATTCATGTGTGATGATGTTAGTCCCCATAGGAGACATTTCATATAGTGAGACCAATTTTTGAACCTTGACCTCACTGTATAAAATGACCTGTGGTGACCTCTAGGATAATCACAGCCTCATGAAACTTTACAGCCACAAACTAGAGACCTAGAGCATTCAGAGGATGGATGGCTTTCCTAGCTAGATTGACAATAAGGGGGTTTCTGAGCAATTTTACCCAGCAGAAGTGCTCGCCACCCAATCACCGAAAAATGCAATTCTTTCAGAAAATGTCGAAAGTTTTTGACACCAAATCACAGCATGGCTTTTTCTATGGTGTTCTACAAGGTCTTGGTGTCTTAATGTCGTATTATGGAGGGATTATTGATCATTTTTATCAATTCTCGAGTGGTACATTTTTTTTTTTTAAATTTAGCACCAAATCTGTGTAACAAATGGTATCAACCCAAAAATTGCTTATGATACATAATAGAGCATGGGAATGGCCATCATATACTTCTATCATAATGTCCTACGCCCTTATACATAATTTATGACTAGAACAACTTGACACACAGTTCTGAGCTGCATCTCAAATTAATCTTCAGGTTCCCAGCTTTCAGATGATGTACACCACTTCTATGTGACATCTACTGTTGACTTTTTATCTACCCCTGAACATCTCCTGTCCCCCAAACCCTACCCCTCTAATAAAAGAGGTTGGGATGGTAAGATATTGAAGGTGTTGAGATGCAGTTTGAAACATATCCAATACAGAAAACAACATTAGGATGCATTCATTCCACTCATTCATAAGAGGGATTTAAAGCAGAACAGAAGGATCTGGCATCGAACTTGACTTCTCAGTCAGTCCCAGGCTCATCTCGGCAGCCGGCCTTGATATTGACCCTGTCTCTGCAGCGAGAGGCTGAAGTCCTGCTGTCCAGATTAAATGTAATTGAAGGGTAATGCTTCGAACAAACAGTGAGACAGCGTCTTTCTCGTCTAAGGGACTAACGATCCATGTCCTCCATGCTGCTCTTTGACTCTCTCTCCTACCTCATCTCTCCACTGGCTTGCTCCCCTTGTCCTCTCTGTTGATCTAACAAATACTGTATGTGCTGTAATGAAACAGCTTGTTCAAACAGCATTTACCAGAATTGTATGAACAGGTCAAGTTGGTACAAAATGTGCACAAACATACTCTCAGTACAGGTAAATAAAGATGGAATGTGATACATCCAGACACATTGTGTACCATCATTTTTTAAGGAGTGGAGCAGACTTGCTGAAACTGTACTTCTGTGCATCCCTTGGCTTTTTTATAACCAGCTCAATTGGATTTACCCCCTAATGCTCTGATAGATAAGCACTTTACTCATTAGCATGGATTCAAGGGCTCTGGAAGGAATGAAGCAATCAAACGGTAATTCCACAGACAAACACGAAGGCCATAAATCACTCGCTCCCACACACTGAGAGACCAGATTACATCGCCACCGTGACCGCCCAGCAAATACCAACCCCGCAACCAGCCGACCAGACGAAACGACCTCTAACAACTTCACATGACTCCCAATGATACGCAACTCCCCCAGTTAGCTCTGAGGTGTCAGGAGGACGATGCCAGGCTGGTAGAAGTTTGGTACTGCATGCTGAATGTGGCCTTTATCGTAACCTGCTGCTCAACAGACAGATCTTAATGTTGGAAACACTTAAAGGTCCCATATTATGCTTATTTTCAGGATCATACTTGTATTTTGTGTTTCTACTAAAACATGTTTACATGCTGTAATGTAAAAAAAAACACTTTATTTTCCTCATACTGTCGGCCTGAATATGCCGGTATTTACCCTGTCTTAAACGCTCTGTCTTAGCGCATTTTGGCGGAATTGCGACAAAATTGCAACATAATTGCGTTGCTAGGCAACAGCTTGGGTCCATGCTTGGGTCCATGTGTACTTCCTGTCAGATGATGACATTCACATACACTGCAACCAGGAATAAACTGGGACACATTTAGAATGTTTATGTTTAAATCTGTGTAAAGGGTCTAAATATTGTATATTTGTGACATCACAAATGGACAGAAATCCTGACAGCTTGTTTCAAATGCAGAGTTTCTGAATATGGGATGTGTGTATTTCCCTGTAGATTGAGCATTTCAATACTTTCACAGTATTTATATAGGACTTAAGCCTGCTTTATAATAAAAAAAAACATGAAAATCTCACTTTTTTATAATATGGGACCTTTAATTCCAATTCTAAATCTGATTTATAAAACTTAAATAAGCTAAAGAAGCAGGGCAAAGCTGAACACGTACGTTTAGAGATATATTTTAAATGTTAAAAGGGTGATGGCCTCTTTAGTGTTGGGATGGTAGGGAGCAGAGAAGGGAAAGACCCTGTCACCCCAGGTTTGGTGCTTGATCCTGGGAGTATTTAAGAGCTTTGCATAATTGGACCCGAGGCAATGAAACGGAGTGGACTGGAAGAGGTTCAGGAGCTACGTTATTGAAGGCCTTGCAGGTCATGAGGAGGATTTTATAATTTGACTGGGAGCCAGTGAAGATTGTGGAAAAAGGGAGGGAGATGATGTCAAGGGAAAACTCCTAGGTTGGGATGGTGAGGGAGTTAGAGCCAGTAATTAGGATCCCAGATTTATTGCACTTGAATTAAAGAAAGTTTTTGGGGGTTTTTTGCATCTAGTTTTTAGCATCTGTTCTGGCCCCTCTACATTGTGTGATTTTAGGCTGTTGCAGATGAAAGTTGATGAAACGTGATGAAGTCCCTGTCGTTTATCCTGGCCTATAGAACTGTTTTCTGATTAAAGGATTAATCCACCTTATTGGTGTTTTTGCCGAATTTCGGTAAGTCATGGATATTCTACATTATTATTTGCAACTTTCTGAGACATACATAACTTTGCAATTCCACAAATGTAGTTTCCATATTTTCAGTCATTAATTTCCAAACTACAAGTTAGACATTAATCTTGCATTTCTGATTCTTAAAGTGTGCATTCTTGTCATTCCCATTAATGTCCGACTGAATAGTTATCTTTTTTTTTTTTCCTGCCAAACATCAACAATAAATATCACGTTTTGGTGCCCATCAAAGAGCATCAAAGCTCAATGGCTTTTTTTCTTGGCTGCCCTTTAGCAATGATATCCAACAATCACATGAATAGACCGTAATGGAACGCCATTGCCGGATTGAACTCCTGGGAGGCACTCGTAAAAGTGATCTATTGGCTCCTCATTCATTCCCCATTCTGTGTGTGTACAGTGTTTCTATGCTAGAATTGTTGGGATTCATGACTGTCGATTCAATCCCCGTACCGGCAGGATAAATCTGGTTGGTGGAAGGTGATAAAACGGCGCTTGCCCCTCCTTACCATTGACGTAGTGCCCTTGAGCAAGGCCCTTAACCTCAACCGCTCCAGTGGAGCTACTCAGTGGCCAACAGACCAGAGAGTGGTTGTACTTTTGCTATTGCTGTCACCACCTACAGGTAGGTCTGGGCCCGCTATCTGGGTCGGTGGATTGCATTCATGGAAATGGAAGAAACGATAACTGCGGTTGAAATGCAGATAATAAATAATCAGGGAAAGCAACCAATTTCCAAATACATTTACAACAATGTTAACTTCTAGAAAGCTTTGAATGCCTCGTAGTGATGATACCCAACAGTTCAGGGGAGCTAATTGATGTATATGCAGTTCCAATTGTCAACACATTTGGCCTTTACACGTGCAATCATCTGCACAGTAGCTATGTAAACATTTCCATGGCAGTAATCTGGCATCAAGTACTCAAAGAGAACGCATTACAACAGCAGTGTAGTGTAGAACAAGCCACCGCCTGCTGCGAAATGCAAACAGATAAAATGCGACCCCCCCTCCAGAGGCCAGTGTAAATCAAGGCAGTATAAATAAACAGTTATTTGACTTTTTCAAGCTTGATCAGAGGGAGAATACGCTGTCATCTCCTGTTCATCTTCCCCACAGAATGGCACAGTGCCCTGTCGTCTTATTTATCTCCGAGATGCATCCTTTTTCCCACAGAGTTTACAGACACCCACTGCAGCGTGGCCTACATTGGCCCCACTCTCCCTTCTGATACATATAAACACACGCTGCTTATCATCAGAGGAGGCGACTGATTGAAGCTCAGTGGGAGCAGAATATATAGACCTTTTTTTGTATCTATTCATATCTTTCACTAAACTGAGGATTTATTTTATCATTCTTTCTGGAGGAAAAATAAAATCACAGGACATGTAGACATGAACGAAGTTCTAAAACAACTATTTATGTAGATGAAGAGCTCAGGATTGTAAAACTCTGTTAATGGCTTCCAGTGAAATGGGCGCATGAGCTTCTTCTTGAGCTTTCATAATGTGGCATGTTTTCAAGTGAAAAAGAATATGTGGGCACTTTATAGAGTGCTACGGGAATGAGTCCCAAAATCTGGAAATGAGTAAGTATTTTAGCACTACTGGTTCCCTCGTCTGGAGGTCAATGGGTTTTTTGAATGGCTTTTTAATTAGATGCCTAAAATAAGGTCTGTGGTTAACACAAGCTGAAGAGATTTTAACGTTTTGTTCTATGATATAAAATATATCAGTAAATATCCCGCTCCTAAATTTTGAAGCTTTTACGTGTCTTAAAAAAGGCGGCTAAATGAGACTACTAAAAGTCATCACGCAGACTCGTCCACCTTTGTGGCCTCGTTGTGCATACTCATGCTCATGAGGTGTAGTTCGTTTATACACGTATAGCCTAACATTAGCTTTTTTACTTCTGCCAATTACATTCATTGTGGTGTTCATTTGTGAAAATGATCTTGCTGAACCAAATGTGTAATTATCATAAACATTTGTTTGACACAAAGTTTATTTCTTGCAATAATCAAAAATCCAATCCAAGGGAACCAGAGCGATGCTAACTTCCTGGTTGGCCTACAAAAATATGTCATCCCTGCAGCGCTCTACAGCCTAATAATGAGAGGGATTTAAGCATGTTGTTCACATGTCATTGGATGTGGCTTTGCAAATAGATAACAATGTGGACTTCCATCACCTGCTTGAAAGACAACGAGGGAAAGAAATGAATAAATAAGAGTCCAGTAACACTCTTTTGAAAATGTATATGTAGCACACAGCTCCTATCACTATAATTATACTGGACTAGAATCAGAAGATACCAAACTCGAACAGGAGGCAGAAAAGTTATTTGCAATATCAAATGACCACAGTAGACAAAAAGCTATGCACTGGTACCTTGTATTTTAGAAAATAACAAACAAAATAAAATGAATACCCATGAGTTCAGTATACAGATAAATTGCACAAAGATGCTTCAGTTTCAACTCAGCAATGAAATATTTCTTTTGTCACACTCAGGGTTTCAACCACTGAGTTGTTACCAACTATTTTTTCTAACTGGGTGCACCCTAATATCAATAACTCAAAATCTCAATTCTCAATATTTGGATCCAACATTCAATGAGTAACAATATTAAAACAATAACCCGGTTCAATATTATCACTTCTCAACTCGTTTCAACCTTACTATTATTCAATATTAACTATTCCAGTAATAGACATTGTTACCAAGGCATCACAATACACCATATCAATAATATGAATATTCAGTCCATTCACTTTAACCAGTGTGATGGTTAACACTCAGTCCTTTCACCGGCACAGGGAATGTGTTTCAGGGAGCACGAAGAGGGTAAATGTTTTCCAAGTCAAGTAAAAAAAAAAGGGTTAAGTCAGAGTCTGGGGTTTGAGGTTGTGCACGGGATGCTGGGAGTTGAGTGTAAAGGGTGGTGTAGCCGTGTACAGGTTGTGATGTTTACCCTACCGCCGTGGCAGAAGAGGGGCAAGGTTGACAATTCTTGGCTCTGGGATCTTCAATCCAGGATCTAGAGGTCTCGTCTGGGTTAGCTCGCCATCAACTTTGAATCTCTCCAAAAAACCTGACCTGCAGTTATTGACATGGCCAGAATTGTTCATGAATCAATTGCATTTCTGATTCATCAGGAATTAATAATTCCTTTAAGTTCTACAACATATATTCATATAATGTAGATTTTACAATCAACATATTTTAAATAACCTTCACAGTGCATGAATTACAAATGAAACTGTGGTAAAATGAGACTATCTTAATTTAACATACTTTTTAAATTAAAACAAATAATATTACATGAATTATAAATTATACAGTGTAAACCTGACACATTACTATTGCCTTCTTCTATGTCTGTCTTTTTATTTAAATCAAATACACTATACCATGAAATAAAATACCTGACAAAACATAACTCATGTTGCTTCAGTATTAAACAGTTCTGTGGCTTTACTAGCCAGAGAAAACATTGAGCAATTAAACACTCTTTATGTCACATTTTATATTCTTCCCAGTGCAGCTTTAATTCAGTTGAGCTCTACAACATTTAGCCATATGCACTGTTCATAGCTTAATGCTAAGTCTGTTAACTCTGGGCCTTTTCACTTGAACTTGTTAGCTTAGCACTTGTTAGCTTAGCATATCGTGGCGCAGCACTTATTTATTACAGCGACTCACCAATTCGGGAGTTTCTCTGTGTCGCTCAGCAGCTTTCAGTGAGCAGGGCCTCTCTCACACACACATCTATGAGCTTATAACAGAGTACAGACTGTTACCATCATGATTTGACAACGTTATATTGTGTTTACAACTTTATCTGAGCTATATTTGTACCGTTCAGCAGCAGCTCCTCTCCTCACAGTGTCCTCTAGCATTTGAGTAGTACTGTCTAGCCTGCCTCGGGTGCGGTAAACCTGCGCTCTGATTGGCTAAGGCACCTCTGTGTGTTAACTCTTTGTGACCTGGGTTACATATACAAAGTTGTTGCTGAATGATATCCCAACACATACTTTACCTGTGACACATATCACTCTACTAGCTACGATCCAGCAGCTAACGGTCAAGAGTGGTTGTATATGATGGACAGGTTTAGCTAGTAGCCTCAGATACCAGGTTTGGGGTGATACATTTTCACGAGTATATCCACAGGTGGATGCGTAAAAGTTCACTTGAATATACCACAACAGCATGTTGAAGGACTGTATTACATCATGCTATAATCACAGTTATAGAATGTGTCTCTTATCCCCAACCCATTCCTCAAAATGACACCAAACTTTTTCTGTGGATGTCAGTATTTCAGCTGTGACAAACGCCAAAATGTGTATGTTTATTTCTGCACAAACGTCCACTAGATATTCTCAGAGCTAAACTAACTCTTCTGCAGTGTGGAGTGAGTGCGCGTTCACGTCTAGAGGTGGAGCGAGTACGCAAGAACGCGCGCGCTGTCTGAGTGAAGGCGAGCAGGCAGAGGAGACGAGACATCGGCCACACGCGAGCGCGCATCTGTGCCGACCCGCTACATTTATACGCTTAAAAAGTTACAAACAGTCCCTTTAAGAGGAGAATAAAACAGTCAATAAAATTGTTTTTGCAAAAATTGTGAATCACTGCAACCACAAGGTCCTTGAGCATACAATCATAAATGAGCAACAAAAATATTAGGCTGATGGGTCCAGAAGTTTGTGAGACTAGCCGTGGACAGACAGACATATACACACATACACAAACACATGATCTCCCCACAGGCTTATGCCTGGCGGAGATAATAAAACAATAACACAGGACTACGTAAACTGTGTGAACGTATTGTCCTGTTGGTGACTGAGGTAACTAGCTGGTAAGGTTGGAAAGCTATTGTGACCAATTAGGGATAGAATGTTCTCGGCTGTCTTGCATGTTAGCGGTTAGCTCGCTAGCTATACAGTAGTTCACCAACTAATCCCTCCAGCATCACCTATTCCATGAGGATGTGTGGATAGAGTTGGTGCTATAAACATATCAAAAGCTAAAGTTATGCCATTTTTTTCACAAATATGGTATTAATGGATGCCATCTAAAGCATTTCACATTAAAAAAAGTTAAGAAGTGCATGAGCATTTGAGCATGAGTAATACTTTCAAGAAACTATCCATTCCCATGCTACAGTTTTTTTTTATCTTTTATCTTCATCAGTGGTAATCTTTGCCTCTCAAAAGACTCATCTTACACATATGCGCAGGCACACACAGACATACTTCCTAAAAATCTAATATGAGTCACACCATGTGGAAAGCCCCGCAGGAGATGTCTCAGCCCCGTGGGCTGGTTTTCTCTGGAACAGTGACAGTGATAGCTGTCTCTATTCAGAGAACAGGAAAGCACTTAGCCTCCCGAGGAGTCTACTCGAAGCCGCTCCTTTTCCCCAGAGTGAGTGGAGTGACACCGGACGCCTCCGTGTCGGCCAGTCTGCACTTTACAGCGGTAGTGAAATCAGTTCAAGGTGCTGGTCTGGGGGTCAGGGTTAGGAGAGGTCGCCGGAGAGAGAGAGCCTAGAAGGGGGGGGTCAAAGCGAAGGTCAGACTTTGATGCAGGATGCGGGCGGCCTCGGGCCGTGGTTTGATGGGGCAGTCCAGGTGTGAGGAAGACGGGTGATGATAGGGCTGGGTAGAGTTACTACTACTGCTTGATGTGTGTGTTGGCAAAGGTGGTATATGAATGCTTACGTATCTGTGAGTGCATCAAGGAGTGGGAGTTACAACCCACTGTGCTTTTGATCACTTCACAGGCTGCTTTTTGAGAAAGTGGGGCCTGCTGAGAGCTTTTAGTCACACACAGAAAGCAAGAGTATAGAGTGACCTGACACGGGGAGGTTATGGGAAATAAGGGAACAGGCACAGCAGGTTCACGTCACAATAAGAAAAAGGTATTTGTCTGAGAGTATTGAATATTTGTTCAAAGTAACACTCTAGGAAGTGCATCATTCGAGTTCCTCTGGAGGACAAAATCATGTTTCAGGAGTTGAGTATGGGATTTTTTTCCAAGGCTAAGGGCAGATATACTGTAGAGGCGAAAGGGAGTGAAAGGGAGTGAGGTTTCACAAATCACGGCAATAAAGACCGCGGACTCCAAGGTTATCCAACCGAGTGGCCATTGAACACACCACAGCAGCCAAGTGGAGGAGGATTAGGGGAAAAAGGATTGAAGAGGAAGGGAGGAGAGAGCCAGAGAGGTGAGTGGAACAACTGTGTGTTCGTACCTCCCACCTGACCTCCTGTTCTGCTCTGTCAACGAGTAGCAATCCATGGAGGATGAAGACGCAGGGAGTGGCTCTATGAGTAGGAAAAAAAAACTGACAGTGACAGGAGTGTCTTAAAAGTGATGAGAGATGTTCGATTTGTTTGGCATGGTTACAAGAAAAAAAATGTTTATGGGGGCTCTTCTGAAGGGATTATAAATATGATTCATCACCCTTCCTGCAGTATGAGGAGGATAAAGATACGCCTACAGTTCCTGTTGAAACAGCAAAGTTTTTTTTGGAGCACAAGCTATTCACCCATGTAAAAGTGAAGTCCGAGGTTGGAATATCAGGTAAAGACTCGAATGGACATTCCTTGGCAAAGATGTCGAGAGTCAAATCAGCTCCATTGTACTTTATTTATTTGACAACTTTAGTTACAAGTTACTTTTCAGATTAAGATATTAGGCTTACAGTATGCAATATGATGCAGTGCTTTATTATTAAACTAATCAGTAGTGTATACAGTGCTCATGATTGTCTACTTAATAGACAAAGTAATAGTATCCAATAATAGTGTATCATTATTAATAGAATACTGTAAAAGGAAAGTCTCTGCATAATAATTTTACTTACTTTTTAAGTAACTTATTTTATTTTTGATACTTTAAATATATTTTTTTGATAATACTTTTGTGTTTTTACTTACAGTGGCAGTAAGCAGTATATTTTTGGCATCATTGGGCAAAAATTCCATAAATACCTTTCAGCATATTGTATTTCAAGTGAGACTTCTGCATATCCTCATTGCTCTGTTTTTCAGGCTTTAAAAAATCTAGCCTGTGACGGAAGACTTTGTCCAATCAAAGGTCATTTCAGAGAGCGAGAGCTTTCCTATTGGCTGTGCTCCTGCTGGTGGGCGGTGCTTGGTATTTCTTCAACTGTTCTCAACATGGCTGCCGGGTCAAAACATTTTACAGCTAAACCGTGCACTACAAGATGTTTCTGAAAACATTTGAGGAGAGTAATAGGCATTACAGTAACAGAATATTGATTCATATTTGATCAGCGCTGTCTAGAGATTGACCGTTTTATCGGACTTTGCAAGTGATTGACAGCCAGCTCTCGTAGACGGCAGCTGGATGGCAGAGCCTGATTGGTTATTTTTTGTCCAGTTTGTAAAATCTTGCAGATGCCATTATTTATTATTGGACTATGGTATTTCTACTTTTACTTTAAGTTATTGTGAGGAACTTTTAACTGGTTATGAAACAGTCAAAATGAGAGTTTTTCTAAATAGACTCTGGTGCTCAGAAACACTACTGCTTTTGTCCACAGGGACCGCCAAAATCAACATAAAATGATAGTTCCTGGTAGTAGCTTAATTAAAGGATCTGATTATTGCATTGACCCAAATGTCAGACAATATTTTATTCTGGAATTTATGTTGTCGTTTTATCGTTCAGACACTAATGTTTACCAGATCAGAAGTGTTCCGTTAACCCAGTTTAACCTACAGAAGTTTGTGATGTAACGTGTTTCGCTGCCACGGAGGAAATAACTTCATGACAAGTGAATATGAGGTCAAAGTGTCTCCCGACGTCTTTTACTGCAGAAACTCATTGTGAACTGAATCATCTGTCAGACAGCCACGAATTACCGCTGCCACAGATGAGGAGCTTTAAAAAGACAGTCTGAAAAATGTTAACTTCGGAGAAATAATTTTGACTGCTTTCAAGAGCCCGACAGGTGAGTATGTGACTGATAGACAAGCTACACAAACATTATGCTTTAATGGTATCATTCTATGAATCACTTTTACAAGAGAAAGGGCTTCAAGGATGAGTGCTCTCTTCTCCTTGGATTAATAGTATCTCACAGAAACGTTCCCAAAGCACTTTTGTGAAAGTGTGGTATATCTTCAAAAAGAAAGGGTCGGGTCATCTTATAATTTGGCCTATACGAAACTTCTTCCACCACTGGGTATTTGTGCACAGCAACTAATCCTTCTACAGGTAGTACGTAAACAGTAATAGTCCTCCTTTAACGCACAGTCACGAGGGATGATCTACCTTACATGTGACACTCCACAAAAAAGGGATACTGTACACTGATTTTTACATGTAGTGAATTCCATTGAGGGCATCACTCTTTCAATTATCAAACTACTCAAGGACCTCATTAACCGGTGGGATTAACATGTGGTCTTCATCTGGATGTTTTATTTGGATTAGGAAACGGTCTCTACCATTGTATCTGCGTAACTCAGCTGAGCCCACCGACCTTGTGACGTCACAGGCTAGAGTACTGCAACATAGCGGCGCTCTTGCCACGAAAGCTGCTGCGAAAGATAAGACAAAGTTCCTTTTTTCGTTTAAAAAAGTTTTGTTTGTCATGTTTGTTATATAATTGTTCATTAGAGTGGAAATCCATTTAGTAAACCAGTTTAACTTGGTTGACTGATTCACTTCCACTTTAATGTGGCCCAGGACACATTCACATACACACTGCAAAAATAATCGGATATCAATGGGTCTTCGATGTGTCATTCAATCTTGGGTGCATTCACACCTCTACTTAGAACTGTTCACTTGTTATCGGATCACCCTAGACCCATGTTAATGCCAGGTTTGAACAGGGCAGTTGTGATTAGATCTCAGCCAGGTGTGCCAATGGCTCTGGCCACATTCTTAACAATAAAACATGTTTAAAATTCACCCAACTCCTGCTATCTCAAGCTTTCTGTCAAAAACATAGTGACGACCCCTTCCTCTGCAAAAGAAAAGAGCAGAGCCCATCCTGCAGCATTGCTTCCCTTGACCAGGGACACAGCGTGTGTGTTGACTTGTCCGCCAGCTATTCACTTTATCCACATATTGAGATCCAATCACAAGAATTGAGGTATTGAGAAGTGAGAATGCTTACCTGGTGAATGCCTTTGCATTAATTTAGCCAGATACAGATTGTAGGTTAATACCAGGTGGAAATGGGATCTTGATTTTGTGTGCAATAGTGCTGCTGGAATATCACAGAGTATACCCTGAAATGCGAATGGTCATGTTTAAATGTCCATCTATGTCCATGAGTAATGTTCAGCCTGTGGCTGCAGTGTTCTCTGCTGCCTTTTTACTGTTTTCCAGGGAGCAGGAGGACAGAACTGATCATTATCATCAGTCCGTCAGGCATTTCAGTCACTTCATTAAATATTTAACTTGACAAAGATACACCTACGTAAAAGGGATAAGAATTACACTGGGGAGGCAAGATTTAGAAAAAAAGGTAAAATTACAAATTGACACTTTTTGTATGAAATTTTTATCTCCAACATTCAAGTGAATGGGAAACACATGGAATCAAGTTGATAGCACTACAATTAATTGAACTCTAAATGTTCACATGTGACGTGTTCACATGGGCAGTCTTTTTTTTTTTTTTAAAGTTATTTTTTTGGGGGCATTTTCCATTTTTTATTGAGAGGACAGTGGATAGAGTCTTGAAAGGGGGGAGAGAGAGAGTGGATGCGGAAAGGGCCACAGGCCGGATTTCAAACCCGGGCCGCCGCGGTCAGGACCAAGCCTTGATACATGGACGCCCGCTCTACCAACTGAGCTAACCCAGGCGCCCCACATGGGCAGTCTTTATCTCCGGCGCAGCAGCCCAAGGCTCTACATCACTAATATAGGACAGATTAAAGTGGTGATTTAGTAGATTTGAGAGGAATGTCTTCATGTTAATAAATGTTAATTGATCTTCCCCTCACCACCATGGCAAATTCAGTGGTATTTCCCTTTAGGGAGGGTTCACAGCTTCTGAGCCAGTACTTCATCTCCCCTTGTACACACGAGCAGTCGCCTCCTTCACCACTTATTGAGGCTGAATGGTGGACATGCTTTATTTATTCTGCTTTCTCTCTGTCTTCGATGTCCGCACTCCCCCTTCTCCCTTCTCGTGCGTCTTCACCATGTGTTTTTCCCCGGCGGTGGAGGATTTGTTTTGGTAAACAAACGGTGACGTCCAGTTCGATTCATCATCCCAATGAGTGCTGGCGGGGCCGGACGGTTTCTCTACTGAGCTCCAGTAGCAAAAAAAAGATTAGCTATGGCTGAGTTTCTCTCTCTTTCCCTCTCACTTGTTCTTTATGTCTCTCTCCTCTACTACTCTGAAGGTACCTCCCTGAGGACCACTTAGGACAGAACATAACCACAATATTCCTTCACAATTGTATGTGTGTGCTTCTTTCTTTGAATATTTTGACATACATACTTTATGAGAATGTTTGCATGCCTCTTAGTTCACTTAAATGTCATGTAAACTTTTGCGTCTGTATTTATTGATCATTTAGATCATTTTGTTTTCATGGTAAACAACTGCATATGGCTTTCCCTATTCTACTGGCTTATAACCTCCTCCTCCTCCTCACCAGCATGCACTTTGGATACACTCATAATCGCTTTAGCCTCCGAGTTCATGTTTTCATATGCGGTTTGCTTATATGAGCTAAAGGACAATGCAATTTATGTGCATTCTTCACGTGTATTTCCCCAACAATAACTCAGTGAAACCTTGCGTTGTCATGTGCTGCACATAGTTATATGGGGTTGTTAAGCCGGACTAGGCTACAGCAGAGGACTGTTTATGTGAGATGCGCCGTGTGCAAGCGAGCAGCATCTGTTTCGACACACGATCTCTGACGGCGCCGTGGGAGATATTAAAGTGATTGATTGGACGAGATTAAACTAGCTAATTTTTGAAGGGCAACTTTACTGCTTTTTGTAAAGAAGGATGGTATTTAGTTTCATAGAGTGTGATGTCAGTGAACTTCACACTGCATCAGTATGTGATTCTGCAACATGCAAATTTTTTCTTATTGTCAACAAATGATGTGTCTACTAATAAGTACTGTGTGTGTGTGTGTGTGTGTGTGTGTGTGTGTCAAAGCCTAATATCTATTCTTCTTCTGGGCCATCGTCGTCCAAAACACATCAGTGAGCCTCACTGTGTCACTGGGTGACATGTCCCTTCATTACCATGAACACACACACTGTAGTTTACTTTGACTCAATCCAACATACACCGTCCTGCTGCCAAAATACTCACTAGAGCACCAAATGTGGATTAATCCATCGCTGAAAATAGTGCCCAAATAAATGCACTATTTCTAATTACTAAAAACTACAGAGACCAGCTGTTTTAGGAAAATATTGAGACTTCTTTAAAAGTGAAACTATCTTTTTGTGACATGTTTTGAAAAGATTCATGGCCTCAGTAGGAAAGAATGGGTTTGGGTAAAGGGAGCGAGGAATTGAAAGGCAGAATAACACAGTGTTGGTTTGAGTCTCTTCATGGGAATATAGAACAATGCAAGCCTTAGGACACAAATTGACTTAATGTGCAGAAGATATAACCACTCTAAAACCACTTGAGTGGCAAGCATGTACTAATCTGTGAGAGGAATTGTCGCATAAACCTAATTTCTCCATCATTGACTTCTCGTTTCTGTCACGGAACAGCTCTCCGATGACACTGTTGACGGCTGTATTTTCTCATTTCGTAGCTATTTTTAGGTCCACTAATAGCCTACTGACATTGCTTAGTATATAATGTCTTCTTGCACTGATTTCCAACGGCAGGACTTCAACTTCAGCACTGTTAAGTCCGTCTTTTTAGTCCTGGGTGACATTTTTGTGAATGAGACTTGCCCACAGCAGAAAGAGGGTGCCTTATATACAATAGCAGTTGGGTTGGGGCGTACATTAATGATCAAATCTCACAAACATGCAGATACATTGAGTAAAAAGAAGCAATTTAAGACAAAGAGGTGAATGCTGAATTCCACTTGAAATGCTCCCGCCAGCAAATATCACCACACAAAATTGGAGAAATTAATACGGAAATGTTCTTGCATTACCAACACCAAATTATCTAACTTCAACATCAACATTAGCTTTTGCATACGACCAACTATACTGTTTGTCAAGAAAGATATTTTATGTGCAGCTTGCTTTTTGACTGAGCATTTAAACCCGATCGGAAGGAACTGACCGTTTACCGTAAGAGGCTGTGTGGGCGAGCTGCTGTACACCAGCCTAATTCCCTCTATTACGACGTACAGTAAAATGACCTGCGCTGTGGTAAAAGAGAGTAAACGCCTCAGTTCTCCAGTATATGAATGCAGTATATGGGCTGGCTAGTATTTCCCAGTGGGCAGGTTGGTCAGGTTGACCTCTGTTAAAGCTTCCGTTTCTGTCACCAGCAGCCTGACTGAAATAAATTGGCTTTGGTCTCTATGGGGGAGTTTGCTGTTGCTGCAGACCCGAGGCCTTATTGGTAGAGCCGCAGTCTCGCTAGGGAAGCTCTGTGTGTGTGTGCGTTTGTGCCTGTGTGTGTGTGTAACCCTGACCCCGGAAAAGGTGCGTGTATGAATTGCCGTGACCTGAGAGACTGCTGCAGTGTGTGTACAGTAGATGTGTGTGTGGATGTTTGAGCGCAGCCCCAATCTCAGTGGAAGGAGAACCTGAGAATGACCGTGACCTCTACTGTATGTCTGCAGCAGTATTTCAATGTGTGTGTACTTGACCTCTCAATACACTGCGTGGGAGTGCAGAGGGAGGTGTTGTTCAGGAAGCATAACTGGAAGATTGCGGTGTGTGAACAATCTGCCCACACATCGTGAGGTTTCATCACCCTGGGTGTGGCAATACTGATCAAAACGGCACACAACAAACATGCAGAACAAAGACTAAAGCTGTGTCTTGTATGCTGTTGTTGCTATGCAGGAAATACTACACTTAACCATTCATACCAGTGATTCTCAACCCTTTTTGGGCCAGCGCCCCCCTTATCCATTATCCAGGTCCCTTACCGCCCCCCATCAATTAAAATGTAGGCTAATTGTCTTCCCTAAATATTAATTTAGGGAAGTTAGTATTCTGTGTTATGTCATTTAAAGGCATATCATGCCTGGACAGTTGGAAAATCCTTATTTCTTTCTCAGGGAGCAAAAATGCCATGTGAATAGAAATGATCTGTATGAGTGTTAAACAAATGCGACAGTTAGAAATTTGACATTAAAACTTGAATTAGGTCTCGTTATTGATCACAAACAGCAGCCAATCAGAAAGCTCAGCTTCTTGCTATGCAAAAAAAAAGCGAGGCGCAGCCGCAATCTCTCCCTGCTGAGTCCTAAATTCATACCACATACTAATACAAGGCAGGTTTTAATTATATAGTGTGTTTACACTGTAAAAGTGACAAAATGAAGTATACTCAAATAAGACAGTATACAGTACATACCTACAGTCAATTGTTGGCACTAGATGAAAATTCAGAGAGATCACCAAAGTCATTAGGATTCATCCTCTGGCAACCATGAATGTCCAATGGGCAGTCCATGTAGGACATGTTGAGATATTAGGAGGTATTTTACTGGATACGTGTAAATTTAACCTGATGGTGGTACTAAATGAAGAATCGGCTCCAACCTCTGAGGAGGTCTCTGCAAATTTCATGGTAATCCATCCAATGCTTGTTGGGATATTTCACTCTGGACCGTAGTAACCAACTGACTGAAATCCAAAACCCTTTTGTAGTGTTTACTATCATCTCTATTTTCTCCACACATACTGTTTTAATGAGAACTGTTTGAAGCCCCTTCTTTTAGAAAGTACCACTTGCCACCATAGACTGTATATCAGAAGTGGACGTAGTCGCTGTGACGTCACCCATTGGTTTTTGGACTGCTGTTTTGAAGCCTTGAATTCGGCATTTTGGCCATCGCCAGCTTCCATCATCCAACTTTTTTTTGCAACCAGAACTCGTGACACGATGGGGTGGAGCTAAGTACAACCAAACTCCGAATAAGACATTTTTTGGCGACCAAAAGGTTATAATTAACTTTGATGAAGTGAAAACACACTGTGAAAAGGGTTAAAGTTGTAAGACGAAGACATGGACAACTCCCAGACCGGACAACGCCGTGGTAGCGACCTGTCAATCACAAGGTAGCCACGCACTAAAGCATACCCTGCTTTATGGTCTATTTGACTCTAAATGGGACTACAATATACTAAATGAGCATCATGTTGTATTGAAGAAACTAGCGATTTAGACCATAAACTCATGTTTACAATGTTTTTGTTTCAATTAGACTTCTTTTTGCAACCAGGGGAGTCACATTGACACTTCACTTTTTAGTTCCGGAAGTAGCCCACTGCTTGCAACAGACAATTGTTATAATCAGCCAGAGAGGCCGTGGCTAACAAAAGGGCAAGAGGAGACATAGAGGACAAACAACTGAAAGGCTTAAGAGTTCCTCCATCTTTATGGTAAAGTTTCTGAGAACCATGGATGCATTCAGTTGGGTGGGAAATGATAGAAATGTAACTTAACTAATAAGGGGAAATTTGCTGGGAAAAAAATAAGTTGAATATGAAGTCGTACTACATTATGCATGGAGGAATGAAAGAACCCCGTGAAATCCTCAGAGAGCTGTACACAGTTGTACAGGCTTGAGAGGTTGCCGATCCTCACTGTCATTACTCAGCACTTTAAAGTCAGGATGCTGGGATGCCTTTCAACAGGGACGAGAGGCTGGGAGGTTGAGACACACTGAATGCCAACTGTAGACTTCAGCCATGTGACTGGAATGTAAATTAGGCAAATGTGATTCACCTCATCCTTAACCCATCTGGCACTAGACTGGGTGTGAGAGACAAAGGCTGTAAAACATCAAGGTAGAGGAGTCTGTGTGTGCGTGTGTGTTCATAAGAGTTCATGAGAGCGAGAGGGAAGTTTTGAGTAATGGTTTCTTCTGTAGGAGCAGCAGTCTGATCATATCTTCTATCATGCCTCATTGCAATACCTGTACTTACAGTACATCTGTGTGTGTGTGTGTCTCTATATGGTGTGTGGGTGTAATGGTGTGTGTGATTCCATGGTATTCAAGCTTGTGTATGCATATTTATCAGAGGGACAGTCACAGGGCAGATGGTAAAGCTCTACAGTGCATCTGGCTTGTCATCACATGCTAGACAGTGATGACTAGACTCTATATGGTGCAATGCTGTTCAGGGTCAGCTGCTGTTATCAGTATTGCTAAACAGGCAAAGCAATTCTTAAAGGAATACTTCACCCTTAAAATGACTATTTCTATTACCATGTTTAGAGCCGTGCAGAGGCAATATGCTCCCAATCTTGCATTTAGCACCTTTAAAGGGACTGTTTGTAACTTCTTACACGTATAAATCATTGCGGGTCGGTGTCCCATGCGCGTTCGCGTGTGGCTACGCTGTTCAGACTCAGATTCCAACACAAACTAAACGGAAGCACCAAAACCGCAAAGTTCTATCTAGTGAAGCCCGTCTGTTAAACAGTGTTGGCCGCGGTCGGAGGACGCAGGGGAGACCGTAGCTTTGGTCTCCAGGGCCGGAGTCTCTGCTGTACTCTGCTCCTCTGCTCCTCTGCCTGCTTGCCTTCACTCACACACTGCGCTCGTTCTCACTCGCTCTTTCGCTCCACTCTCACGTGCATGCGTGCACACTACACACTGCAGAAGAGTTAGTAGCTCTGAGAATATCTAGTGAATGTTCAGTGGATGTTTGTGCAGAAATAAATGCTGCAGCTCCTCCAGACCAACAGAGGTTTCCCGTGTCTTGTGAAGTGACGGAGCTTCGCAGCGAGAAACGTTATCGTCTCTGACCAAAACTCCGGTGTCTCGCCTGTTCCCTCCGACCGAAGTCGGGAGGCTGAGGCAGGAAAATCTGACACTAGGATCAGCATTGATTCATGGAGAGACCTTCGTTCAGTCAGCTAACATTACTGCCAAGCAGCTGAAATATAGAGTGATATTGTAGTTTTAGCTGACGTGTGTCGCCTCACTGTGTTGAGCGAGTTAACATTAGCAAACTCATGAGGTTACTACAAGGTATTTGCACCTTAACGTTATGTTACCTATCTTAGGTAACATAAGTTACAGTTATATTGTAATGTTACGGTTTTATTGGTGGCTGTGGCTCAGAAGAATAGCAGGTCGTCCATCGATCGGAAGGTCAGCGGTTCAATCCACTCAATGTTGAAGTGTCCTTGAGCAAGATACTGAACCCCAAATTGCTCCCAAAGACTGAGCCATCGGTGTGTGAATGAGTATTTAGATTAGATCCTGATGGGCAGGTCGGCACCTTGCATGGCAGCCTCTGCCATCAGTGTATGAATGGCAGAGAAAAAACATTTATTGTTTATCTTGGTGACATTGGTGGAGGTTGTAAGGAGGTTGCATGGCTTATTCAAACCAATGAACGCATGCTATCGTATCCTGATGATCGTCTTCGGCGTACACAATTTCAGACGTCACTTCCTTCTCCAAGCTCGGGACCGGAAAGGGTCTGACGGAGGAGATGGCCTGGCTGAAGGAACAATCAACCAATCGGAGATCGGCCATGTTTAAAAATGGGGGCTAGCTACTTCGGAATCAACAAACTAAAGAAAATGTGTGATTATCGGGTTTGGTTGGGTCTCTGTTCACTGCAGAACTCTGCAGTAACTTTTATAGCAGTTTATTTTCCTGTACTTTCATGCAATTGAACCAAACCCGTTATAAGCCATGTATAAAAAAAAGATGATTGCATTTCCTTTTTGCCTCTAAAGACATGAAAAGATACTATATTTGGTTCTATACAACACTTTCTCTGCCAGATGTCAAGGCTTGTTTCCGCCTGTGACCTCTTATGCTCAAATAGGCACTCAAAGAGTATTGGCATGGATAATAAGATAGGATATATGCATTCAATTTTAAAGAATCTGTACCTCAATGTATGTGATAATTACTAATAATTAATTATCAAGATTTAGAAAGTAAAGCAACACGTGTAGGTTTCTCCTGTAGACTTGCTGATGTGTCTACATTTGCACATCCCACATGTCTGCTTTAGCCTATTTCATGTCTTGTTTATCTACAGCTAAATTATCAAGTTTAAAGATGGCCACTGAGTGCACTCTTGTGATATGTTGCCTTGTTGTATCCTGATACATGTCTGCTTAAGATTTTAGATAAGACTTAAGAGGAAACAGATGCACATGTTGACACCGGCTCATTGCAGCATACATTCAATTAGTAAATCATTTTGTATTATTATTATTGGAGCAGCTAAAGGTTTCATATTTTGACTTTAGATAAGATTTAAGCGTTACAGCATTTGTTTCTAGATGACGGTGACATAATGATAAATGAGTACATTCAGTTCATAATAGTCTGCTGTGTAACTGAGACATGTTTGAAACATTAATATGATTGGATACTTCTTGTCCTTCCTACATTATTATGTCTATACGTGTTAAATCATTAATGTCAGCCAACAGTTTTGCCAGTTAATCAGTTAATGTAACCGTCAAGTACAAATAACAGAACCCAAGCTTGTTTCAGGGTTCTATTGAAATGTCTCAAGACCTGATCAGAGGCAGAATTGGAGGATTCCTTGTAGCAGTGCTATCTTGGGCCTTGCAGCCTCTCAGATTTTGCCACTGTACTTAAAAAGTTTTATTAAGTTTTAAACTTATAAGGGGGTGATTCCTCTGGTTGCAAAAATAAGTCTGATTGTATAGAAGTCTATGAGAAAATGAGCGTACTTCTCACTTGATTTATTACCTCGGTAAACATTGTAAACACAAGTTTATGTTCTCAATCGCTAGTTTCAAGTCTTCTTCAATACAGCATGATGTTCATTTAGTAAATTATGGTCCCATTTAGAGTCAAATAGACCATAAAGCAGGGGATGCTGTGGGGCGTGGCTGAGGTTGGTTTCACCTGTGTGGTTTGTTTGTGGGTTGTGAATAGATTATTGGGAGATTGTGGGTGTAAATTGTGGGAAACATGAATGAACTCTTGACAGGTGGCCGCTGATGTAATCCTGATGACTATAGTCGCTACAGCATCTATTTGTTTGCACAAAACCTTTATGGATGAATCCTGAGGTCCACATTAATGGTTTATGGAGTGAAAGGTCTATTATTGGATGGATTGCCATGGAATTTGGTAGAGATATTAATCCTCCCCTGATCCTCTACTTTTCCATCTAGCTCCATGATCAGATCAACATTATTATTTTATTTGTGCTTTTTATACCCAACACTACTACGTTACATTAACTTTGTATCAAAGTTAAACTGGTCAATCAAGCATTCAAATACACATTTCATGTAGGCCAGATGCCTTAGGCACCACTTCTGTGTCCCTGTGGACAGACAGCAACTCCAAAGATTTGACTGAAAACAGTTTTTTTGCCTTTCATACTAATTTGAAAACATCACATCTGGGTAAATTATGAATTGGGGCAGTTTCCGCTGCAGTATAAATGTAGCAAAATGTCCCATATGCATCATCTTCATCATTTATCTATGCGGTTTGCCACTGAGTGCACTTTCTGGTTAATCTAATATGCTAATTAACTCTAATATGTCTCACAGTGATTCAAAACACACAAGAAATCATGTTCACTCGCCATCCTGCCACACATTACCAACACCATCTCACTTTCCCACTCACCTTATTGTTTGCTGCAACATGTAATGAACCCCCCCACCCCTCTGTGCCACTAAATCACCTCTCCAAGGTCAGACCTGAGCTCTGCTCTCATAATTACCACTGAGGGTAATTAGTTTCCACAGCCCGGGGTCTCTGGCGCCCCTCTGCACACCTTTACTCTGTCACCTGGGCCCCGCCAGGAAAAATGAACGGCTTCGTATGCTGGGTCGAGCCGCCCCCGTGATCTATAATAAGGTCCCCTTTGGAGTGGTGCTGGATTTGTGTGTGTGTGTGTGTGTGTGTGTGTATATATATATATATATATATAAGTGTGTGTGTGTATGCGTCACCAAGAACAAGGAACATTACCTTGGAACCTTAATGGAGTCTCTTTTCTTTTCCAAAGACAGTATCACAATGTCGACGGTGGGAGAAAATCATTAGCCTTCACACCGTTATTGAAAGTCAAAGATTAAGTCAGCCGCTCTTAAGAGAGGGATATTATTCAGCCCACAGACTCTGGGCATCATTAATAAACTTCTCCCATCGCTTGCTTTCTTTTTTTTTTTTGCCTGTTAGCCACATGTGGGTACTTTCAGTGTGTTGTGATTCCTTCTTTCTCCTTCAGCAACTTCACGGAGAAAAACTTTTCACACCAGCTGCCGTGCTAAACACAGACACATGAACGAACGCACACACACTAACTCTTTCCCCAGCTCTTCCCAGAGCACAAATCCAAACTGGGAGAGTGTGTATTAGCAGACAAAACAACACCACAAGAGATTTCCTCTGCACTCGACACATCGAGATAGTTGCATAAATAGAGTCGTGCTGACTCGTGTAGAATCTCTCCAGCCTCGCAGTGTCTTTGTCCCTGGAGAATGAGCCCTGAACATACGGCCGGCCGCTCGCTGCTGAAACAGGCCGTCGTACACCTGTAACTCCCACCGTCTCCATTTGTGTTGACCTCAGCTCTTTTCCCCCCCTTTTTCCTCTCCTCCTTACCTCATCCCATCTCTCACCTGTGCCGCTAGGTGTTTTCTGGGCACGGATTCGTCCCATTTCCTTTACCTATATCCCATCTGCCCCGTCTCCACCTCATCACAGTGGAAACAAGGCGGTGCATGACTAGCACATGACAACACACACACACACACACACACACACACTCCGAGCAAAGCGAGGTCACTCCACCATCCCTCCTCCCTCTAATGTCCACCACCATCTGTGTCTCCCGCCATCAGCTCTAATTTTGACTCATAAGAAGCTGCTCGTATTCGCGCAGGCAGACGGTAATGTTTACTCTGCCTCGGCCTTACTTCTCCTTCTCCCCCCCCCACCACCTCCTCCGACACCGCCGCACCAGCCCTTCTCCTCTGTCTCCCACCGTTAATTCAGTTAATGACGGCAACGCACCTCGTAAAGAGCTAGTGATTAAGGAGAAAAGTCCCCCGGTATAAACAAACTTTGTTTAGGCATTGGGGGAAGCTTTGTGAGGTATCGACTGCCCTTCCTCCACAACCTTATGGCAGTTTGATGTGGCTAAGAGTAAGACATTGATTGCACAGTCCAACTGCGGATCAATGGCGAGGCACAGTGAACACGGGTTTTCCAGCGGCCTCACACAAGGCAAAGCCTATATCCTGTGAGATTAATGCACCGGTCAAGTACACGCACACACACACACACACAACCTGCAGAAATACACACTGTCACCCCCAAAAAACACACCCACTGCAAATAGTCGCTGTGTGTGACTGAGCCCAAGCTGCTCCAAGCGATTCCCTCCAGCAGCAGCAGCCCATTAAAAATGCCAATAGCTTCCTAATCAACATCAAGCTATTACACATTATGCATACAGTTGGGTATTGATGTGGAGGGAGAATTTTTATCCTGTGGAAATATCCAGGACGTAAGATCAATGGAGCGATTCAAGAGGGCACTCTTGCATTAGAGTGTGTCTCTCTTTAATTATCTCCAGTGCAGATGGCCCTAACGAGGGGAAGGACTCTTAATTGAGAGGGGGAGGGGGGGTTGATGAACCTCGGAGACACTTGGAGGCAGCATGCCCCGGCTTGCCAAGGCCAAATCCTCATCTCTGCACTGGCAGTCAGTCACTCACCCCGCCGGAGCAGACCTGTGGCACAATCCATGCATGTCAATAAAGCTTAGCAAGTGGAATGAAGTGAGGAGGTAACACTGTGTTGTATGTTTTCTCTCACTCCTCTCTCGCTTATGTATACGATGATTCTACACTATCATTTTCTCAAAGGGAAATTGGTTGCATTGTAGTTTTCTGAATAGTTGATAGAAATGGCTGTAATTAAGTCTAAATAAAAACTGTGTGACTGTTAATGCTGGGTGGGAATAAATAGTGGCAGTACAAAAGGGAGGTTTTAGTGGGAAAATACAATTGCATTTGGCCATGTTGCATGATGCTTGCGGTTGTGTATGTAATGGGAGGAGGCCCGGGTAAATGTAAAGGTGGTTTGACGTGTGATATAAAATTAGAGATCTATTAAAACAATTGGAAAAATCTGAATGATATAGTCAAAAACATGACGAGCTCTCGACTATTTTGCTTGCAATTTTGAGACAGTCCCTAACTTCAGCTCGTCAGTTTCCCATGACTTTGAAATTGCCAAGAAGTCCTCCAAATTAAATAGCAAAATAATTTGTTAGGCCATGCACTCTAAAATGACACACAGATGCTCCTACCGGCATGATGACATCATTTATCTGTGCCTTCCAAAAACGTTGTAAATCACTCTTTAAAAAACAACTTGGTTAGAGAAACATTGCAATTTGGGTTGGCCTTCCTCGTCAATGTTGGTTACGGTTAGGGAACGATCGTGGTCATGCTTGAAAGAAACCAAGGCTGACTGCCGGTTGGAAACTGGACACAAACAGCTCTCTCTCATGTTAATATCTGATGTTTTGTCCATCCATCCATCCCAACACATTCTCACCCCCAACTCGTCAAATACCGCCACTTGGTGACAGATGCACGGGGTACCCCTTCGGCGTGTCAATATACACTTGTTACATGCATAGTGTCCTCTCAAAATAAACTTCTGTTTTCAAAGGAAGTTAGGTTTAGGCAACACAACCACTTAGGTAGGGGTAGAAAACGGTTGTGGTTGACATTAACGTCACGTGACTAGCGACTCACGTGACTGACGAGACCGAAGAGTCATTAGCGACTGACGTGGCAAAATAAGTAAATGTTACTTTTAGTTTCATATGGCACACGAACAGCGGTCTCCTGGTTGAAAGTATTGTGTTTGTTTGACCCATACACCACTCCGCCCGCCCGCCCTGAGCCAACTCTTACGCTGTCAATACTACATCACATGTTCCAACCATCGGATAATGCAATGGGTGGGTTTACATTGGAGCTAGTTGAAAGCCCGGATTCTCACACATTGTTGCTAAATGGTGCCTCCATGTTTCGGTTCCCTTCCACTGCTGACTTTACCACTTTCTAATAACATCACCTCAGTTATTCCTTTGCTGGTCAGAGTCATCGTAATTCTTGTGGCCGCTAGATGGTTTTGTCCCTTGGACGTAAACAAATTGTTGTTTTAGTGCATCGACTGATGCTCTCGTTTCTCTTGGGAGGACAGTCTGCATTTTGCACTTTTGAGACGGTCCCTTAATTCATCTTGGCAGTTTCCCTCTGCTGTTGCATCGCACAAGATACCAGGCTTCAGTGTTGGATCGTTTCAAATAACACCCATGGAACATCAGTCAAGCTTTATCACACACTGCACAACAAATCCGGTTAATCTTACTCAGAAGGTATTGAGGAAGAACTTGAAATGATCTACACCTCCTTTAGCCTATTTTTTTGTATGTTGGCATTTGGAGAGGTGACAAATTCCTCTGCAAAAAAATAGGATGTTGTGCTTATCTGTTTGGGGTGCAGTATCTGTTCATGTCTGAAAATATATAGTCTATTTGTTTACATCTCTACTGTCTAATGAACATGTAAAGTAATCCAGTGATCTCATCTGGATAAAGGGCCCAAGACACACAGCTACATCTGATCCTTTTAACACTGTAATTGTACTTCCTCCTCTGAGGTTGCAAGAGGAAGATTGTTATACAGCAAAAATAATTTGCCCTTAGTAACCCGTTATCTTTAAGGGTGGAGGTACGGCTATAATCATGGTCTTCCTATTCCTTTCCTGGCTCAAATGAAAGAGCACATCGGAGATGACAATGAGGGAGGAGGTGACAAGATAACTACACTGCATTAGCTAAAAATGTATAGTCTACAAAATGACCTTTCAATTAAAAAAAGCCATCATGAACCCACACGTTGTGTTCACTGTTGGAGATGTGCAAAACCACACAACTCCAATAGTTCTGATTTTAACTTACGCGTCTCTGTGGGTTGTGAAAATTACAGGTTTCTAAAAAAAACTCCCAGAATGTGAGTAGAAATGATCAAGCTGAAAACAAAGCTTTAGAGACTGTCAGCATTGAGGTTTTCATGCATCTATGTTTATCTACCTGGTAGATCATTTGCAGGGTCACAGGGGGCCTGGATGCCATCCCAGCATACATGAGGCTTGGAAACATCCGGGATTAGTCGCCAGCCCATCACAGGGTTGCTGTCAACTGATTTTTTTTTTTCTTCCCCCGATAGAACAACAATTTAATTAAAGCATGGCAGCCCATGCTTAATTAACACCTACTTACTGTTCTTAGCATGAATTTTCACAGATTTCCAGCTTCCACATCTCCCCTACGAAAATTCACGCTGTGACCAATTAAGCAGTCTGGTTTCTGCAAAAAAGGATTTTCAACCCCAGGCTGAATTCTCTAATCAAGAGACATGTGCAATAAAGAAGCTCCCAGTAAATGTATTCAGTGCTTATTGAAGTGTATTTGGCTGCTGGTTTTGGAGTCAAATAAAATGTGCACTTTAGCATGCAGGAGAAAATGAAATTGTTTTTATCATCAAATCAGTGATATGCTATGTCTGTATATCTCTCTCTGTGTTGGTTGGACTGAAGCCAGAGCATAATGGCACTGTGAAACTGAAGAAGAAAATTAATCCAAATAAATAAATCACCACTGAAAGCGCGCCTGAGTGTGAAAGGTTCTCTAAGGTTTTGTCAAGTAATCAAATAAATGCTGTAAACACCGTCAAATGATAAATTTCTTTGGTATTCATGACCAATAAAATGTTTAATGTCCTTAAACCAAAATGCAGTACTATACAGTATATTATAGTCAAAATACAGTAGAGTTAAAGGTGCAGTGTGTTGGGTCTGGTGGTGAGGTTGCAGATTGCAAGTGAAACTTCTCACGTGTGCCAAGCGTGTTGGAGAACTACGGTGGCGAACACGAAAACACAAATAGAGCCAGGGTTTGGTTTGTCCATTTTGGGCTACTGTAGAGACATGGCGGCCGGCTGGCACCGTGAAGAGGACCCATGCCCTATGTAGATATAAACGGCTCATTCTAAGGTTACGAAAATGATTCTCACACAATGATTATTATTTTCAGGTGATTATACACTAAAGAAAACATTTGTATTAATATTATGCTCACAACAGGTGAGAACACTAGAACAGAGCATAGACAGGATTAACAACAAATATACATTGTTTTCTTAACTAATTCCTATGCACAAGGCCTCAATACATCCTACCCTATATTGAAATAAACGCTACCTTCAAAAGAAACAATTTTTTTTTAGATAATTCAGTATTTAACTTAATTAGCTCTCATTTTGCTGCTGTAATACAATCATTTCCCAATTTGGGATCAATAAAGTACATATATCTATCTATCTATCTATTTATCTATATATCTATAAATCTATCTGTCAATCTATCTATCTATCTATCTATCTAACTATCTATCTATCTATCTATATATCTATAAATCTATCTGTCAATCTATCTATCTATCTATCTAACTATCTATCTATCTATATATCTATAAATCTATCTGTCAATCTATCTATCTATCTATCTAACTATCTATCTATCTATATATCTATAAATCTATCTGTCAATCTATCTATCTATCTAACTATCTATCTATCTATCTATCTATAAATCTATCTGTCAATCTATCTATCTATCTATCTATCTGTGTATATGTCATTTCATCACACAGTCAAAATCCAATCAAATCTCGAGGCCTCAAACTTTGACAGGTTCTGATTTAGAGTTCATCATGTAATTTAATAGATTTTTAAGAAATAATAAGCTTAACTTAACTTTTTTTGTCTTTGCCAATGTATTATTTAAATATAAATTAAAGAAAACTGTGATTCTACTTTCTTAACAAAAGGCTTTAGCTTAAGCAAATAGTCAGTGAGGGAGTTGGTGCTTCCTCACAACCACGCTAAAAGGCCTATACTAGCTTAGCAGAGCAGCATCTTAGCTTTTGACTGTAGTCTACTTTTCACTCTCTGTTGTGGTTAAGTTACCTTTTAATCTTTAAAAGTATTAAAGTGTTGATTCATTTTTGCTTCAAATACATTACAAATGGCAGATGGACAGACAGACATATAGCAAAGCAAAATGTACAAAACATTGGCAGGAATGCTTATGTCACTCGTGTTTCCGTGCAAGAGAACAAACTAAACAAGGACCGACACATGAAATATTGCTCCACAACATGGTCAAAAAACTCCACGGGGTACTTTAAATCAGTAGACACTATAAACTATAATTATTTAAAATAAAGTTATTTTTCTTAAATTACTTCCAAAGGACAAGAAAGCAGTCCCACATTTAGTAGATGTGGTATTCTCCCTGTGTACTTCGTAAAGATTGTCCAAAGGCAGAGTGCAGAATCTGCTTTTTTTGTCTTATGTACGGACCCTGAAGTAAAATAGTCTGTCCACAAAGGAACAGAATGGAGGTATTTCAACCTATCTATGTGTTGCACACTTTGCCCAGCCAGCCTGTAAACTGTTTTTCCTCCTCTTCACTACTTCTGAAGTCACTGCTCGCTGCCTTTGTTGTTGTTATCAACCAACTTGTGCTGTTGGAGATGTAAAACATTCACTCATTCTGTGCCAGCTTAAATTACATTTGTATTATATCACTTGCTGAAAAAAGACATTAACTATTTTTGCATAAATATAAAATTCTTACTTAGATTATATGTTGCACAACTCAAAACTAAAGGCTATAACGGACGCACTCTCTCTGCTCATCCTCTGGTCTGGACCACCATATGCTGTTGCTGTTGTTATGTGCTGGTGTTCTGAGGGGAAAGTCCTGCTTCAGCAGTGTTGCAACTGGAGGCAGGAAGCGGTAAGCTAAGACTCCAGAAGCTGCAGGAGCTCATGCATTGATCAGCATCTGTTCCCCTCCACTCCGTCCTCGTCCCATCTTCTCTCCTCCATATGTTTTCTCTTGATTTATTTATGTTCTCTTCCTCTTCTTTTGTCTCTCAGCCTCCATCGCTTTCCACTTCAATCCATTTCCACTCTCTCTTGCCGGGCGCTCTATCTCACATTACCACTCTACTGTTCATTCATTAAGTCCCACAGGCCGCATTTAAACGCCAACATCACTAACTGACTTTATAAGGTGATATTAGTGGAGCATTTATTCATCCTGCCATTAGGTTTAGGTCATTTTAATTAATGATGTTTTACTATTATCCCACCATCACTTTATTGGATGTTTTGCAGCCTCGATGCGAAGCAGTGACCTTCCCCATATAGAGGGTGAGCCAAGAAATATTCCCCCTAAAGCGATAATCACATTAGAGTAAGGGTGCTGATGATTTTTTTTTTTTTTTTTTTTTTTTACAGTATACATTAAGCTTGGGACTTTGGTTGTCCGGTCATATTTCAGTCTTGTTTTTATGGAACAAACTTCATATGCGGGGAGTTTTGCCATAATTGAAACATGATTCAAATTAAAGCTGGAGGCCATCAGAGCACTTCAGCTGATCGAAAACCCATGAATGCAAAACACATACAGGCTGCAGATGCACTCTCAGGCTTGATTGAGTTTATGTTTGGCTTGTTCTTATTGTGCACCATCATTTCTTCTCCTTCTCAACAATACTTAAGAGATGTTACCCTTTGAAGCTCTTATCTCCTCAGACATCAAAGGTTTCCACTAAACAGAGAAAGCCTGCCTTCCGCCATTCATCTCAAGGAGTCCTTTATTGCATGTGGCTACAAACATACATGACGTCCCTGCTTTTGTTCTCAGAAAATCAAGCTTTCTCTTTCAGATGTCAAAGCCCTTTGGGAATACATTTAACATCGCACCAGTTGAGAAAATGGGAGGAATACCAACAAACTGGAAGACATTTCACACGGGTCACTCACCGGTTACTCTATTGATAACTCTGACGAAATAAAACTTTATAAAACTGATTTTTTTTTTTTGGCTACCCTTGAAAAGTAAATTTGACGGCTATAAGTGGAAACTCTCCTCACATAACTCCAGTGTCTAGACATACGATGAGTCATACACTTCTCAAGTCTTTGTAATAAAGGTACAAATTGCTGCAGTTGCTTTTGAAAATGTGTAGACGTTCAAGATTTTATAGAGTGGAATTAGAATATTTGGTTGTTCTCTATTTCTCAGCCCATGGGTATCAGAGGTTCCCTTTAGAGAGACACATCTTTTACACATATTGTTATGCAGCGCTCGTACATGTATGTTGCATAATGTGGATAGCCGATCTAAGTCAGTCTTTATATTTCTATGCGTGGGAAAATACAGACAATGTGACTTGTGGAGACTTTGGAATGATGGAATGCTGTTTTAAAGGTCCCATATTGTGCTCATTTTCAGGTTCATACTTGTATTTTATGTTTCTACTAGAACATGTTTACATGCTGTAATGTCCAAAAAAAAAATTATTTTCCTCATGCGGTCTGCCTGAATATGCCTGTATTTACACTCTGTCTGAAATGCTCCGTTTTAGTGCATTTCAACGGAATTGCAACGGAATTGCGTTGCTAGGCAATGGTGTGTGTCCATGTTTACTTCTTGTCAGCTGATGTTATTTACATCGACTGCAATAGGAAATAAACTGGAACACATTAAGTATGTTTATGTTTAAAACCGTGTGATGATCTATATATTGTATATTTGTGACATCACAAATGGACAGAAATCCTAACAGCTTGTTTCAAACGCACAATTTATGTATACGGGCTCCGTTTATTGAGCGTTTTGATAGTTTAACAGTATTGATATATCACTTAAACCTGCTTTATAATATGAAATACATGAAAATCTCACTTTTTACAATATGGGACCTTTAATTTAGCTTGGAGTAACTAATTACTTCTGAGTAATTAGTAAAGTGACGCAATGCAGGTCAGTCACTGTTTGCCATGTTCCATGTGTGTCACTATATACTGTGTAACCTGCCTTTTCTATGCCTTTGATGATATTATTGTAAAGTAATGCATCATTGTTTGGGATGCAGGATGAGTTGCTCCTGACATTTCTTGATATTAACCGGGCCTTGGAAAGCCCTGCTTGAAAAAATCTCAGGTGATTGCTCAAATCCTTATTTATACAACCCGCATCTCGTCAAGTATCTCTCCTCTATCCTCTAATCCCTTTATCTTGGAGATAGTACTTACTACAGTGACAGGTGAGATAGCCTCCAGATTCACTAAAGAAGAGGTTTTTTTTTTCCTCTGGAGATGATAACATTAACAAAGTTTTCCCCTTAGTTGGTGAGCGAGAGTTACATCGAACCCCCTAGAGAGGATTATATCTTTCTCAATACAGTATTTATCTTTGAACTAAACCAAGGAGCCTTACAGACACACACATGCATGCACACATCCTTGAATAGGTGCACACACACACACACACACACACACCTGGCAGCAAAATTCTCTCTCAAACTTCAAAGCACGCACGTAAACACCAGCCTGCATACGTATACCGGAGTTATTGGCTGGCGAAAAGGCCTGTTTTTCGGCTCAGCCGGGGGTATTGTGGCAAGGACGCTAAGGTATTAAGAGGTGGCCAAAGGGTTAATATTGGAGGCTGAATGAGGCAATCTGCAGCTTTTACATACCGCTGAGGAGAAGAGAACGACTTGGCACCATTTCACGGGTCACTACATCTGCAGAAATTAGATTGGAAGCAGTATTCTGAGCGCTGTGGAATATCAAGGTGTGTGTGTGTGGGTGTGTGTGTGTGTGCGTGTGTGCGTGTGTGTGTGTGTGTACGAGTCTAAAAGCCAACTCAGCAGGGGACAATGTCTGCAAAAAGCAGCAAGAGACTCAATCATCAGTAACAGCATAAGCACTTCAATTTATCTACTGAAATCCAGAAAAATCAATCCTCCCACACCGAGTTAAATCAAAATACTAAAATAATATCCTCAGAAATGTGTTTCTTTGCATCTCTTCTTTGACGTGTGAATGTCACAAATAGAGGTTAATTACATGTATCTTGTATAGAGTGAGGGGTTTTCTCCACCATTGGACGGATAGAAGAGAGCTGACTTACTTTTTCATCACGTAACAATGTCCATATTCATCTTTAACACAGTTACGGACAACTTTGATGACAGTTAATTGTTCATAATGATTTTTTTGGTGAAATACTTTCCTGTTGTTTACCTTGATTGGTGAAAAACAGTACTAAGAGTCTACAGTCATGCTGGCAGCTCTGTAAGGCCTCGATCACACAGAGGTGTGTCGCTAGAAATGCGTCGCCCGCAACACATTGTTGTTTTCCTATAGTACGGCGTGACTGCCTTGCACTCCTCTCTGGCTTTGCACATTGCGTTTTTCTAGCGGTTATGGTTAGTCGCACTGCTTGTCAATGTCAAACATGGCCCAGGCAGCCAATTAAATCAAGTAAAAGGCTAGCTTTAATACTTTACCACTTCCTTCCTCTTGTTAAGATGCTGGTAGATGTGGCCATAGAGTGGCTATGTTAGTGTCTTTAGGATTTATCCTCTGGATACCAGTAATATATCTGTACAAAATTTCACGGCAATTTATCCAATATGTTTTCAGATACTTAAGTCATAGTGATGAACTGACTAATCAAACAATTGACCAACCATTGTCATCCTCAGAGCCATGCCGCTAGTGTGGCTAAAAATGTATCAATGTGTACCAGATTACACAACTCACTGGATTACTGACCTTTTGGTAACACAGGGTAAAGTTTAACTGATGTAACAAAATGAGGAACAGTTAATCCCACCATCCACCATGTTGAGAGTGACCTTCCTGTGGGGAAGTAGTCTCTGATGGATCCAATGGTTCTCCCACAAACTTGCCAGAACTACCAAAACATGATGTACAGTAAGATGCATTTAGTTTAAGAGCTGCTACTTATTTTCTAAATTTCAAGTGTGTAATGCCAAATGTGTAGCCCACATGGCAAATGTGGCCTCAGAACGTTCAACGTGGGACACCAGTAGAAGAGCCAAAGTTGCATATAGTCTACCACAAACATCAACTTCCTCTCAGGTTATTTACAGTGGAATCACACATAGCCAGACCTCTGACTCACCAACCTCCCACAGGTCTGGTAAACTTCTATAAAAAAAAAAGGGATAACAAGACTTTGGAAATTGTGAGGCAGCTACTCATTAAATTGTATTTTGAAAACCTCTGTAGATTAGCTGGTGTCCTTTTCACGTAAAAACAAGTTTACTACGGTTTCATTTTAGTAGTTTGCAGTGCAATCTAATGACAGCTCACTGAGTTTTAATCCTTGGCCAACTGATTTTTGTTCTTGGATTTGTCGGCAGGATTAACTTGACATAGGAAAGGAGCACCTATTGTACAATCTGGAATAATCTATAATTGTCAGACAAGTGCCTCAATAAGGTTTGCTAACCACTGAACCACAATTCTACCAAGGCACTGATCTGTTCAAGCACACATTTTCAGGAGAAGTCCAATTAGCCAAAGGGTCAGCCCTCACTCTTGTGGGTTGGATTTTTACATAACGAGAGAAAGAAGGGCTGTTGGGACAGTCTGATATATGCTCAGCATGAAGACAAAGCTGTCAATTTACCAGTTAATCTCTGTTCCAGCCCTCACCTATGGTCATGAGCGTTGAGTAGTGACCTAAAGAATCTCAGATACAAGTGGCAGGGTGGCTGGACGCACACTTAGATGAAATAGGGTGACGCATTCAGCCATCTGGATGGAGCCCGGACTAGAACCACTGTTGTTCTGCATTTGAAGGAGCCAGTTGAGGGGATTTGGATATATCATTAGGACGCCTCTCTTTGGAAATGTCCAGGGCATGACCAATTGACAAAGCTAGGAAGAAAAGGACATCTGGGCTACCATGCTTAGTCCGTTGGCACTGTGACCCAGATGCAGATAAGCGTTGGAACAATGATGAATGAATCAAATCGATGCTGTTAATCAAATCGATGTAGTTGGTCACTGCACAGGTAGTAGTGGGAAAAGGTTTTGTTATTAGGTCTAGCGGATTTAATTACCACTAATCTTAATAGTGTACCAGCTACTAACAGGCCAAAACATACGCTAAATGCGTTAGGTCACCAACAACAAGAAAGGATGCTGACCTGAACCCTAGCAAGTTTGACTATCTTTCCACTGCCACTCCACTCATTCCGCCAAGGTGTCACTCATTCAACTACCTCAAATTTGTGGTTTGGCCAGCTTGCTCTGACCATCTTCTCCTTGCACTGAACTCGGCACTGGTATCAGTTCATATCATTTAACAAATAGACAAACGGAAACCAAACCAAAATACTTTAGGGATGATAGTTATCATTTATTGTCCATCACAATCTCAACAAGAAGTTGTTGTTGCAGCATTCTTCTCTCAAGCATCCATAACTCTACTCTTGCTCCGTGGCGATGAGGTTTCTAGCAGCAAGTTTGAAGATGTTGGAAGCACTTAAATGTTGTTCCTAACATTCATTCCAAATACAAAACGAAAAAAAGCTATGAATAAGAATGAGCAGAATGATTTGAAGTTTAAAGGGAGTTTCTCGCTGAGAGTATGCAGAAAATGTTGACAACTGAAAAGCAGATAGAAGAACTAATACAAAATGTATAAAGTGACAATAACATTCAGTATAACAATCATATATCATAAAGGTACAGTTGTCAAAGAATGTAATCTTCACACAATGTGCGTCAACAATATTGTTTTAGTTTGTTCTCCATCATCTCACAAAAGTGTGACAGTGTAACTCTTTTCAAAGTCATTCTTATCTACACTTAAACACTTTTCCCCGTATCTGTTCACTTTAAAAGGTTTAATGTGAGGCGGTAGTGGAAACTGTGGCCTCCATCTGGTTTCTGAAGGCTAATTGGCTAGTGATGCATCACTGGTCAGCCATTTTAGACAGGACGTTAGATACTAATGTTAGCACCACGGAGTGATTCTATTCAGAAGTATGAAATTAAAATCTGCTGCATACAGACCACAATATGGGAGAACATCAACAGTGACAGATGGGCAGATGATGGATACTGATTGGAAGCTGCACTGAAAATTACTGGGTGACAAGCTCGGAGCTGGTAGCAACGCTCCCACAAGTCAAAAGCCTCTTACTTTACAACCATTCAACATGGTCGACGAAAATATTTCTGAAAACAATAATGCTTTTGTCCAACACATAGTTTGAGTGATCCAGATTTCAAAGAAAAAGACCAAGGCTTAGAGACCTGAGTAGAAAATAACTGTAATGTTTGTGGACCCATTCTGTTTTCTGGTGGTGTATTTTTCTCATTCCCAAGCCCAAACATAGATTACATGATGCCAAGTCAAGCTATTTGTAAGAAAAGAACAAATGGAGTTTAATGGCACAACATTTTCCGCTATCTAAAATGTCAAATATAAAGGCCGGCTTGGCAGTCAGTCATTCAAATCAAAAATTGAAGACTCTTTCCTAACCATTCATCAGGGATGCAGGGTGAAATTGATTGTAGAAGAGCCAAAGGTACCAATTTCTCTACTGACAGCTGCCTCAATATACCTATGTTATGTTTGTGACTATGACTCAGTCTGTCTCAACTGGATAAACTCTAGCTTTCTTGCTTTGAATCTGCTGTATTTGTTGCTACTAGTTTCTCTAACTGCCCATAAAACCCCACATGTGTTTTTCTAAGGTTTGCCTGGTCTGGATAATCAAAGAAATTACCCGTTGAAGCGGAAGTAGGCGAGAAAGTAAACATATCCAGTGGTGGATTTAAATTCAAAGAGACAATAATATGTCCAGTTATCTTGTGATACAGATGTATGTTGTCAACAAAGTGACTAAAAGTGGCTCCCCCGACCAAATCGCTCAATCCAACTAGTCACATTTACTATAATGACTCTCTTTCTTTACCCCAGCATAATACCACAGTGTGGAAACGATCCAAACTGTGACATGAGCGCAACTCTATTAACACTGAGTGTGTGCCAAAGTTGTTTTTTTCTATAGAAGAGTGAAATCAAGGGAAATTGCTTCCTGTTTTGAATAAGACTGAATTTTGAATGATTCTCTTCATTTCTTTATTGAGGCTTTCTTTATTGCAGAATGGCATGTTAATACCGAGGGCTTGGATCAGACAACCACACAGCTGTGGTAACAAGTGTTGCTTAAAATTGTTGCTTCCTCTTCAAACGCTGTAACACAAAGCCCTTATCACCATCTCTTCTCAATGCAAGCTGTGACACATCATCAGCTGGGAGTTTGTTGATGAACATGACTGCCTTCTTACTGCAATTTTTCATGCCATCTCAGTGTCATTGCAGACACATATATTCTTCTTATCTTTCTCTACTGAATCTTATGAATTACTAATTATAAGAACTAGTGTTCAAATCTTGCCCTTTCAGAACGGGCCTATTGCTTGGCCTGTGGTGTTGTTGCTTGCAGCTTTCTCAAGAACTGTTCATACAAACAACTTCCCACTCAACACTGCACTTCCTTGGGTCCTGAGCAATACACCCGCTATGACATAGCTGCATCACGCTAGAGTATATGCGTGATTTGGGTGCAAAAGCTGACACAATATCAATGTAGAGCGAGACGTACCCAGCATTCGCAGCAGGGTTGTGCTGCGTGTGGAAGGGTCATTATAATGGCCCATTGACTGCACAACGATTAACGTCTTTTGTTCCGTAATGGCTGGGTTGTACACCTCAGGATCAATGGTTATAAGATTGGCCACCACAGCGTGACGCCAGGATGTGTTTCTCTAAAAGTTTATTCTGTTTCTACTGTTTTGCAGCAGGCCGCTGCATTTTTTTGTCCAGCAGACCAAATACACTACCCCCATACAAAATGAATGGGAGGACTTGCGTGTTTGCCACACCACCGAAATCTGGTGTGAATGCAGTCTTAACATTGTAGTCATGGATGTGTAAAGAGAACTGGATACAGCGTTGGAGGCGGGGCCTCGTTCATTCCTATGAAAGTTGCTCAGTGGCACATGATGCCAAAGTGGCTCGACTTCCGTCTGGAAAAGTACCAGGATCTTTCGGCGATCTTCTGCATCCATTGGGTCATCGGACATGGGGTCCCAACGTCTCTTTCCCAATGTAAGTCTATGGGAAAAAAGTATTTTTGGGCCCAATGGCATCACGTGACGGACACGGATCAACGACCAGCGCTCTTCCTGGGGGCTTGATTGTAGTAAGCAATAGAGAGTGAGTTGTACCCAGCATGCCATTTGGCAGTGTAACAGTTAATAGGGTCCTTTATAACACCATTAATAATCTCAAGAGCTCGCACATGATGCTGCACTTCCTTGGGTCCTCTGCAATGCTCCCGCCAAGTGTGAAGTAGATCGGATGAACAATTGTCAAGAAAAATCGAAGGACAGACAGACAGACAGACAGACAGACAGACAGACTCCTTCCATTTTATTTAGATGTCATTTTAACCTCAGACCTCCACAGATCTCCCTGCATGCCAAATGATCACTAATTACTTATGGGAAAACCTTCATGCAATATTAGCATGACATTTCCTCCCACTGAGTCATCTTTATCTCATGACTGCACACTCATAATGAGTCTGCTTTGTGATAAACATACTGTAGGAGAGTCAAACACACCAAGCAATACACAACCACTAGAAGCAGCCATGACTGAGCTACGGTAATTTGAGATTATTATGTTACCCTCTGTTTGGTTGTCATTATAATCCCCTTCATACGTCCTCCTGTATTTACCCTGCATTAATATGGCAGACAATTATGTCTTGAAAAAACACACTACAAAGAAAGTCCTATAAAAATGATTAATTGGACATCAAACAAATCTTACCAAAATGTCCTACGTTGCAAAAGTGAAGTCTAATAGATACTGTAAATTCTCACCAGGTCAGGAACATTAGAGACATTCCTTTATTCTAATTCCCCCTGTTTTATACTGTTAATACAAACTCAACACATCCTCCATGTTTACCTGCTGTCAATTCAGCATAATGGAAATTCCACAGCACTAATGCCATTAGTACATGAACACACAAGTCATACTTACCACTCTATAGGTCCATTTTCATTCACTAATTATTGCAGTTAAACCTGCAGTAGGCAGAATGTTTTTGACATCATTGGGCAAAAATTCCTCAATGACCTTTCATCCATTTTCTTCCGCTTATCCGTGGCCGGGTCACGGGGGCTCATTTCGGCCACTTGTATCCGCGATCACATCCTTTCGATCACTACCCAAAGCTCATGACGGTAGGTGAGGGTTGGAATGTAGATGGACCGGTAAATCGAGAGCTTTGCCTTCTGGCTCAGCTCCCTCTTCACCACAACGGTCCGGTATAGTGCCCGCATAACCGCAGACGCCGCACCGAAATGCCTGTCATTCTCCCGCTCCATTTTACCCTCACTCGTGAACAAGACCCCGAGATTCTTGAACTCCCTCGCTTGGGGCAAAGACTCACTCCCCACCCGGAGGGTGCTTCAGATTCGGCTGCTGGTGATCAGTTGACAGCTCTGTTGCTCTCTTCACCCAAGTGTCCAAGACATACGGCCGCAGATCTGATGATATGACCACAAAGTCGATCATCGTTGGCCTAGGCTGTTGTGGTACCAAGAACATATATGGACCACCCTATGCTCAAACATGGTGTGTGTTATGGCCAATCCATGACTAGCATAAAATTCCAACAACAACGTACCACTCGGGCTCAGATCAGGCAGGCCGTTCCTCCCAATCACCCCCCTCCAGGATTCCCCATCGTTGCCCACGTGAGTGTTGAAGTCCCCCAGCAGAACTATGGAATCCCCATCTGGCGCCCTTTCCAGGACGTCAGCCAGAGACTCCAAGAAGGCTGCATACACCGAACTGCTGTTTGGTGCATATACGCACACACAACAGTCAGAGATTTCCTCCCAGCGACTCGCAGCAGCAGAGAGGCGACCCTCTCATTCTCGGGGAGAACTCCAACACAGCGGAGCTCAGCCAGGGGCTCGCATGGTGCCTCTCACCTTGGTGCCTCTCACCTTGGGCAACTCCAGAAAAGGAGAGAGTCCAGCCCCTCTCCAGGGGTATGGTTCCGTAACCAGAGTCATGTGTGGAGGTGAGCCCAACTATATCTAGTTGGTACCACTTCACCTCCCGCACCAGCTCCGGTTCCTTCCCCCCCAGAGAGGTGACGTTCCACACTCCAAAAGCCAGTCTGCGATCAACTGTTCTTGTTTTACATTATAATCCTTTTGACATTCAAATCACAACTTCACAGCAATTGAAGAAGTGTGGAAGCATTGGCATTAATTAAGTGAATGAGAAACTCAGAGAAGCAGATTGTTCAGTATGACACAACTCTATTGCTGCACTGGTCATTAAATCTAATATATCTTATATCTGACTGCAGATAAAACGTTAGGACAAAGTGTTAAAAAATCTGTGGTGCAAAATACATTTGAAAAATATTTAAGTGGACATTTTCCTAACACACTCTTTTTCCCTCGCCATTTCCAAGTCTCTCTCACTCACACACACACACACACACACGCACGTTGACCCACATCCCACTGCACCAGCCTGCTGAAATGACAACTTCTTTGGGAGTGTTGGGATGGGGCCAAAGGGGTCACACAGATTATCTGACCGTCATGCCAAAAACACACAATCAGCTCTGTGGCTGGACTCAGCATCAAGCTCAATGCTTTGCTTCCCCTTTTCATTTTTCCAACAGACACTCCCTCTTGGCACGGTTCTTTATATTGTTTTCAAAATTACAGCAACAAGATGGATAGATAGCCTGATTAGAAAGAAGCTACAGGTCTTTTTCTAAGAATATTGTGTCATACTTTATAAGACATCCCTGTTTTCTGATCTGCTTCCACTTTTTGCTCGTGGTTAATGCCGCTAAATTCAAACACAACACTTCCTCCATATTTACCTGTTGAATTGGTAAATTCATTTGGTAATACATTTCTCATTTCTGTCAGAAGTATTGTTTTCATTTGCTAATTATGAATTGCTTTGTAATTTTTCTGATCATTATTGAGCTACTGTCATTCAAACTAAAAACGTTCTGCCTGTTGTTTCACAATAAAAATCTTTGAGTCGACTCAAAGCCATAATTGCCCTCTTACCTGGTAGTCTTTTAATGTGAAACATCTTCAGGAGGTTGAGTTTCACAGTAAAGGTGACTGGAACTTTTGAAAGATTCTGTTGTTGAACCTGTGGAATTAGTCCTGTGGAATTAACATAAAATGTTTTTGTCTGTATTAGCCACTGACCTTTATTTGATCATGCTTGAGACTCAGCTATTATTATGTAAAGTATGTGACCAGTACACTTACAAAGTAGCCTAGAGCTGAGACAGTATGTTTGAATTGATTTACAGAATATTGACATTACCACATGCTTTCCATGCATGACCCTTCAGTCCTGATAATGGCACACAAAAAAACAATGCCCTTTATCTATAAAAAGGGAACATAATGATCCAGTTTCTTCCGTAGGCTATACCGACATCCATGATGCATTTTCTCTACCCAGCACGCACCTGAGACAGCACTCTGTTCATTGTGTAACCTCTGATCAAGACAATACACCGGGCTCTGCAACCTGTAATCGAAATATTCACCCATGATTGTTGGTAGCGGTATGATCCCCATTCAGTTTCACAATCACCAGGTTGCAGGAGTAATCAGAGCGAGCGTCCAATCAGCAGACATTGTGCTGCTCTCTGTTGTCCGAGCAGGTTATGCCAGGGAGGTGAATGACCCCCAAACTGGGAAGAGAATTTGTTTTCAAGTGTCACAGAAGAAAAACACAGGAAGGAGTGAAGTGTCATCCTCATGTTGCCTTTGAGTGGGACTGAAAGCTGGAAATGCTAATGTGAACCTGATTTTCTCTTTGTCATTTTGCTCCTTTTAACACGACCCCAGGGCCTGTTCCAGTTGTGTTCCTGCTTCTCTCGACTTAAAAAGAAAGTTTTGGCCAAGTACTTTCAGTCAAATTTACCCTAATGGGTCTCTGTTTGAAATCCTTTAACTTATAGATATACATTCCAGGGCTCAGATAACAACAGCACAGCATTTTGTTGGACTGACACTGCAACCACAATGCTGTAGTTGTGATGCTGTGATGGCTTTCTGCAATCTGTCCTTTTTTATCACAATCCACAGATTTAATTCCAAATGATGTCATGCAAAGCCTGCACCAAACCATGCCTTATTGCTCTTACTCTATTCATTTCCTTAACCCATCGGGAAGTCTTTTGTTCCGTCCCTATGCAAGCATTTAAGAAGCCTTTTTTTAGCTCATTTACCTCTTCCTATTGAACGGTATTCATTTCCTTTCCCCAAAGAGCAGCCTTATGGAGTGACAAAGCCCAGGCGTGCCTGTTCCAACAGACCAGTTTAGAGTCAGCGGGACGCTACGAACTCTGGTTTGTCTATAGCTGCTCTGTCAGCCTGTGTTTGGTCTCCGAGGCCCACGGTTCAGGGCTAAGACGCCAAAGCCTGTCTTTAACGTAAAGGCGGCGGTTAGCAAGGAGAATGCTTAGTGGGCCTGCTTTGTGTTGTGTCCCGGCGATAACGCGCTCCGACGCGCTAACACAATCCAGCTGCCACCACTACAAGGGGATACAGACACCGTCTCTGCTGCTCTCTTTCACTTTTTTTTCCTCCTCTTCCCACTGCTTTTATGTTACGCCCTCTCTCTTGAAAATACAGACAACCTGTTCTATGTGAAATGACCATCGGGGGCTGCCAGCTCGCTGTTTATAGCTTCAAAGATAACTTCAAGTACTTTTCTGCATGTTTTACTACTCGTGGGATCCTCTCTCACGTTTATATACTAAGGCGGTGTACATATAGTTGCATTTTGTCCAAAGTGGAGCGTGTTGAAACTGCAAAGCGAATTGGGAGCCGCGGGGGGCAAAGCCCACGGCCAGTGTGGACAGCTCTGCTCAGCGGTGATACGGTGTGGGACAATGTTATGATCCAAAGAGGAAAAGAGAGTCTTAGTTCAGGAAGTGAACGGACAGGCTGAACACTAACTGTGGCAGAATGACGTTTCCTCTTGTGGAGTCTTTTTGTTTCAGTGTTTTTTTCTGCTCTGTCAGTATCTGAGGCCAACAAGGGGGAGAGCAGCAGCGGCGTAATGAGAGCAACTCAGTTCCTCTTAATTATCCAATAAAGTCTGCTTTTTACCTCAGCGCGCCCACCCATCCAGTTCAAGAGCAATCACACACACATAGATACTCTCTCACACACACACACACACACACACACACACACAGGCTTTATCCCTGCATCTTTTTTGTCCCTGTCGCCACCTTTTTTCTCTCGCACGCATACACATGCATGCAATCTGCGGAGGTCCGCTCGCACTGTCTCCGTCTTCGCCTCTGTGCCTGTGAGGTGTAAATGGTGGGTAATGGTGTGTGTCAGACCTATGTAACAGCCCATTAGGCACGTGGAGTGAGTTAATCTGATCTAACGTCTCTCTCTTCCCTACTTTTAAAAACCCCACCAGACATCTCCGGGCTCAGCCTTAGAGGAGGCGGGTGGGGGGCGGATGGGCTGTGTGTGGGGTACATCCCAAAAATCCAATAGCAACGTATACCCCGCCTTGACACCTTCCTCAGCCCAAAAACACTTCCATATGTACCGTCCGACTGGTGGAATTACCCCACTCTGTAAAATGTTGGTGACTTTATATCCTGTGCAGCGTCAGCGGCACTTCCTTTTCAGTGGGGATGTGGATGGAGGGGGGCGGTCGCCATGACGACATGACGTGCAGCTCATCAGGATAATTGGAGAGTTTAAAAAACGCTGCCTTTTTCCGGGGGATGAATCACGCAACAGCGCCCCGTTTGACTCTGATTCCTACGGACCTGCACACACACACACACACACACACACACACACACATGCAGAAACAGGACTTAGAATTCACATGTCCACCGCACACTGTCTGCCTTCATGTGGCCCGGTTGTATAGGCTGAAAATCAAACAGCGGGCCAATTCCCAGGCAAGCCTTTGAGGGTTAAGTGCTTTCAGACGGCTGGATTCGGTTTCATTACGACTCGTGTATATTTTTTAAGGGGGCCAAGCTCTGGACACACTGGTGCAGAGAAAACGTCTTGGAATGTGTTGCTAAAGAATGAAAGAGGTGTAATTATCTTTATTACAGGTGGATTCATTTATTAGTGGAAAGAGGACAGTTAGATGAGGGCCTTCTGAAAACAGTGAGAGACAAATAATGACAGAGAGAACTATTCGCTGATGTGGACGACTTCATCATCATTAGACACATTTAAATAATTTACTATAAATCACAGTATAGGCAAAAAGCCTCGTGTCCAGTTTTGTCCTCTGACAGATATGAAACAGTTCAGCTTGAAGGATGATTCCGGTTTATTGCAACTTGAGTGTTATTTTCAAACTTTTGGCCTCTGTTTTCTATCAATGAAGTTAACATCGTACTTTACTACAACACAGTCCAACTGGTCAATCCAACAGTTCAGCCAGATTATCTAAACCACTTTATCTGGCTGTAAAACTGAAAGTTTGGTAATAATCCCTCAAGTGTTTGGCCAGTAAGGACATGTCGATTGTTAGTTTTAAAGGTCCCATATCGTGCTCATTTTCAGGTTCGTACTTGTATTTTGTGTTTCTACAAGAACATGTTTACATGCTGTAATGTTAAAAAAAAACTTTATTTTCCTCATATTGTCTGCCTGAATATACCTGTATTCACCCTCTGTCTGAAACGCTCCGTTTTAGTGCATTTCAACATAATTGCGTTGCTAGGCAACAGTTTGGGTCCATGTTTACTTCCTGTCAGCTGATGTTATTTACATACACTGCAAAAGGAAATAAACTGGGACACATTTAGAATGTTTATGTTTAAAACCGTGTAAGGGTCTATATAACTGTATATTTGTGACATCACAAATGGACAGAAATCTAACGTCTTGTTTCATACACACAATTTCTGAATACGGGCTGTGTGTATTTCTCCGTATATTGAGTGTTTTGATAGTTTAAAAGTATTTATATATCACTTAAACCTGCTTTATAATATAAAAGACATGGAAATCTCACTTTTTAGATAATGGGACCTTTAACTCTTCACACATCAGCTGGAGCTCTGACTCCATGTCACCTTTACATAAGGAATGATTTCAGAGACAGAGCAAAGCAGAGCACAGGGCAAATAAATAAATAGGCAAGGGAGTCAGGGTAGCATGTGCACACAACTACATCAAGTTAATGTTGAACCAACTCCCGTCTATAAACACTAAATCTTACCGTTTGCCTTCATTTTCAAAACATTATTATTATCATTATTAAGAATAAGAATAATAATAATATTATTATTATTATTACTATAAGAGATAAAGCTGGTGATATTCTATATTTTTGTTATTGTCAACAAATCCCATGAAAGGAACAATGTGCTTGTCTGTCTCTCAATACTTTATGACATCCATACTCTAGCTGTGGCTCTGAGCCCCAAGCACATCGGTTCCTCCTGAAAACATCAATCTTTAAAAACGGCTCACAGTGAGTTTTATTTCATTTTTTTAATTATTTTTTTAAAAGCTCAGTAATTTCTTAAAACGGCTGGGCTCTGTAGTTTTTAGCAAACGTCATTCCAACAGGGGGAAATAGTGAATTTGCTGGGGACTATTTTTAGTAGCGTATTAATACATGTTTGATGCTCTAGTGAGTATTTGTGGCAGCATGACGGTGTATGTTGGATTTTGAGTCAAAATAAACTACTGTGTGTGTGTGTGTATGTGTGTGTGTGTGTGTGTGTGTTCATGGTAATGAAGGAACATGTCACCCAGTGACACAGTTTGATGTGTTTTTAATGGCGCTCTTCGAAGAAGATACATCACGCTTTGATACACACAATACTTGTTAGTGGATACATTCAGTGCTGGTGTGGGTCTTTTCATGGGATTTGTTGGCAATTAGAATGATACAGAATACCATTAGCCTTATCCTTTAAACCCTGTCTCGTTGGCTGACTGTGTGTGTTTCTTGCTACATTCAACTTATTTTCAGCCATGTCACCACTCAGCGATTAACTTGATGGGTACAATGTCATGCATAGAAGTTCCAAGTTGTAATACAATCAAATTAGCATTTATAAAACAGGGTTTACTTCCTAGAAAACATATTTTTGAAGTCACACATACCTTCTCATGCAATTCATTTAAGATGTTGAGAGAGATGCACCGCACAACTACAACTTTGGACAAAATAAATCTGTTGTGTTGGCCCGCCCGTATAGAAGTACAATAAATCATTTAATTCAACTCAACTGTTAAACAAGAGTTTGTCCAGGAAAAGTCATGTCTCTTATTAGTTTGATACACCATTTGGAGCTCTGACTCAATGTCACTTTTTATAAAAGAAAGACACAAGCATAGAAGATTACAGAGCAAAGGAGAGCAGAGAGCGAAAATATAGAAGCAAGGGAGCATGAAAGGGGGGAAGAAATTCTCCTCTGCTCAGCGTTTTATCCAGATGCTGGCTGCTACTCTGTAAAGGCAGGCTCCTGGCTGCTGCTGCTGCTGCTGCTGCTGTTGGTGAGGTGTTTCAACTCAGTTTCATCTGCAACTTTCAGAGAATTCACAGTGTGAGTTGGAATATGTGTGTGTGTAATCCTGTGTGCATGCAGTACCACATGTCAGTGTGAAGATACATGCATACCCAAAGAGAAGTGACTGCAGACCAGAAAAGTGTGTGCAAGCAGTTTCCTGTGCCCTTGCAGGTGAACAGCAGACAGTCGAAGCACCGGTGTGTGTTTCAAGGTGTGAATAAATGCATCCTCAGGGTGCGAGTGAGAGGTAGAGGGAGCTGCAGGCTGAGCTCTGCTATCACGCCATGCTCTCTCTGAAAGTATTTTCATACACCACCCTTTCCTATATACCGTCTCGCCAGTTATTATCTGAGCCGGCCAACTGTTTATTTTCTAGCTCAATTGCTCGGCGTGGGCGTATATGCACGGCAAATGAGGTTAATACGATTCTCCGAGCAATGATGTGGTGACTCGATACAATAGGTTGGCAGAACAATTTGTGTGTGTTTGATAGCGGTTGGTGAGTTGTTTCAGGGGCATTTGGATGGTGGAGTAATTGCTTCCAGAGCTCCCCGTGGAGTAATTGCGCTTCCTCCACCCAAAAAGCTGTACCTCCCTCTGAGAATCCGCTGCCCACCACTACTTATGAGATTCTTGGGCCAGAGGGACGGGCCAAATCATTTTCTCCCAGAGAGAGGAGACGTGGTGGAACAGCAGCGGTTTTGGGGTGGAGTGACTGATTGCATGTTTGATTTTCTATGTACTGCATGTGTGTGTGTGTGTAGATACGAGCGTGTGTCTTTGTGTGTGTGCGTCCACCTGCGTGCGTTATATTCTCACAGTTAGGATTAATTAGTGTGCAAGAAAACCACTCAGAGTGATTGTGAGGAAATTGCCCTCAGCTGCTCATTGAGACACACGTTGTCTCCCCAAAAATCAGACAGGGCTCAGATTTACATTCCAGACGTCCACTTCAGACCGCATCCAAACCATGTGAAAACTCCCTAGGAACGGACCTGTGACCGCTCACACGTGGACGGAGGTTGAAGGTTTTCCCGTGGTTTTAGAATGACTACTTCCCAGGAATATATCATTATTTTCTTGCATGTATCAGGTTTGATTTTGAACACAGAACTGCAGGAAATTAATCATGAAATCGTGTTAAAATTAGCATTTTCTGTTGTTTTTCTTTCATATGAGATTATACTGTAATTATGTGGTAATATATTAATTATATATATATATATATATATATATATATATATATATATATATATATTTTCGATGTAGCATTACAGTACTGAATCCTTTCAGGCCTAAATGGCAAATTTCACTGGTTGTAAAAATTAAAACAATAAAAAAAATATGATTAAAGGAGATCTTAGCTGGTTATGAACTAGTCTCAATGTAATACTGATGCCTCTATATGACCTTCATAAGTAAATGAGACCATCAGCAAGTAGATGGTCTTTTACTATAAAGTTATTATTAATGTTTGTCGAAATCAGACAAAATCACGCAGGTTCACCAGGAACTCCTTTAGCTCAGACTCCAGCGGGACCCAGATCTGGCTGCCGGCAGGAGGTGGAAAACACCGCGCCCGGCAGCAGAGGCTCCTCTTCCAGGCCAGGTGCAGAGCTTCACCTCACTGCTCTGCTGGGAACCAACACCGACACCACGCTGCTGGAGGTCCAGGACGTGTTGATGGGCCCGCTGGAAAGAAGGGAGGCACGGGAGAGAACCAGAACCAGGACTGAGCGGGGCAGACTGTCAGACCCCTGCTGCAGTAAAATGAGAGGTTTTCTGAATAGACTCTGGTCCATCGGGGCCGCCAAAATCAACACATAATTAAAATTCCTTGCAGTAGCTTTAACTCGCTAAGTTATAGGATCTAAAGGTGAAAGACACCTAGTTTAGTCTGAGCTGCAAAATGATATATGATTCAAATAAAATGAACTTATCCTTGGGGCTTGGGCACTTAAATATAACAGAGAAGGATTAAAATGTTACTCACCAAATGAATTTCTGTTTAGTTTTCCAGAAAATAAAAAAAAAGACAGCGGGAGATGAGTTAGAACAGGACAGTAGAGAGTGACAGGAAAAAATGTCAACTTGAGCCAGTACACATAAAAGAAGACAAATGGACGGAAAGATGAGAAAAGAGAGCATAAGAGGAGAAACTGACAGAGAAAAATGCACCGGTCTCAGGTTTTGATTGGCTGTCTCTGTGGACATACAGCTGCTAGTACAGCTGTTGGCTGAATTAAGAAGAAGGTCTGAAAATCATTAGCACTTTTTTTGGGTATAGGCCTAGACAATAAATATAAAGAGAAGTGGTTTCAGCTAACAAGCACATCTCTCTCTCTCTCTCCCAGTCAGCTGAAATTGATATTGTAACATTTAACACAACACTGCGTAATAAAAAGTGTTGTTTAAGGAGACATGTTGGAACAATTTCCTGGAAGGAGGAGCAAATCTGTGCTTTTACTTTGTTTGTTTTTGGTGGGCGGTCGCCTGGTTATCACCGCATTTACATGCACTTAAAGCTGCTTTGCAATATATTCTATGTTAACGGTGGCGCAAATGACCATGTGTAATGTGAAAAGGGTAATTTGTTTAATTAGAACTATCATCATTTCTGTAGTTCTCCTCACCATTACAGAGTTTTATAGTGCCCTTCAGCTCATTGTTTTGGTTTTGGGGCCCACAGCTTTACTGTTTTGGTTCACTCTCACCGCTCTCGTTGCATTGTTTCTATTGTAGCTTAGTCAAAACAGCTTTGACAAACCCACTATAAACTTCTTTCCCAGCACCAAATAGTAGACAGACAGACAGTTAGCAACTATAGCTTGTGGAAAAGTGGAGCATTTAGCAATTAATGGGCCAGATATTTGGTTCGCAGGAGTCTAAAGCTGAAATTAAAAACAAATAGTAATACAATTGAATCTATAGTATTTTACAGTATATCAAACCTGTTTTCATTCCCATGGCGTCACTTTTAAACGCATTGGGTACCCCTTGCCATCACTTAGGTTTAGGCAAAAAAACTAGTTGGTTAGGTTTAGGAAAATATCATAGTTTGAGTTGAAATAAGTATGTTAAGACACGTACGTAAATGATGCACTCATTGCGTGAACTTACTTAACTTAAAATAAGTCAATGCTGAGTTTTGGTTTCACACGGGACATGAACAGTGGTCTCCTGGGTGAACGTCCTGTGTTTGGTTGACCTAACCGTCCACCCCGACCACTGTGGACAGAATGGACGGCCGGAGCAGCATCTAATATTACATTGAAAGCTTGTTACGTCTCATACAGAGGCTAAAGGGTGCCTTGTGTGTCGGTATGAGACTTTGAGGGGTGTGACTACCTGGATTGAGACCCGGCTGGTATTTCACTACTACGCTAACATGCTAGCCTTGTCTCGGAGGTCCGAAGTATTCTAATATACTGAATTATAAATGTAGCTATGTTTGCACACTCGGATCACCATAATAGCTGAGACCACCATGGCTTTAATTTTCAATATTGTATTGTAAAAATAGTACAGCTATTAAGAAAAAAAAAAATTTTCCCCAAAACTAAGTGAATGTAATTATTGTTATTAGAGAAAGTTCAGTCCAATACACTATTCACACAAACATGCTAACATCAATCAGAGAAGAAATTGCTGATGTACACCATTAAAAGCAATTAGGCTATTATTATGAAAATCATGAGCCCTGGAGAGCAGACAATATTTGCTTAATTTTAGCCCACTTTTGTGAATGCTAAGTGGTCGGGCTGTAGGCTCGAAAAATGAACCGATGATGAAACATGATGCCAAAAATAAGAAAAAGAAGAGAAGGAAAAAGGACAAGGGGATTTTAAAGTAGACTTCTGAACAACCGGGCCGCTCAGCTTAGGTATGAAATGTTTGGACATTGCATATTTTGACATTGGCTGATTGGTCTCATATGCTGCAAAAAAAGTAGACCTCTGTGCAGTGATGTCAGACTGCACGTTACTAACGGCATTCTAATGAACTCATTATTTTGCATTGTATGACTGCACATACGGACAACAGCATGTTTTATTAATTGCTGGTTTGCACTCTAGCAGAGCATGATGTGAACTCAGGCCTGGTTATTTGCACACTTGCAGGTACATATTACTACACTCGCTGCAGTGGGTTCCAACATGCCTGCTGGTTTTTGCCAAGCTTTAGCATGACATGAAATACAAAATAATTCTGCAAAAAGCAACAGGATCTTTCCTTTGAGTATTAATTACATTAATGTGTGTCCATCTGCATCATTACAGCTACGATGTGTTATTTCTGCAGTGCTCACAGTGTAACACATTTGCCCATTAAAAGTATTTTAATGTAGAAGACAAATATATCCGTGCCTTTTCCTCTCCTGCACTAATAACCCTCTGATGCCAATCTAACAAACCTGGAGTGGATTTAATGGTTGCTATGCCAGAATTTGTGGTAACCAGGGAGCTAATTATTCATCTTTTTTTTTTTTTAAATTGTCCTCATTTTGTTCAATTTTCTAAGTGCACTTTGTGGATAACTTAAAACAGTATATGCACTGGTAAGCATGCGGTGCTGCTTCGTTCTAGTGTGTTCCGTACCATTTAACAATAAACAACATTGCTTTGTATGACAATTTTGAATATCCAGCATTTAAAATGACTTGTGTTCTAGAAAGTCACCAACTGTTCGATAACGACCTTCATTTCAGTATGAATTTCTCTAAATCATGCAGATGTAGGTAGATTATACCCACCTCCGAGGGTTCAATAGAGGCTCAACTCTGGCATTTGACTTTTCAAAGCGTAGCACCTGATTATCAGAAGCACTGACATTTGGGTGGAAATAGGAAGAGGTTGTGAAGAGAGGGGGTGCGTTGGCAAAGTTCAATTCCAGTGTTCTTGCAAAGTGCATGTGCTCTATAGCTGCTGATAGGCAGGTGTGATAATGAACCATTCCTGAGTGATATGTTCCCACGTCTTTATTACATTCACGCTCACCTTGATGTTACAGAGAGGACCAGACAATTTAAAAAAAGCACAGCAATGGAAAGGACAAATGGCTGAAGGTGCTTTACATTATTCTAGCATCCTTGAACAAACAGCTGACAGCCACCATGTGCATATTGGGCAAATCCGCAGATAACAATTTACATCCAGTGCCAACACAGGAAGTAGTGTGCCCTTGATGTAGACAGGTGGAAAGTAAGCAGGTGTTCGGACTGAAAAAAAGGCCATGTGTCAAAACAACACAAGGGACTGTGTTGGTGGCAGTGTGCTGCTTCTGGTACCAGTGAGACATCGGATACAGCAAGTCCAGCTTGAGGACCAGCCCAGTCGCACAGCAGTTTGTGAAATAGTCAAGAAATTGAATGTAATGATGTGTGTACATAGACACGAATTTCACATTTTTATGGTCATCACAAAATTCTATTCTATCTTGTAGCAAATCAGGAAGTATGAAGAGTAGCAAACGCCACGTAGGGGTGAGGTCGGGGTGGATGGGTGGGTCAAAAAACACAGGACTTTCGCCCAGGAGACCGCTGTTTGTGTCCCGTGTGAAACCAGAAGTCAATGATAATTTATTTGTCACGTAACTTCCATACTTAAGTTACGCGACTTCCACGTCTTATTTTTAACCCAAAACACAATATTTTCCTAAACCTAACTAAGTAGTTTGTTGCCCAAACCTAACCAAGTCGATCTATTTCTAAACCTAACTAAGAAGTTTTATTTTGAAAAGACTGGAGTGGAAATAGACACATGCTCCAGGTGTTGCTGGACATTCGTAGGAAAACGCACAAAAAAAATATGTAGTTCAAAGTCGTGCTGAGCGTGATGAAAAAAAAAGGGAAGTTCATGTCTATGTAAATGAATTAAATAGATTTAATTTTGTGACTATTTCACAAACTGCTGTGAGACTGTGTTGGGTGGACAGGCATGTACCATGTACGTATTAAAAGTTTGCCTGATATATTAACTGTAATCATGATCTTTCCCTAACCTTAAGCAGAATCAGTCAATATTGTCTGGTGATAGTGTTGCTTCATTAGCTAGATAATCTGAAGTAACAAGAGAGATCATTTTGAGCACAAACTAAAAGTCATAGCTGCCCTGTTTGTTTTTGAAAAATGTACAAAATAGAGTTTTCTACAAGGAATGCACACTTACAGTATATGTATTTGATTTGTCACCCCAGCATTTTGCCAGATGTAATGTGTTGCGACAAAAGTTTAGCTAGGTTCAGCTTCCTTGCCAGACAACCTTGCCTTTTTTCTGCTGGAGCCTCGTGCGTTGGCTGCCCATCTGTGTTGCCGGTCTGGCCTCATTCACATAAATGAGGAGGCTGCAAAGTTGTCATTGAATGTAATACAGTGTTTTGCAGAATCGTCCAATACGGACATCCACAGGGTTGATTCATTAACTAATCTGAAGTAACAAGAGAGGCAATGTTGAAGATAGACCAAAAGTTATAACTCCCTCTAGTTTGGTTTTGAAAAAGACGATGAGTATGTGACATTCTTCTTCAGGAGAAAGGAGCATTTTATCCAACAGCTCCTGCCAAGGTAGAAATGTCAGACAGTAAATGCTCACTGCTGTCAGCAGTGGGTACCGCCTTAAAATAATCACCTGAATGACAAGACTGTATCGTACTGTAGAACATTGAGAAATAAATCAGTTGAGAAGTAGCCTACAGAGAAAATGGAGCTCTCCGATGATGGCACATAATGATTCTTTGGCTCAGTAGTTATGAGGCCCCCTACTGTATCTAGGCTAATAATGTATCTTATGTTTGTTGAACAATGCTAATCAGCACTTTGTCAACACTTTGCCATTATCAGCCACACTGTACACTGTCAAGAGTTGAGGTTAAAGCACTTCCAAATTACCTTTTCCTTACGGCCACCGACATGTAAATGAAATTAACAGCATCAGGCCACATCTGTACGGTGATGCGTGACCGTGTTTGACGTGTGAGCAATGCTTGCTCATCACTGAGACGACAGTAAGTAAACAGAAGTTTGGAGCCAGCGAATGTAACTCATTATAAAGTCATAGGCTGACACTCTTTGCTCTTTTTCCATCCCTCGTTCCATCCCTGCCTTTACTGTGTTAACTGTCTTTCATTATTGCTTTCCGTTATCCAAATTAAGTTATCCTTCCTCATTATTTTGCCAAGAGGGAAATGGGACGTGTCAGCAGAAAGTAAAAATATCATCAGCGGGCCAGTGCTATGACAGATTAATTGGATTATAGTTGCATTTAGCCTAGATTAGGTCCTGCATGGGGACCTGGATGGTGACACAGATGGATTAAGTTAGAGAGTGCAACACTGACGGGAAGAGCTCTTAATTGTGTAGGGTAAACGCAGTAGCACAGGGGTGACATCAAATTCCAACTATTTCCTGCCCCTCGACAGTTCTATTTAGCGTTGCTTTCCACCGGGTATTTTTCCAAAAGCCATTTGGGAAAGTGAAAACTAAACTGCCACTAACGTCCTTCAGTGGTACCCATCACAGACAGCCTGTATCTGTCCTTTACCCGCTGTTTCACCTACAAAGTCATTTTATGGCAAAATAGTAAAAATCCAGGATGAATGTTGAAAATGTTACATTTGATTAACATGAAATTTTCTGTGAATACTGCTGGTGATATTTAAAATAAAAAAAAATAAAAAAAATAAAATGGCAAAGCTGGAATCTTTCACCAACAAGTGGTCAGGATATAACACAGGTTTTACAATAAAAGGCCAGGTTTAACCGTATAATAGAACTTTACTGTCCACCGTATTGGAAATTTGCTTTTGACCACAACGTCGCAGAATATAGCATTAAGACAATAGGTTGTATAGGGATGGTTTGTCATATCCTGTCATCCAGTGCTGATGACTAATTCCTTGCTTTTGCCAGTGTTAATACCAACGTTAACACAAGAAGAAACAAAGGAAAAATGTAAAATTGTTGATCAAATAGGATGTGCTCACTTTCAGTCTCACGGCATTCTATCTATCTAATCTATTTGATTCGTGTACATAGATACAAGTTAAACTTTTTTCGTGACACTCAGCACAACTTTCAACAACGTATTTTTCGTGCGTACAAATGTCCAGCAACACGTGACGCACGTATCAATTTCCGCTCCAGTCTTTTCAGAATAAAACTACTTAGTTAGGTTCAGGAAAATATCTTAGTTTGGGTTTAAATAACGACGGAAATGCCGTAACTTAAGTACGGAAGTTACGTGACAATTAAATCAACTTTGACTTCTGGTTTCACACGAGAAACGAACAGCCGTCTCCTGGGTGAAAGTCTGGTGTTTTTTGACCCGCCCATCCACCCTGACCTCCTCCCTACGCAGTGTTCGACACTCTTTATACTTCCCGGTTCACAATTACGTGGATTACATACAAATTGATATTGTGCTGACCATCAATAAACCACAATCTGATTGGCTTCTTTACAACCTGCGTGAGTTTCTTGCCCCATATGATGTTATTTTAGTGTCAAGTTCTTATAACCTCCAGAAATGTTGGCCAAAACTCAAACTGTAATAAACCTAAATGATGCTTTAAGATGTTGAAGTTGTTGCAGAGGTCATGGAAAGATGTTGAAAGCGTGGAAATATAAACATGCTGTGAAATGCATTGCTCCCAGTATAGTGGGTCTTATTCCGCAATGTCAACCTCGACAGATGTGATCTGACAAGCCATCACACGCCGATGTCCATCTCTAGACAGGAAGCGCCTCCACCTACACTAATGGTGCCAGCTTGTATATTTTATGATCCCCAGCTCACAGATGGACATATTCATTATCTCATAATTTCAATACCACCCTTAACAAGATTGTCCTCTTGTACTTATGATTATCAATTAAATGAGATTAACAACTAAATGAGAGCGCCGCATTGACTGTATCTGTATCGTTTCACTCCTAACCTTGATCCATCCTCAAACGGTTTGCTGCAGCCAGCTGTTACCTGGCCTCAACTCTGACCCCGCTGCTAGCCGGCTGACATAACTCAACCCCGGTGGGTTCTGAAAGATGTAATTTCACGGTGTCTACCAGATGTTCACACTAAACCCCCGAAACAGAGATATCATTCAGTTTGACTGCGGCAAGTCGGTAGCGGCCGTTCCTCATGTCCCCATGCAGATGTTTGTCATCCCATCAAATGTTCTATAGGGGTTTAGTGTCAGTGTCAGAGGTAGCTCAGCTCAACGTGCCCCATAGGCAAACAGAGAGAGGGTCATAGCAGTGAATTACCACGGCATGTGATAGCAGCACAGCTGGTGGGAACACATGTAAGGAGCCTGCACATATGTTCGGTATTTAACCCATCAAAGAGATTGTAATCCACCGAATTGAGTGGATCATCATTACAGGCGTCCTTTGAACCAACTTTTAATAAAGATAACACACCACCGTGACCTTTCTTATCAAGCAACCTCATCACATCCAGATGAGATAAAACGGGAGCACATCAAACCTTAAGTTTGTCCAATTACCATTCATCTTTTCTTTTTTTTTTCCCCAATTGATGTCATTAGGGTTGCATTGTGGGACTTTGCTGGCTTGAATGTATTAAGGCACTCAATAACAGTAGATTAACTTAATCTCCCTCAAAATGGAAACATATCTCCTTTAATGCTGTGAAGTTATTTCCTCCTCAATGTCACCGCCGCTGGTTTTTACAGCGCAACTCGATTATTAGGCCAGGAAATAGACATGGAGGAGCAGAGAGTTGACAGCGTCCTCTGCCTCCTTCGCCACCAATGTTCAGCTTTTTTCATTTGCCCCTTTTCCCCAAAAAAAAAACCTTCATAAATAATTGAAGGTCTGTTCGGGCCGAGTACTGAAGGGAGGCTGAAATAACCAAAGACGCAGGCTGCAGATGAAGACAAGCTGTGAGGGCACTGGAGCCCGTCTGATTTGTGCATGAGAAATGAGATGGGAATTAAAGCATGCTACACTAGCTGCCACCGTATATGGGGCTGCTGCTGTGTGTTCCTGTCACATCTATCTAACTGCAAAGTGCTGCTGCACACTCGTGTACTGTAGCAGGGGAGACTGATGCTGTGAGCTCACTCATTGACGCTGAACTGTTTTAACAAGGGGCGCTATATAGAAAAAGGAAAATGAAAGTTATTAGTTGTGTTCTGTGGAGGGTTTTTTAAGAGAGTTCAGATCATGCAAAGTGATGTATATAATATGCAGGCGGTGTAAAAGCTGCTATTAAATATGTTTATGGCAGTGTTTTCTATAGCAGAGTGGTGTCAAAAATAACCTTCAAAATAATAATGAACATAATACTTCCTCTGTTCTCTAAGGAGCTGTTACGTCCCCTGCTGATCTAGCCCGGCTGAATATTCACAAACACACACAAACGTGCATGCACAACACTCCCACCGCACTCTCTTCATGCTGTGATCGTGATAAACGAGCTACACTACGAGTCAACAGACACTTGTCTTCGGTTACCATTCTCTCCTCATATTCCTCATTTATTTGGGTTAAATTATGCAGTCCGAAGCTCCTTTTTTTAAATAATTTACCGGTGTGCTGCTCGGTGTCTCCGGGGAGCGCTACATTAGATCCAATTTCAGGCCCACGTCAGGCAAATTTAGGGCAGTCATGCGGACGCTTCCTGAATGCGCTGAATGACTGCCGCACTGTTGTGCATGCGTGCGAGCGTGTCTGTCTGTGCGTGCCTGTGTGAATCAGTGTGTTGGTGTGTGTCTGGATCTATGACTATGTGTGTCCCTTGCCGGAAGGCCACAGCCCTCTTTGCGTGCGCGCCCAGAAAAACCCATCCACGTCAGTTGCATTAGGGCCATCTTGCAGCAGATTGTCTGGCGTAATTCAGAATTAATTGTGTGGTTTTTTATGCTAGCAGTTTCAAACAGGGCTCCCATATGGCACCGTGCACAGTCAAGTGGGCCGTTCTGTGGAGGGGGCGGGCGCAGATGTGCCGACCGCAGAGCGATGCTGATGCATCGGAACATGAACTCTCCTGACAGTCTTGTTATGTACATTTGCTGTCATTTTCCCAGAAGATGAGATGAGCAACAGAGGCTTTGTCGAAAACCAGTCTGCCAACATGCCTGAGATGACTTGTGCTCATTGACTCGCAGTCGAGCGACTGGCGTCCTGCTGCGCCATTGCATGTTGCATCAGAACAAAACAAGCCCACAGCCGAAAGAGGGAAGGAAAGAAGTCAAACGATGAGCTCCCAAGCAGTTCCTCAAGCTCTGACCTCCTGGTGTTGCATTAACCAACACATGATAGAAAATGAAAGGTGTCTTACATATCAAGGCTGATGGCCACGAAATGCACTCTAAAATGCTGTTTGTAACTGCAGCGTTTCACTTGGCACATCCTTGCAGGTTGAGGCGCTGATTACAAATCATCATCTCCATCAAATGAAACTTAATTAAGTAGACAATAAGAGCTGATTGCCTCTCCCTCCCACTGATGCTGTTATGGTGACATCAATAGAAGATAAAGAGCATCATGAAGACTGATCAGATTTAAATAGTGAAGTGAGGAGTACTTAGCATCAGCATACTGGAGACTGATGCAAATGAAAGAGTCTGTGATATGTCAGGTTGGCTACATGCGGCACGGCTGATTATCATATTTGGTGTAAAGCATTTAGTGATATGATGTCTGCTCCTACAGTTTATAGGATGTAAACCATGGAGATTACGCTACGTGAGCAAACGTATGTGGACACCCCAGTCCACATTTCAGGGTTTGAACTAGGTCCCCTTTGTTCCAATGTGTTTTAATCGCAAAAAAACAAATGACAAATGCAAAGCAGTAGGTCTCAGATGCACGGACTGTTACCGTTTCCTAGCGCCCTGATATTTTGGTTCACGTATTTTATATTTTGATGTCCCTCTTGCCTCTCAAAAAAAATAGAGGAGGAGCAACCTCCTCTGCCTCTATGGACCAGCCTCCACTGCTGCGGTGGCATCAGCCACTAACCAAGCGTCGATATTTGATGACTTGGAAGTCAAACGGGTTGCCCAAATCTATACACTATTTCTATGTAGTGTGTTCACACTGGAAAAGTGACAAAGGCCCTGTTCAGACCTGGTATTAACATGCGTCCTCAGTGATCCGATCACAAGTGGACAGCTTTAAGTACAGGTGTGAACACAGTCAGGACGCATTGAAGACGCATTGAGATCGGATCTTTCAGACCACATTCAGAGGTGGTCTGGGCCTCATATGACCACTTTTAGCAGTGTGCAAGCGAATGTGTCCTGGGCCACATTAAGGACCGCCTACTCATCTCATGTCCAGCAGCTGGGATCCGCGGGATCACCGCGCCCCTTAGGTGAATAAACAGGCAGACAGGCTTATCAGCACGGAAACGGCCTCTGTGCTCTACTGTATCCTGTGGGTAAAACTGTATTTTATTAAAATATATCTTGTTTATAGGCTACATATGTACAGACTATCAGACTAGACACGCAAAGTGCATTATTATCATACTGTTGGAGATGTGTCGGTGTTTTTTTCAGCTGCTTTGCGCGGAGCTGACACTTGACCGCCTGATGGAGGTCCGCCGGTACAATAACCTTTTATTTCGGTGTTAATACAATGTACCAGAATTCATGAATATGTAGGATGTTACTACTGACATTCATGTAATATTACGTCACAACGGCTGCTGTATTAGCCGTGTGTTTACTACGTGTTTATTTGCATATAGAGCGGGGAAACGAGATCGGATCACAAGTGGCCAGTGATGACGCACGTGGAGACGCATTCTAATGCCAGGTGTGAATAGATGTACTTAAAGCTGTCCACTTGTGATCTGATCACTGAGGACGCATCTTAATACCAGGTCTGAACAGGGCCAAAATGAAGTATGTGGCTGATTTTTGAGTGTGCTGTTTATGGACGCTATTTCCCACAATGCAATGCACAAAATAAATGGAGGAGTTGCTCGTAGCCACACAACAAAAAAACACTATTTGTGAAGTGTGATTAGCAGTGACCAAGTCATAGGTTTATATTTGATCAGTTACTGTTGTATGAAATGGTTAAGTATGTTGATTGTTTTGTATACTAACAGCAAAAATCAGTGTACTAAGAAAATATATATTAAGTTCTTTTTTTTTCTGTTAGACTACCATTAATTAGAAAATAGGAACCAATTGCATAATAATGAAAAATTATTTGCCAGATTGATATATAGATGTCCATATACCTTTGGATCTTGTGTATTTCATGTGTTTTATACAGATATACTGGAATTATGTTATTTTATTTTGAAATGTATTATGGATGTCAGCTTCTTTCCAGGTACAACGAGTGGTTTCATAAATGAGTCCAGACCAGCGCAGTGATATCTGTACATCTCAGAGCACATTACGGCCTGTTGACAGATGATGGAAACACTTGCCGTCTAGCACTCCGCTATCTCCCACATGTCTCAGTATCAAGAGGAACAAAGACAGATGCCACTGACATAAAAGCACAGAGATGCTATCAGCTGTGCGAGAATGTGAAGTTGAGATTGTTTATTATTCGGAGGTGCGCTCGCATGGAGAGTTCACAGAGACGTGACAGAGATCTGACACGCCACTGTCCTCCTGGTTATTTGACAGGTCAGAGGTCACAGGCACCTCTGAGGCAGACGGTATTTATTTCATTAAGTGCTGCGCGCCTCCAAGGTAACCTGGGGCGATGCAGTCGTCTGAGCAGAGAGGACTGCAGATGGGCTTGATGGTTAACTTTCCTCCCATTGAGGTTAAAGGACACGGGGGGGATGGGGGGGGGAGTGGTCCTCAGGCTAAAAACAAAGCAAGAATTACCAGCTGACCTGCTGTTGTAATAAGTAAATTTCTTTCATCCTCTTTTTCCACACTTGTTAAACCTTGACAGACTGATGTCTTCTCCTGAACAGAATTGATGTCCTCTTTCTCTTTAACTTGAGCACATTTGGTAAACAGGTATCACGGAACAAGGCCTGTATTTATCAAGCATCTCAAGGATATCTGGCCAAACTGGCCAAAATGTCTCAGTGACCCATCTTTGGGCTTACTTAACCTAGGATAGGAAGTGACTCTTATCTCCACTGCTGTTTGGCAAGACACCCTTTAGTGTCTCATATGAGACACAACAGGCTTTCAACTAACTCCAATGTAAACCCAACAGCGTCGAGAAAGTCTGTAGATACCGGATTCCAAAATGGCATCCATTCATTTAAATGACAATTCAACTGTGTTGTGCAGCCCACTGCTTCCACACATAAAAATAGCCTAAATGATAATGAATAATAATACAAATAGAGAAAAAATATTGTTTGTGGTGTTATTTGGATGTACCACTGTGATTGGCCTCTGGGGTAGCAAAGCTGTATGCAGCTCCGTTGATACAGCCATGGGACAGATATCCATTGATGGCAATTATCTTATTAAAAGATACAGTTATGGCTACAGAGATTTGCTCATATAGCTCCTCAGATAATGCACAGTGTCATTCATTTCCCACAGCGGCATGAAACTTTGGAAAAACAAGCTGTGTTCACGCATACTGTTGGTTTATTTCATTAATTTAATTAAAATGACCAATGGCAGAGCTATATTTAAAACATATCTTCATATGGTTACGGTGTATTTCCTAACACTGGATGACGTTACAGAATATTACACAATACATGCAACATGCGACACAGTTATTCACTGTAACACAATGTGATTGGATAGGGCTGCCTAGAATAGTTCACACAGCCAAGCCAAATGATCTACTCTTTAAAAATTGTAAATACTTTTATTTTTTAAGCTACGCGAGTGGTCGGCTACTGCTAGCCACTGTCTAATACTCCAAACCAACAAGGCTAAGTGTCCTTAGGCACAGTGATGCTTTGAGCTACATGCTAATGCCAACATGCTGACATGTTTACCATCTTAGTTTAGCATGTTAGCACGAGGCTGAATGTTTCAGTGTATGTGCTCATAAACCAAAGTATCGAACACATTGAAATTTTGACCTGATGATGGCGCTAAAAGATGTCTGTAAATTCCATGGCAATCCATCCAATAGTTGTCGAGACATTTCTCTGAAAACCACAAATGTCGACCTCACAGTGGTAACAGAGAATAGAGGAAGAGGCAGGAGATCACCAATAACCAGTAAGATCCATCCATCCATTTGGCTGCACCATGGATCCATCCAACAGTGATTGAGATGTTTCAGTCTGGACCAAAGTGGTGGACCAGCATTGGCACCCATGGAGCTAAACTAGTGGCTTAGCAAAAAGCAACAAAAAAACAAAACAAAAACGTCATCATAATTTTAAACTCTGTGGCTCTGAATGTTGGAAATTGTCATTGTCATCACACTTCTCCCAGGAGTTATGATTTCTAGGAGTAATTCTGAGCTGCTCTATAAACACAGGCCCAGATCTTCTTTTTACCGGCTCCACCAAATTCCAATCCACTGTGTGATAGAAAATAAATCCAAAAAATGTGATTTGGGCTGCCTGCATGCCACTAAAGTCCATGCCAGCTGAATGAGGGACACTGGAATGCCCCCATAGGATCACTTCAGTCCTTCCAGTGGATGATTCCTGGTTGTGGCTGGTGGTGGTGGCAGCGGGTGGAGTGCGGAGGTCACCTCTGATGCAGGTTGCCGGTCTGGCTGCTGTCCATCCTCCCCAGCCCAACTTGTGTTTCAATTCCAGCCCTCCACCTCCACCTTCCCTCCTCTTTTTTTTGCGCCGTGCCCTCCAGCCAGACCTCCATCTTCCCCCAGGACCCTGTGTGCCTGGCCAACCCCTCCAGCCCTGCTGCAGGCTGGGCAGAGTGACAAAACCATAGCAGGGCCTTTGGCTAGAGAGCTGGCAGAATCTATTAGCTCCCATCTGACCACAGCAGAACCCTAGCAGGTCTCAAAAAGCCTGCTGCTATGAGAAAGAAGAAACCGAGAGAGACTGGGGCAGTGCCGTGTGAACGCAGCTATGATGCATAAAGAGACAGTAAAGAAAGGAGAGTGGAAATTAGAAAAGAAAATCCAGAAAAAAGAGATGTAAGTACTGTATAAAACATCTAACAGGAGGCAGTTCAGAGCCACCGGTCCGTAACGAATCAATTAAGAATGATAAGTAACTTCTCACTCGAGCAGCATTTTTCAATTTTCAAACTCTTTTTTTAAATAATAAAGTCTGCCGCCTCGCTGAGTTATTTCCACACAGAGCAGGTTGGACTCAGAATCGTGAAGCGCAGGAGCATCATCTCCCTCTGCTCTACTGTGACTATCGTGATGAGGCTCGGTGGAGTGGGAGACTCTTTGAAAACCCGGCTCAGCTCCACAGAATTGGAGTTCGGGGTCGGTGGATAGAAGATGGCTTCTGGGTGAGGTCAAGAAAAAACCCACAGATCCATTATTCTACCTTTAACATTCCCCCCCCACCGTCTTTTTTCCACCTGCTGCTACTTTTACTTATTATTCCTCTCTTCCTCTGACCCTCTCTGTGTAGTTTTGCTTCTTTACTCTCTGCTCTGGCTCTCTACAGTATATTATATACTTCCCAAACTACCACTTTGTAGCTACATTTTGTCTTATCTTATTCCATGGCTTTCTATCAGAAACTTTTCTTTTAACTGTATTATATCATCCGCTGACCTGCAGCACCTGTGTATTTTTTCACATCCACACTGCCTGTTCAGTATTCATTCACCTCCATTCATTCTCATCATCCATTCTGTCATGCTGTCCCTTCTCCGGCTGTCTGACCTGTCCTTCTGCTTTTGCCATTTTCACTACAGCATTTTTTTTTAAGCCCCGCTTTCTGCTTCACATGCCACTACCTATTCAGTCATCTATCTATTCTATTCTGGTCCCCTCCTTTCTGTTTTACTCTTTCTTTTGTGCTTCACTTGTTCCGGTATTTCATCTCTGTTTCTACATTTTTGGCTATTCTGCAGGAGAGGGAAGATGTCACTCCAGGACACCTGACGAATAAGCGACTGAAAATGAGTATTGAAAAAAAAGAAACCCAAGTTTATGAGGAAATTAAAGCAGATCCAACCGAACTACTACTTTGCCTGCACAGTGCTGCTGTTGTTTGAACTGCTCCTGAACTTCAATATGCTCGTCATGCTGTAGATGAATAGGGGATGTCTAAAACCTCTCCAAATCCCGCTGCCACAGTATATCAACACTGACAATCTTCTCCACAAACATACAGTACTATATGGTACTTGACTTACTTTGACTTAAGCCTCTTTATTCCCTGCGGAACATAGGCCACCGACAACCCCTCGCCACTTTCTCCTTGTGTCTTGTACTGCCCTTGCCAGTTCTTGCCAGGTGTGTCCTCTCTGTTTAATTTCAGCTTCAACGTCCCTCCGCCAGCTGTGACGCGTTCGCCCTCTTTTTCTTTTCCCTTGGGGGTTCCAGGTTAGAGCTTGGCTGGTGATGCTGTTGGGAGGCTTCCTGAGCGTATATGGCTGATCCAAGTCCATTTCCTCCGCCTGATCTGGGTATCAATGGGTTCCTGTCTTGTTACTTCCCATAGTCTGATGTTGCTGATGGTGTCTTGCCAGAATATGCGTAGGATCTGTCTTAGGGCATCTGTTGATAAAGTAATGGATTTTTTTGAGAGGAAAAATATCATATCATTTTACGTTTCTGCAAACCGCGGATACGGTGAATGCTGATTGAATGTCAACGTTTTTGCAATTGGTCAAAGCAAGTGATGTAATATATTGGGCAACCGTTACGTGGTATACGTGGTTCCGCTTCTGCTTATCAACTCCAGTCTTCATTCCCGGCTCTGTACCGGTACAGGTGTGCAGATCAACCGTCTAAAGCTGAACTGTTTTGCAGACCCACCGCCAGTCTCTTCCCCGAAATTTAGCTCGTTCACAGTGGGAACCTCCAGGCCGATGCCAATATAAACATGACGCACAGCGTGACAGTGACAACGGCACCCTGACATCGGACATGCCATATAGCTCGTTCTTGCCCAGCGGTCTGGCGTGTGCCAGCGATCCGGGCTCGAGCAGAGTCTCCGATGTCAGGGTGCTGTGAATAAATAACAAATAAATAAATAAATAAATAAATAAATGCATAAATACATGAATAAATACATACATTTCAAAATAAATATAAAAAAAATAAATGCAAATGTTTTAAATAAATACAGATAAATTAAGAAATAATTAAATACATTAAAAATGTCTACAAATAAATACATAAATAGATATAAGGGACAATTTAACAGAAGAGTAAATAAATAAGGGAATTAATACAACAATAAATAAATAAATTAAAAACAAATTAAAACAGAAATATCAATTTACGTCACATTTATAAATTAATTAATGGCTACATTTATTTTTAATATTATCTCTGTTACATTTAAATATCTATTTTTCTTGTCAAACAATTTATTTATTTTTTATTTTGGCAGGTTCCGTCTACCATAGAAGAGTTTCATGCTGATCCAAGCTGTAGAAGAGCTCCAGCTGTGAGTCATGTATATTGCCGTTGGGAAAAATGAATGGGATTTTTACTTCCAGAACCAGCAACACTATAAATATTGGATTATAAATAGCATGGACGAATTCTCAGTATTAAAAGGCTTGGAGCAGAATCCGGTGATTATAGTCGCTTCATAAAGAGGCACTGGATTCTTGACCACATGGGTCCTTTAGAACGCCATGAGCCATTCCTACAAAAAAGGAGAGTAAAGTTAATGTTGTGCATGTGATGTCTTACATTTCACATAATGGATCCAAACTGATCTGATGAAGATATTGGCACACTTAGATCTATGAAGTGTTTTCACATTGAGATAGTTCACATTTTGAAATATGCCTAATATTGACCAGGTCCCACTTTTGCCGCCAAAACAGCCCTGACCCGTCGAGGCATGGACTCCACTAGACCTTTGAAGGTCTGCTGTGGTATCTGCCACCAAGCCGTCAGTAGCAGATCCTTTAAGTCCTGTATAAATGTGAGGTGGGGCCTCCGTGGATCATACTTGTTTGTCCAGCACATCCGACAGATGCTCGATCGCATTGAGATCTGGAGAATTTGGAGGCCGAGTCAACGCCTCCAAACCATCGCCATCCACATAATGTAAAAAAAAACGTGATTCATCAAACCAGGCCACCTTCTTCCATTGCTCCGTGATCCAGTTCTGTTGCTCACGTGCCCATTGTAGGCGATTTTGGCAGTGGACACAGGTCAGCACGGGCACCGGTCTGCGGCTACCATACCCAACAAACTGCGATGCAATGTGTGTTCTGACTCCTTTCCATCGGAACCAGCATTAACTTTTTCCGCAGTTTGAGCTCCAGTAGCTCTTCTATTGGATCAGACAACACGGGCCAGCCTTCGCTCCCCACGTGCATCAATGAGTCTCGGGTCTGACCCTGTCGCCTGTTCACCGGTATTCCTTCCGGGGACCGCTTTTGGTAGATTCTGACCAATGCAGCCCTTGCGAAAGTCGCTCACATCCATACGCTTGCCCATTTTTTTCTGCTTCCAACACATGAACTTCAAGGACAAAATGTTTACTTGCTACCTAATATATACCACCCACTGCCAGGTGCCATTGTAACGAGATAGTCAATGTTATTCACTTCACCTGTCAGTGGTCATAATGTTATGGCTGATCGGTGTATATAGATAGAGAGTGATTGCATGCAGGGGGCTTTAAAGTGATGCAACATTTTTATGTTATGTCTTATGGTCGTGATATACTTCTACATAAATGAGCATATAAATGAGCAGCTCTGTGGCTGTTTCTGACAGGAAAATAAAGAGAGAGAGATTGGTAATGACAAGCAACAATGGTCCTCATCCGGATGCAAACGAGGGACATTGTGGTTCATGGCTGGTACCTTAACCATTAGGCCACCAGGGCGCCCATGGCTGTTACCAGTCTAATGTGTATGCCTTTTATTGTTGTATGGTTTCTATGATCGTCTTTGACAGATGCATGAACTAAAACACGCACAATTCATGCAGCGTTGACATGGAAACCTGTTTCCATATGGATGTACAGTATCGATGCTGAGCTACATATCATAACCGAGTCGCCTACAGGAGGTCAAAGACAAGATGTTTGGCTGTGTGATGTGTTTCCACTGGTGCCAAGCATCAGTGTAACCTCCCTTTCAAATGCTAATGGAGCTGAAGGTCAGTGACTCTTCGCCCAGTGCTGTACAGTGTGTGTGTGTAGTATGTAGCTGTCAAAGGAATACATTAGTGTTTCACATGTTTCCAGAGGTGGAATGAAATCAAGCTTCAAATCATGAGGGGCATGGGTGAGTATGTGTGTACAGCATGTACTCCATGTGTTTTTTTTTCGTGATCAAGGGTAAGCCTGGAGACAGAGACCTTACTATAAAACTATAATGTCAGTAGACTTTCTGCCAAGCCAGCTCCCAAAAGCTCTTCTGCACTCCAACCTCCTCTTTCTCCTTCAGCTGCCTCTGATAAACTGAGACCAACTTCACGTATGGCGTGACGCATGTCAGCCTGTCAGTCCGGCCGTGAACTCCACCTCTCCCCCCCCCCCACCCATAAATAATTAGCCCAAGGTCAGGGTTTAAAGAGTTTAATCATCCAATTTACTTGGACTCTGAAAATGGGGCAAGAACAAACAGCGTGATTAGCCCGGAGCATGAGTGGAATGTTCCCTCTCTTCCAGCGGGGCTATGAAAGTGCCTCTTCTGATCAGTGACAATTGAGTGACAGCTGGCTGGAAACTGTACAGTACAGTACATACGCAAACATAATACGCATGTACGCACTCCTTCACAAAGGCACGGTTCTTTTTCAGTGCACACTCACACAGACTCCTCTAAAGCTCCAGGCAACCTCTAAACTACAGAATTAAGGTTTTAGGCACGTTTTGCCCCAAAACGAGGGCAGATGTGATGTGTAATTTTCCCTCATCAGATTTCCACACTGGCCTCAGCCAACAAGGAGTAATTTGTTGCTCCCTCCTTAGCCGTCACCACAAAGAGGAAACGCCAACTTGGCCCATCAAAACGAATCCCATCAAATCAAACCGACCTCCAGCCGACCATTTCTAACTCCCCGTGTCCCGTCTCAGTACGCCCTCCACCGCCCCCCCCTCCCCTCACCATCAACGGGGCAATCACTTGTGTAAACCCGCTTAAGATAATTGAATGTTTTTCTTTGACATTCATCCATGTCATTTCTCAACTGCCGTCAGGAAACGTACCTCTTCTCCCATCATGCGCAGTGTCAGGAAACGGCTCGGATTTGATCGAGAGTGCTGATTACGGGCACAGGAAAATCACCTCCTGATCCGTCAGGGAATTATGAGATTGTGGTAATGATTCTATCAATAATGTGATCTCAACATTTCCTCGCGGAGGCTGTTAAATGTTGCCAATATCATCAAGTATTTTACGAGGAGAGGAGATTCCACCGAAGGCAGGGCGGAGGGCGGCTCCGAGCTAAGGTTCTGTTAGAATATGGGGAGTTGATGTCGAGATTATTTGATTCCCAATCAAACTGCAGTCAACTGTAACAAATGTAACAGGCGGATGGTTAATTACAACTCTCGTTATATATTTATTGGCTATATATATACAACCTTAGCAGTGAGTGGATCAGACAGGTGAAGACAAAAGGAAGGTGAACTTTAAAATTACAACCCAAACTGTGAACATCCATCACATTTTACAGCCCAACTTCCTGGTTCAACTTAGACTTCCTGTACTTGCCATAGTTGTGTCACTCATGGTTTTCCTGTGCAATGATGGATTAGTGATAATACCGGTGTGCTCATTTTCAGTATACATCCAATAAAGTGGTTTGGATAGTCTGGCTAAATTGTGCCCTTGTTTACAAATGTAAATATAATTCTGTTTATTATTATTATAAGATCAATCAAATGTGAGCGTGAATGGTTGTATGTCTCTATGTGTCAGTCCTGTGATAGTCTGGTGACCTGTCCAGGGTGGACCCTTTCCTTTGCCAAAAACTATAGAAAAGTCCTTGAAGCATTGTTATTACACCAAATGAGGAAGTATTTAATGTTTTATATTTTGTATGGGCTTATGTATAAACCAGCGCATTCTCACTCCCAAATCATCAAATACGGCAGCTTGGTTGGTGGTCCTACGCATCAACTACGACGCTCCACTTACCCCTTTAGCGTAAGTTTTGCATGTGCAGGGCTGCCTCTAGTGGCTGTAGTAATTATAAGGGTAGCAATCGAGGAAGTCAAGTGACGTAGTATAAAGAGCTACATCGTCTGCATATACATAGATCTGTCGGGGTGGATGGACGCGTCAAACACAGGACTTTCACCCTGGAGCCTGCTGTTCATGTCCTGTGTGAAACTGAAAGTCAACGTTCTTTTAAATGACGTATGAGTAGTAACATACTTAACTTAAGTACGTAACTTAAGTTATATAAAAAAACATACTTATTTTAATCCAAACCATGATCTTTTCCTAAACCTAACCTGGTAGTTTTGTTTGAATTCACAACATTAACCACGTGTTGAATTCTAATGGACTAATCTGCACGTTGAAAAATTATGCTAAAGGTTACCCAGTGCGTTATAAAGTGACACCAAGGGGTCCTGACCAACCGTATGTGATTCAGACATAGTTTACTGTTAATGTTAGACCTGATGCATGAGAGAGAGAGAGAGAGAAAGAGGAAACAGTGATGAACTTAAATGTTATGATTAGGAGGCAGAATACAATCACAATCACAAATTGCATCATTGATGGTTTTAATAACGCATTTTGCTGATGAAGCCTTTAACACTCACAGTGAATCCACTCTCAATTTCATCATTTCATGTTATTATAGAACAAATTCTGCGGCCCGTTTCATGATATCGGACATGCACAAGCACTGAAAGATAGGACATTAAACTGGGACTCTCAATTTATTCACACGCTGCATGTAAAGCGTTTATTCATTTATTTAGTCACGCAGATGGCATGAATGTAAATTCTTATGGACTGATCTGATCCGAGAAGAATCTCTCGCAGTGATTATTATACTGAGATTGTATCTTTGTGCATAAGAGATGAAGATTGAGATAATAAGTGTATGAAAGTGATCTTTGAAGCACATTTAATCTCTCTCTCTCTCTCCATGTTTTACCTTGTGCTGCTGCAACCTTTATGTTAATCTGACAGCATTCTATTCAGACTTGTGACGCATTGAACGTGATATGGAAATATTATATATATAATATTAGGACTAATTGCCGTCAGATTAACGTAAAGGGGTGCACGTCTAAGAGCAAACTTCTGAAACATAATCTCAGTTCAAAAAGGAATTATAATAGATGTATGAAGGTGATAAAACAATGATAAGTACGGTGCGATCTCTTTCAGATTGCCTCCAGGACCCCGAACGATCACCAGGTTAACAGAGGAAACATGGTGTTCATGTTATTAAGTATTCTACCAGGAATGTGCCCTTGCAATTATTCCATTTTACGAAGGTGAGCCAGGTTGTACATTTTTTGCTAAACGACCTTGCATTTTTGGTGTGTGTGTGTGTGTGTGTGTGTGTCTGAATGAATGAGGTTGCTCTGCTGAGGTTGTGCTATCTGAACACAGTCTTTCTCTTAGAGAAAACATCCAAGCGGCCGTACCTCTGTTGTGGGAGCGTTGCTTTTAAATTTTGTACGATGACAAATTACAAAGGCACCAACAGCCTGAAATATGCAGATCCTCATTCGTGTGATGCTTTTAGCGACACACGCAACACCAAGCTCTACATAAAAGCTGCAAAAAATGACATGTTATATTTATTTAATCTATTATTGTAGAAGATGAGAAGGTAAACTGTTATTTGGAATAGAAATACCTCCTGTTGTATTCATTATAAGCAATCATTTGAAAAAAAACATTTTCCAGCAGTGATCAATGTGGACAAAAGGACTCTCCAGATGGATGATTTGTTGGTTTAATTAACCAGGCAACCAATGGCTGCTGCAGCTAAAATATGACTGCAGGTCTGGTTAAACAAATAAAAGAGAGAGAGAGAGAGAGAGAGGGAGAAAGAGAGATATAGAGTGGGGGCTAACGGCATTCAGAGGACATGCTGGCAAAAGCACATTTAATTGCCATCCAGCCCACTGAGGTTTCACAGCACAGGTTAAGCATCAGTGTTTGACCTGACTCAACACCACTCAGTGGTTTATCAACAGGAGGTTGGAGGCAGAAAACGAGGGGGAAAAAAAAGCCCACCATTGTTCCACTTTTATCATGGAAAGCAGATGCTGAAAGTGATGTAGCCTGTAGCTAGAGCTCTCCCCCCTCTTTTAATTAAGGTGAGAAATTGACTGCTAAAAGCAATTTGCAGCTTCAGCCTGTCTAGTCAGGTCTGCATGCTGAAATAGTGCTGCGTTTGCCGCCCCTCCGACTCATTTCTCTCTCTGTGTCTCACTCTCACCTACTCAAAATCTATCCCCATCCCCTCTTGTACTCTTGGGCGTTGAAAAGCCTGCTTGGAAACAGTGCTAAAGATATTCAGCGAGGTGTCTCACATTTTAATTAACTCCCGCTCTCCTGTCGGAGGTAGCGAGAAACAAGTTTTCTTTGCCTCTGTCTCCCTCTGATGAACACAGTATGTTTCCTCGCAGACTCTGAACAGAGCCAAATGAGGGCCGGTTTGGACAGCTATGTGAACGGATAGCACTGCTGAGTGGTAACCTTTGATTTAAAAGTACATGATTGTTAATCCCCCCCCCCCCCAGCCTCAGCTCGATAGCTTTTATGGTTATTGCGCATTGATCGTAATAAGTTTGGAGGCTTGGAGGATGCTGTCCCTTTGATTGAAATGTCTCCGACAGATCAATGGACATTAGTATTCTGCTGTAGTTGATGCTCGGTACACTGTATCTCAAACTGTACGGGCACTGTGTCCAAGGAGGAACCTTTCAGTAGAGACTGCAGAGAGAAGCCTGAAGGGGAGGACACAGGGCCATAGTGTTGGAGGAAAGGGAGGATGGAAAAGTGACAGCATTATGAAATATGTGAAGAGTACAGGACATAAATTAAAGATTATCTGTGGGGGATTACAGTATGACTAAAGGCCAGCTCATACTTCCCGTGTCCGTGAGTCTACGATGGTCCGCTTTGGTCTGCGTGACGCATATGTCGTCATCAGCCCATGTCTGCAAGGGTCTGCGCAGACCTTATATGCACGTCCACATGCAGCCCAAAATTGGTGACCATGCATAGCGAGTTTCGTTGCACACTCCATTCCCAGCCTGGTCTCACCAAACGGCGTATGAACGACACGGCAATTTGTAAGTAATTTCACGTGCAATACAACTTTGTTGATTTTGGCGTGTCATTTCACCCCATGTAGTCTGTGCTGACTGCAATGTAAACGCCTCCGTGTGCTACGCTCAGAGCTAGTTACGTAGAATAAAAAGTGAGAAAGACTGCTTATGGTGGGGGGGAGGGGAGGTGGATGGGTCCAACAGGAGAAAACAGTGTTTGAGACCAGTCTTTGTGTCCCAAAGTTATTCTGAATTTATGTTTGTGACCTGTTTTCCGTACTTATGTTACATTGTTTATGTACGTACTTTATTTAGTTTAGTTTATGTACTTATTTTAAGGTCAACCATGATGTTTTTCCTAAACCTAAATAAGTGGTTTTGTTGCCTTAACTTAACCACGACCGCTTCACGGTAACAACGTGGAGTGAAATGACATGTGAAAAGTCTAAAATGTCATGACACGCAGAATGTCCTTAAAATGTTGTGCTATTTATACGCCTTCCCATGAGATCAGGTTGTCAATTCAGTTGGTGGCATGTGCATCTCTAGCTGGTTTACCAAGAAGAAGAAGAAGATAAAGATAAAGTGGATGCTTGTTTAGAAGAGAGGTTGTGTGAGGAGATCCGACATACCCACATTATAGAATTTGTCTTTAAAGGAATACAAAGACAGTCAAATGGAGTTGAACTCCTGACAAATAATGTTATGGTGCATTACTGCTACCAACAGGAATGAAACGTTAAATGTGTATGCGTGGAACGCCAGAACAAAGCAGACCCTCAATTTTTAGTATGTTCGCGTCCACGTGACCGGTACTAGTCCGCAGCTGTCCGCAGAAAAAGGAATGTATGTCCGATGCTAATGGCTCTGAGAGGCTGTAGTTAAGCACAGTGGTCTAATGTCTGTAACAACGTTCATGGCAGTTTGTCCAATAGTTTTCAAGACTTTTCACTCAAAACCTCAAATGTCAATGTCACGGTGGTGTTAGAGGAAAAGTCAAGGGTCAGCAGGATTCACCATCTGGAAACTATGAATGTCTGTAGGGTGTCAAATGATCCAGTAGATGTAGAGATATTCCACTGGATAATGCTGCATTCACATGGAATCAGGCGGTAGACAGCAAACCGCATATCGGACGAGAGCATAGACAGTAAAATTAGGTGAAGTCGGCAGAGAATACCGGCAACATTAACAGTAGACTGCAACATTGCCGTCCAAAGTTAAAATTTTTTATGGAATTTACAACCAGATGTTACATAGCTCCCTCACATAGGAGAAAGAGAAAGCTACAAGCATTACTAGAATAAGTACATAAAATAGTAGAAACTAAATCATTTTATTTAATATATTTAATTCCATCACCATTTTAAGATACACCGATCAGCCATAAGACCGGAAACATCCCTCAAGAGCTGCAGTTCTGGAGCTGCTCTGACCTAGTCATCTAGCCAGCACTATTTGGCCCTCGTCAAAGTCGCTCACATCCTTACGCTGGCCCATTTTTTCTGCTTCCAACACAAAGTTTAAAGTTCAAAATGTTCACTTTCTGTCTAATATATCCCCCCCACTGCCAGGTGCCATTGTAACGAGATAATCAATGTTATTCACTTCACCTGTCAGTGGTCTGAATGTCATGGCTGTTCAGTGTATCATCATGCATGTTTTGTTTTGCCGTCCTGACAGTGGAGATAGCACTGAAACAGTACATTCCACTGAATCTAAGATCTGTGTTCTGATTTGATGCATAGAAAAGGTGTGAAATATTTGATACAAATTGTGCATCAATCCAGTTCAGAGGGTTCAGGAAGAAAAATAATATCATGGAAATCATGAATATGTGAACAAGTCAATTTTCTATTGTGAAAAATAGAAGCTGGTAATTCTGAGCTCATCAAACTTGTATGATGAAAGAGAAGGTGAGAGGTGGATAAATAAAAAAGGAGCGGGTATAGGTGAGAAAAATCTCTACTGGTAAAATCCTTTTACTGTGAAAGCAATGGCAGCATGAAGAGGAATGTAAGGGGCAGGGGGATATTGTATGTGCAAAAACACAAATTGGGTGAGCGGGGGTGTTAGAGTTGAAGATTAAAGGTATAAAAAGAAAGTGGGGATGAGAAAGGCTGTTAGAGAAATGGACTCGGAGATGACTCGAAGAGAGTGTGAAATGGAGGCTGGGGGGGAAAGTGCAACGGCACTGAGCAGCCTTCCCCGACACGTGTGCCCAGAAGCATCTTGACTCTGCAGCTCCAGCAGCTTGTTGAGTGACTGTCAAGGACAATTTCATCTGTTCCTAACATTCTCCCCTGCTTTTTTTTTTCACTCTGACAACACAGTCTGCATGTACTAAACAAGCCATTCAAATCATTATCAAACTGTTTATGCGCGCGCCAGTCAGCCCGATAATGTGTTCTCCCTTCCGTGTTATCTTTACTCCATCACTCCAAACAGATTTCCCTCTGTGTATTTATCTTTTCCTTCTGTGACCAGGGATATCAACATTTTTGTTGGGTCTGGGTGGCATTCCCTTAAGTACACAGTGGAGAGACACAATTCCCTTTCACATGTAAACACAACCACTGGGCAGAATATGGGATGTTGTGGAAGCTTCCGCCTGCAGCTAACAACAATCAAATGTTTGTTTCAAAGGGACGTGGGTTGGAGGGATGACGAATATGACGAGGTTGCCCGGCTCAAATTCTATCAACAAGATAATTCAAAACATACAGAATTAGCAAAAACATTTTAGTAAGATGAGGAAAAGCCTCCGTGGAGGCCTCTGGCACTCTAACTCCTGCTTGTTGGGAGTGTTTATCCGGGTGGGCCAAACAGGGAAATCAGATACCCTTCATTCTCAATCCCTTATACGGACTTATCAGTGGAAGCTGAGCTGATGAACTGTGTTTGCCTGGTTGCCACTCTGCTCCCTGGTAATAGTACGAGCTTAGAGGACACAAACAAAAATGGCGGGCGCCGAGCAAGATCGCCTTGCTCCTGTGGCCGCTGGGAAACCACTGCTGTTTACTCAGCACAAAGCATGTGGTGGCTGCGGTGCTCCAGAGATACCGTGGGGCTCGGTGAATCATTCTGGTGTTTTCCGGGGATGAGTTCTGCTGTCTGACACGACATGAGTGGGAGCATCTGTGTCCGTTTGACCTCTGCATCTCAAAAAGACCCGCACAATTAAAACAGGAGGATATCGAATTCAGAGCTCGGTTCAGCTTCAGGGGTGAATTCTCCCAATCAGCCTCCGCAGGACAGAGACACCGGACGGGGAAGAAGTATTTTATTTTGTCCTGCCTTGGCAAAAATAAACACACACATAACCACTGATTGCAGCTCATTGAGAGTAGGTCCTCTATTATGGGAAACCTCAAAGCATTGGCCTGCTGATTATGGGGACAGCGATCCCTGCGTCCACGCTGGCACGGTAACAAAGAGAGGCGCTGCCTTCGCATGTGGCCAAGGGTGGCTCGCGTTACCAATTGTGCTGACCAATTAAGACTGAACATAAAAGGGTGAACATAAAAGAGGGTTTGTCTTCGTGTAGGCGCTTGTGTGTGTGTGTTGTGCGGTCTGATTAATTACCCGTGATGAAGCCCTTTTTTGTGTTGTTTTCTATCTGTTGTGTTGAATGGTAATGAGGCAGTGTGGGCCTGTCAATCAGGCCGGCCGCCATGCCTGGAGGAATCCCTCTGTCGAAGGAGATGTTCCGGAGACACCTTGGAAAAAAAATCACATGTATACAAGCAGATAGAATGCCAACCGAATACCAACCATACCGTACACCCACTTCAAACAATGATTTCCTCATGGTCAGCCCACCATTCAGACCTTGGAAGAATGGCTCAGGGAGTGTATGAAGTGTACCAGAATGCCTAATTATATATATACACTGTATCCTGCATACATGCCGTGAGAGCATACTGTATGTACTGAGGAACCTCTAAACCATCAGGAGGTCATCTTTATTTTATCCTATTTTCCATCTTCGCTGGTTCCCTATTTGTTCCTCTCCTCCCAAGTACATGTTCTCATTATTCACATTGCCACAGGGATGTGTATACGTGTCTCCACTGTAAAATATAAAAAGAGAGTCCCGGGCAGCCTGCCAAAGATGCATGCAGACAATGACTTCAGCTAAATGTTTGGGACAAACTTAAAGACAAGGATGGGGGGGGCGGGTGACGAATGGGTTTTGTTAGTTGGTAAAGGGCAGCTTCAGCCTGAAGGAAAAAATGGGTTATGACCAGAAGGTCAGCAAAGGGTTTAAATCCCCAGAGGAGCTGGGAAAGATTTGAGTTTGAGGAAGAAAATAGGAACACTCCTCTACTCAATAAAAAAACGGCCATCAAAGTGCCCTTTAGCAAGGCACTGACCCCTAACTGTTGTTGTGTAGCTACTCAACGAGCAACAAAAGGCTGCAGTAGAGAGATTAGAGAGCAGCGAGTCAAGGTTGTCCAACTATTCCCTTGTTGACTGTCTTTACAGTTGAATTTATTTTGTGCAAGGCCGGTTACAGTCTCTTGATTTTCAGGTGATTTTCTGTAGAAACGTCCTGAACAACTACTCATTTTGGGATGTCATGTGACCCTGAATATTGTGAACCTGAGTATCAGACCGCATGCCCAGGTGTCGATTGGGTCTAAAATGATTTACTCCTTCCTAGCAGTAATAATTACAGTATTTATGTTTTCAAAAAACAGAGAAAATTGTGAAGCTACCTGTGCTGAATGCCTTCATGGATAGAGTTGCTCTGACAAAAAGGGACTAGACTTCTTTTTCTAATCTGACTGACAATGTAAATCCATGCACTCAGCGGGAGGTGCGATATCCTTCACTTTATGAGATCAGATCCCATCAGCATAACTTGTTTCACTCTAGCTGTGATTATGCAGGTCAGATTACCTGGCTTTGATTTCCCTCAGACGGCCTCTCTCGGCTCTCCTTTGGTCTTTGAAAGTCCTTATCAGAAATCAGCCTGCCTGATCGTGCATGATGCAGCTCCTGCCGGTGGTCTTTAGGTGCTCTGTTGGTGTGCATGTGTGAGCTTGTGTGTGTTTCTGTGTCTCACTTTAACACAATTATCTGCATAATGAAGACCATCCTTTGTCTTATCTCACCCAGAGCCGGACTTAGTGATTGTTTAACTTACGTGATTTCACTTCACAGCTCAGGCCAAAGAGAGTTCAATCAGCCAACTCGCATGGAATAGATTATGTGGCTGTTAGAATAAGTACAGCGATGATATTTATTTGGGGTCTGGGCTCTGACCTTGTCACGCTCTACAAGGAAACACCATGCTCGGCCAGCCCGTTCTCATTCCCAGGGTGTCAAATACCGAGGCTATGTCACGGTCGTCGGCGTTCGGTACCCGCCGCACAAGGCACCCTTTAGCGCCGGTGTGAAACGCACCGGGCAATAAACCAATCCGCGGCAACAGTAAACACTGAAAATGCTCCGGGGGATTGTGGTGACGTAGTTCAAAGAGCGAATAGACACATACAGGGCAGGCGGGAGGAGAGGTGGATGGGTCCAGCAGACACAAGGCTTTCATCCAGTAGACCACTGTTCATGTCCCGTGCATTAAGTTTTACTTTAACGTAACAATTCAGTTTCATTTATGGGCAAGGTGACGCCAAGGGGCGGTATGTGACGAGTTGAGATGAGAATGTGTTTGCTCAGCACAGCAGGGAGGGTGGAGTGACAATAATACATCTGTAGAACAGATTCTGAGCTCACAGGGGGGATGCTGGGGTGGAGTCGGGGCTTTGGAAATGAACAGCAGCAGCTAAAGTACAGTATGCCGTGTGAATATAGCAGCAGACTGGAGTTGACTGCCTAAATTTGCTCACATGAATAGCTTCATTAATGGAGACGAAGAAGACATACACTGTGTTTTCAACCAGTCCAGGTGGTAATGATAATGCTCTGAGTCAGGAGTAAAACACATAAGCCATGTTAAGATCTCTTGAGGAAATACCAAGCACCGCCCACCAGCCGGAGCACAGCCAATAGGAACGCTCTCTCTCTCTCTGAAATGACCTGTGATTGGTCAAAGTCTTCCGTCACGGGCTAGATTTTTTTAAAGCCTGAAAACAGAGCCATGAGGAGGAGCCTAAGTCTAGTTATCTCTCAGAACACTGGAATTGCAATATACTGAAAGATTATTATGGATTTTTTGCCCAATGATGCCAAAAACGTGTTGCCTACTGAAGCTTTAACTTGCCCACTATGGTGTAGAACATTTTAGCAGTCTCAAGCATGAAGGATAAAACCTACAAAAGCACCTGAATGGTCCTTGAGCATCATTCAAATATGTAAGACTAGAGAAGAAGAAACGTGTTGTGCCACCAAGTACCGAAATGTCTCCTTATTATATCTTTGTACATAGTGTATCTCTATTATGACATGGATTACATTCATACTTGATAAAGTCAACTTTTTTTGTAATTGTTTGGCACACAAATAGAGCAAACCCTGAATCCATGTGTAATTCAGCATTCGCCGATGTATTTATTCCAGTGCAGTTGTATCTGTAACCTTCAAATGCCTATCTCGGTCGAAGCCTTGAAAACTGTAGCTGTGGCTCCCAGGTGTGAATATATATATATCCGTGTAAATGTGAAACAGTGCCTCGCTGCAGAAGAGCATGCACGCTCAGCAAACCCCTTCCCTGCATAAATAAAGGTTGAATTACTTAATATAACCTGAGCTATTATTTCCTGCCCCTCTGAGACCAATTCATCTCAAAGTGAAGTTTGTCCTGTGTGGTTATGTAACTGATCCTTGATCAGCTCTTAAAGAGCAAAGTATTTTATGGCTATCGGCTCTGGATGCCGGTGGCTGACACTATGATCATACATTATTAATATGACATTACTCAAACTAACATGACTTCCATGGCCATTTTTAAGTAATTGTACTTTTCCGACAGTTCCCATTGTCCCTGCAGCAGTCGTATTGAAGGACACCTTGCTAAGGTGAATGAGCAACACACCGTCCTCTGTAGTTCACACAGTACCTGCAAAAAACTTTCATAACTCACAGATCTCTCAATGTCAGCCAATGTTACAATGTACCCAACCTAAAAAAACACACAAAAAAAATTCTTCCCTTATGGTTTTACAATATGTAAAAGCTATACAGAGCTTTCTTGTCTGATGTCCACATGTGAAATGAATCATCATGGTGCTGTGAAGGGCTGTTAAATCACAGAAGACCCTGATGTCAGGAGAGTCTGAGATTTACAGTATGCCTTACTCTGCTGACATCTGTTTCATGATATCCAGAGATAAAGCCATCCTGTGTTCACATAGGGATGTGATAGCCGTGACGAAGCAGCTATGAGCCTAAAGAAACACATTCCCCGAGTCACTGCGCTGCATTCTGATTTCACGTGGAATCTTTCACCATATTAACACCATGCCAGCGCGCCGCCTCCCCCTCTGTGACATTAAAATGACTTTTGGGTGTGTCAGGGAATGTTAACACTGACTAACTCAAGTGATCAACATATTTTGTGGTTTGCCACTTGTTTGTAATTGCAGTTAACTGGATACCAGAAATAGCTGCATGCTGAGTCACAACGTTAGTTGTTACTGTCTTGGCAGCTTAATGCGATACCTACGGTACATGTCGGAACCTGTTACCTCCAAGGACAAAGCAGAGAAGGGCTTCTGTGGAAAAGAAAAACTTTAATTAAAATTGCATTAGTTGCAGTATGGGATGGTAGACAAGAGCAATATTTTCCATCCAACTGGCTAAAGGAGTGTAGCGAATGTGTGGGGTGCAATTAAAATGCCACTCACATGGTTTAATTGGCTCTAATTATTGTTGTGTGTCATGAGGTCAGTGAGGGGAAATATTTTCAGGAGTAGGCAGCTCTCTCTATCTCACTAGTTTACTGTTTTAAGAAGGAAAGAAGATGAGAGACCTTAACCATCAGGCCGTCATTGGTTAAGTATTAAAAAAGAATCAGCTGTCAGACATTCAGTGTTACCCATCTCTCTTATAATATGATGCAGTTTGATTAATTATTGATACTGGTCTGGTTGTCTACTTCTATACAGTAGTCCTGAATTAGTTCATGTGCAATATTGTGTGCTCCAGAATACATTTATTTTTTTGTATTTCATTTCTTATTCATTCTAGGTCAATACCATGATGGTCTAAATGCTGATTTAAAGCTGCAGTTGGTAGAAATGGTGCAAATATAATTAAAAAAAGTTACTTTTATAAAACACTATATCCTGACAGGAGTGCACGAGACAGGTAATCTGAAAAAAATCATGTGCTTATGTGTCCTCTGATGCTCCTAATAGCATCTGCAAGATTTCACAGACCGGAGGAAAACAAGCAGTAAGAGCTGATCTGGAGTCAGCCGTCTATGAGAGCCAGCTGTCAATCACTCGCAAAACTCCGACCAAACGGTCAAACTAGGCAGCGCTGATCAAATATGAATCAATATTATGTTACTGTAATGCCTATTTCTCTTCTCAATGTTTTCAGAAAAATCTTGTAGTGTACTGTTTAGCTGTAACTAGCTGCAGCCATGTTGAGATCTGTTGAGGAAATACCAAGCACCGCCCACCAGCCGGAGCACAGCCAATAGGAACGCTCTCTCTCTGAAATGACCTGTAATTGGTCAAAGTCTCCAGCATCCAGCAGCAAAAGTGAACTGCAGTCAATGAGCCGTGGCCTGTAAAACAGAGCCAAGCTTGTTTATTTAATGTTTATTAATATTGTACGTGTTGCGTGTCCAAATTGCCACAAATTGTGACTGACTTTGGCACTGCATGTCCTTTGGTCCCCAGCAATACACACACTAAGTGTGAAGTAGATCGGATGAAAAGTTCTCGACATATGCGAAGGACACACCCACAGTCAAGGGATTTATAGTTAGATGCACAGCAGGATGCATGTATATCTTCGGCCTACAGGTCACTTTTGTTTGCAATGGAAATATGCTTCTATGTTGAGGACATAACTAAAAGAAAACTTTAAGATGGTGATTTATACTGTGGCAAAATACAGCTCCTCACACTTTTCACACTCTATATACAATAACCAGCACAATCAATTACTGGCACCGGCCTTCCAAAACCCCAGTGCGCGCTGTACTGTACCTTCAGCTAAGCCTCTTCCTGCCTACGGTGTGCCCTGTGGCGGGAACGGAGCTCCTGTGCTTCTAAAACAGAAGGGATCAGTGATGGAGGCATTCTCTACTTTTTCTGTGGTGAGCCTCTGTCCACTTCCTGGGGCGCTCCCCTGTGCCAGCACATTACCGCCAACAGTGATCCAGTCGAGCACCTACATGGCGAGCGTGGGGAGAAAAGACAGGAGACATTAACAAAATTTAAAAACACGAGAACCCTTCACGGACATGACGAAGGGCTCCCTGCGCTTTTCTATGTAATCAATCAACTTCTTCTGTCCCTTCCAAGCCCTCTGGTCCCGCTCTTACCTCCCTCTTGTCTCTGCAACTAACCATTTCTTGGCAAAATATAGAGGGGAAATTTCATGGTCGGTGGCAGCGTTGTGAAAATGTCACTCTGTGGGCTAAATAAAGAAGTATGGGTTTGACTTGGGGAGCCATTTTTCACTGCTGTATCCTGCTGCATCTTTAGTTTTTTTTTTCAGATTTCTGACATTTTTGGACTCTGTGTCCATCTAGAAATGTCATATACACATGTAAAAACTTTCTCATTCACTTTACTCTTTTACACAGACAAATCTGAGCACACACACACACACAAACGCAGTCTGCTTCAATTTGTCTTTTACTTTCTGAGGCTATACACAGCGCTTTCAATCATACCCTCAATCAATACAAGTTTTGACACACTAATAAAACATAACAGGCCACTCTGGCGCCATTCCTTCCCTCTGAAGTAGGAGTTCAAATGTTTAGGTGAGGATTATATATTGCCCTGTGACAGTGGGAAGGAGAGGCCTGTTAAAAAAAAAAGTGAGATTTTTATGTAAACTTATAAATTCTCACTTGGACTTGGACACTGAAACAAAGGGGACCTGATGATGTCATATCCTCTGGAGAGCCTTCATACAAAAGAAATGTCAGAGTGTATGTTCTCGCCGGGTTGATGGATTTATGTATAGACTGCTTCATGTGTGCACACTGTGGCGAAGGCATTCAAAGGAATTTTGCTAGTGGGCCAGAGGCATGTCGGGGTAGGATTTGAGGCTGTTTGGAGAGCTTTGTGTGGATGCGTATACAGTCATATTACGGCATGTTTCCATGTCACATGTAAACCTGAAACAAACAAAGAAACGCACACACAGTGTGCGGCTTCAAGATTATAGAGACACATTCTCACGGGTGAGAACCAAACAGCTCAGAAGAAAGGAACTTGAATACATCAGTTCCTTTATTTGTCCCCAAATGGCCATTGGTTGTGCAGCAGTGAAACACAGGATACAAAAAAAATAATTACACAGGTTAAATCAACTTAAAACATAAATAAGATATATAGAATTTGCATCCTAAAAGGGTTTATGTGCTCAAGTCACTTTTCCCTCACAGAGGGGATGAGAGAGTTGTCTCTAAAAAGAGGACCAGAAGGTACGTTCTGAAACTCTGGATGGAGAAGATGGGAGCTGTCAAACTTAATGGACTCTTCTTTCTTTAACAACTATTTGTTAACCCCTTAACAAATAGTTGTTAAAGAAACCTGATGGCCCGCTATTCTGTCTTTCAGAGGTTGTACCGAGCTCATGTATATGAAACTAGAAAACCTAAGGAATCCATTGGTACCAATTATGTCATGCTAGCTTGTCGTGAAGGACGTTAAATAACGCTACGAAGTTACACTGAATTTTGGCGAGGAAAAACTGTTATGGCCATTTTCAAAAGGGCTCCCTTGACCTTTGACCTTAAGTGAATTGTTGTCTGTCTCTGTTCGTCAGCCCTGTTATAGTCTGGCGACCTGTCCAACGCGTACCCCGCCTTTTGCCCAATGTCAGCTGGGATCAGCTACAGCCCCTCCGCGACGTGGAATGGGATAAACGGTTACAAATAATGGATGGATGGATAGATGTAAAGCTGAGACTGTTGTGGATCCAATGAACCCAACTGTATTCATGTGTGATGATGTTAGTCCCCATAGTAGACATTTCACTGTAGTGAGAACGTTTTTTGAAACTTGACCTCACTGTATAAAATGACCTGTGGTGACCTCTAGGATAATCATGATGGAAAAGAAGGGGAGATCAATGGGGAATGAAATGCAACAAAAGTCCCTGGGGACTGCAATTACATGGTCAGTTGCTGAAACCCTTGGGCCATCAAGCTACCCAAATTTGGGTACAGTTTTATTTCCCCAATAGAGAACATAGCACATGCTATTTACAGAGAGTTTAGTGCATGCTGTAGCAAAAAAAACATGCAATTTAATATGAGTTGGACTTAAAAGCCTGTGTGCCACTTGTATAAATCCTTTGCTCTGAGTGTGTTCTTGTCAGTCATTCCATTCCACAGTAATCAGCCGTGGCAGTAATATCCCACCAGATATAAATCGGAAATTATCAGCAATAGATGAGTCCATACCACTTTTTCATGGCTGTTATCCATGCCAATATAGAGAAATTGAATCTCTAAATGCCATATCATTATGTTTCACGCGCCAGCCCTGTACTTAGCTACTTTATCTTGGTTATCAGGCCTCTCCCGTCTGCCCCGTTTGATCCCAGCTGGGACCTAGACACTGACGATACCAATTAGCCTTGGTGGCATTTCCCCAGAAGTACTTTGATCCGCCAGCCAACATTGTTCCAACGCTGGCCCACGCTAGTGTCGGTCGGATTGGACAGGCAATTGGCAGATGTCTTGACTGGCTAGTAACAGGCTAACAGGAAGTCTGGGAGGAACAGGGTACATCACAAGCCAGTTGGTACAGTGTGTGTGTGTGTGTGTGTGTGTGTGTGTGTGTGTGTGTGTGTGTGTGTGTGTGCGTGCGCCATGTGTGTGTGTGTGCATGTGAGTGAGATATGCTCACATATAGAGAAGCCTGAATCTAGGATTACAGCAATTTATAAATTATGCAAATAACACTGAACTGAACACAGTGATTCATGACAGAAATGTAAATGTCAGTATTTCTGTAGCAGTTCATATTTCAATATCATATGAATAAGGAGCAAAAATCTGCCAACTATGGGGGAAAAATGGTTGTTCAGCAATCCATTCATCCATCCATCCATCCATCTTCTCAATTCCTTCATGCCTGACATTTATTCCACCTCAAACTAAGCATTTCTGCCATTCCCCCCTGCTGTCTGTCACTAGCTGATGTCCACTCTCAGGCCTGTCTCACTGCTTCCCAAAGGCATCTGGTTTTATGGTGGAGTCCACAGCGATTACAATCAAATATGCACGGCTCAGCTGGCCGGAAGCCCGTGCTCGTAACCTTTGCCCATAACCTCCAAATGACAGCCCTTAAAACCGGACCGTAAACACAGCAGTAATGCCTGTTGGTGTAACCCTGGCAAAGGCAAACAAATTACATACACATATGCATACATAAAAAAAACACTGGTCAGTGGCTGTGGAGGTTCTATCTCCCCAACGGCTCGATCTGCTTCTAACTTGCAATTACATGGGGGGGAAAGTGAGAGGGCCATCTGGACTTGGATGGACTGTGTCAGGCGCATGGAGAGTTGGTGACATGGTACAAATCCCATGGTCTAAAAACACAGCGCTTTAGACTCCCGCAGGGAGTATTCATGGACAGATCGCCTTTCATGACACTTTTACAACGTAGTGATACAGATGTCTGACTGGCAAAGGAAGAACAGAGAGTCAGCATGGAGGGAGGTTTGGACTAGACTCTTTATTGCGACTGACTTGTTGCAAGGAATCCAGTTAGTCTTATTGGAATTCCCTGATGGTTCAATAGAGTTCAGGGATTTTTTCTTTCTTTTTTTAATCAGTGGTTACATCTTTGAAAATGTCCGGCAGGTGTCAAGAGTACTTTATTTTCTCCTCTCCAATTAATTAAATTGTGTTCACAAATTACAGTAGTAAATGTGCTTTCAGAGAGTGAGTAGTTACCGCTGTGTGAGCCTTCTATAATGACCTGCACCAGTGGTTGCTGCTATCCTCCCATCTGCTCTAATCTCATCACTTAATACAGCATCTTAAAACTAAGGAAATGGTTGGAACGATTTATAAAGCATGTTTTGCCAACTAGTATCATAAACATTATTTATTGTCCCAGATTGGCAAATGGAACCTAAAGAGTAACTTTACACTAAATTCACTTTTTTGAGTTTGTAAATTACATGTACAGTCACTTCATTACACTATTGATTGAACAAATCCAGTAATCCTGTCCTCTAGACCCCACAAATCAGTGAAAAATCTCTGTGTACCCTGGGACCCTCTGTCCCCAAACTATGAGGTAATGTCATGTTCACCCACCATCCTCAGAGGGGGTTTATCGGGGTTCAAATCTGTTTTTATTAATTTGTGAAGAGGCCACGTTCAAGCTAATATAGGAATACTTCAACCTTAAAATTACCATTACTATATCAATTACTCACAGCGTGTTACCTTGAATTCATGAACATGTTTTTCTCTTATCTCTCCATGGTGAGCGGAGAATCTGAAAACAGAGTAAAGTCTTAATGAATTGAAATAATTGAAGGTTGAATTTAACAGCACGAAAACTATATCAAAACATCTGTTTACAAACTCTCACACAACTCGTGCAGTATAATCCAAGTCTCATTTATCTAGTTATTTTAAGAGTGAAGTATTCCTCTAAGTTGCTCTTTAAAAGCTCATGTTACCTGAGAACATTTTCTTTGATGTATTTGCTGAATGCTGGTGAGGAGGTGTACGTAACTCAGACACCAGTAAAATTAGCTCCTGAATTGTTTCCGCTGTGTGGTTTCTGTTGTTGCCATGGTCACACAGCAAAGCTGCTAAGGGAAGTTGAAAAAAGTTCAGCCTTCATCGACTCAAACGGCAGCAGCAGCAGCCAGCCTCCCTCTCCTCACTGCTGCCGCCTCACCGACATGGCTAGTATCGCGTTTATATTGAAAACAATGCCGGCCACATAGGCATGCAACGGCTCACTGTCCTCTCGAATATAATTTGTGCTCTCAAAATGCTGTCAAATTACAAACAATATCGCTTGGCCCAGACTGCCTGCGTGAGCAGTGCGTGACAGCTGCCTCGCTGAACTGCATTCATGAAGCTCTGCAAGTCACTGCATGTTCTACAACATTGTCCTGCAAATATTTCAGAATAAAAGCCTTGTATTAACAAATTAAGGAATTCTGTCCACAGAAAAAATGCTCGAGGGATTTTATTTTGAAAGTGCAGGAAGTGTTGATTTAAAAATAAATCTTTACTTTTTTCATGTCCATAACATATTCTACAGATACAGACATTGAGACTGTAGTCATGTTGCTGGTATGATGTCAATATACATTCAATATATCACTTTCATTGTCTGTTGTTACTGTGAATCGCTCACGTTAAACATAGGAGAGACTTTGAATCTCTAGAAGAGACGCAGCCAAGCTGCATCAGTATGGTTGCTCTAACCTGTTAACATGAACGCAAAGAAAAAACAGCCACCATGCTCTGCTGACATTCCCTGTGTGGACGGGGCGTATGTATGTTGATTTTCGACGAGGATACATGGCTATTCTTGTATATTTTTTTACAATATCGTTTAACATGATGTGCTGTTAATTTGCATGTACACATTATTAATTCAAGAGCAGTAATTAGGGAATTGTGCTAAAAAATGTAGTATTTCCCCATGACACTTATTGGGTTCTGTAAAAATGTAATTCAAGTGCATGCATATTTTTCTCCTCTATTATAACAGGAAAATAATGTAATAATTTTCCATCATACTAAAATTAAAGTAAAACTGAAGAGAGAGACGGCAGAATTAGGATGTAAACTTATGCCCGGAGACAGAGGGGGGGCATGACGAACGGACTGCAGGAAGAAGAGATGAAGAAAAGAGGTATTCATAAATCAAAGTTGATGGGGGTGTGTAAGGAGGGTTCCCCCCTGCACTCCCCCACCCACACGGCCTCTCTCCCCTTATATTACTTTAATTGAAGTCGTTTAATAATTCTGAAACTATTTTGCCCTGAGCGTGCGCTACCCATAAATCCCCAGTTCTGTACACACGCTTAAGCTACACTTAACATTCCTCTATGCTACTTAATCTTTCATCTTCTCATCCATCCCTCTCTGTCCCCCCCACCGCACCCCTCCACCCTGTCTCTGTCTGTCTCTCCTCCCTCTTTTATCCCTCGAGTGGATCCCCTTTCAATCCATCTACTTCCCTCTCTCTCTCTGTTTCCCACCCTGTCTGTCTACTCCATCTTTTTTTCTTCTTTAATTATCAGTCTTTTCACCTGTCCTCAATCTGTCTCTGTCTCTTCCAAATCCTCATTTCTAACCCTTCTGGTGAATTGCATGCACAGGTAAGAGTTACAGTGTGTTGGACATTCCTTTTTGTTTCTCCCTGAGGTCATTAGGATTCACCTTGAGGGGAGGAAAAGTGCAGTTTGCACCCTTCACGTGTATCCCTGCAAGTATGTGTGTGTGTGTGTGTGTGTGCAAGTGTGTGTTCAGTGCCCCTGAAGTTGAAGCTGGCATACCTCTGCCTGCTGTGTGTGTGGGCGTTAAATGTGTGCAAAGGTGGAGGCCAATTATTTCCCTGGCCTTTCTCCCCTCTTCCCAAACCACAAGCAGACGGCGGCCATGTTGCAGTAAATGGCACGAATTGTAATTTTCCACATGGTCCTCGAACATACACACATGCTCACCAACCGTCCCTCTCCTGAAGATAATATTCATGAACCGTACCGGCAATTTGCATTCATTGGCAAATGTGTTTTTTTAGGATACGTAATGCCACTTAATCTGACTTTCATGAAGACGAGACACTACAGGCAATACATCAATGAATCATGCAGTGGTTGATTTTGAGATTTTTTGGCTATTTTGCCTCCATAACATGTCTTCTTTCAGACTAGTGGAAAATAAACATTTACTTTGCTACACTTTGTTTATTTGCATCCGTAGATTTCACTTAAATTCACCCAAAGTTAGCATTACATAATGCCTCATTTGCATATTTAAACATTTCAGAAAACTTGTAATACAAAAAAAGAATTGTCTTAATGTTATCAACTGGGAAAGTTTCTAGTTAGTTACATGTTGTACCCTATTCATCTGTAGTGTCTTACAGAATGTATGACATCTTACAATACATATAAAGACCCTTTTCTCAAAATGAGTTTTTCTCATAGTCTGAGCCAGAAATCTCCACTTCAGTAGCACTTACATCCACCAAACTTCCCATTTTCATTCCTAGAAAGAACTCAGTTCAGAACTGATGGAGGTGCAGCTTTTAGTCACAATATCAGTCTCCTTTTCCCTTTCCTTCAGATCCATCTTTCACCGTTCTGGTCTTGCATCCACATGTGATGCTTTCAGCCCGTCCCACTGGATCATCTTTTTCAGTTCTGACTGTAGATTGTCTACCGTAGCCCTTGCTGTCAAATTTGATCAGACATTTACGGAGGTCTTGGAGTGCAATATTGGGAAGAGAAGTGGTCCTGATCTGATGAAAGTTCCTGGGGTCTAACCATGCCATCTGCAGAGTGCCAGGTATCTGTGGATGGCCTTGATTGCTGTGTTTAGAATTGTGTTGTGTACATTCATCTCATTCGCTCTCTCAGCAGCGCTTAGTGCGTCATCTTGAGCCATCTCTCCGGCCCTGCTTTTTTTCTTCTTTGCTCTTTTCTGAGGCAGGGGGCAGCCTCCACTTCAATGTCGGTTTCGTTCGCTCCTCTTTTCAATGTTTCCATTTGTCCATTTGACATGCATCTGCAGTTGTGAAATCCCTGGCGATGCTTTTGAAGCTCTCTTGTGTGGCAACCACCATTCGAAGGGCAGAGAGGATGTCCATTCCTTCTGTCTGGAGGTACTTGGACAGTGGAGTGGTTTACTCAAACTCTTTCAGGAATATCTGTGCTGTCATATCTTAGGAGGCCCCTCTTTAAAGCCTCGTGCTTTGGCATACATACAGTTGGCTTTTCTTTTGCTTGCTGTTTTATAGCTGCCTTCATTCAGCACTGCATCAATGAAGAGGCCGTCCTCTGGTTTACCACAATGTCCTTTTTGAGAGCGTGCTTGGCCCACCACCGTGTCTCTCCAATTGGAAAGAGGCGTCTGTGGCTTTGGTCTTGAGCTTGTTTCTTCCACAGATTGACCCTCTGATAGGAGTCCCTGATGAACACAGCTACGTATGTCACTCAGTTGTTTGAACAGTGTTCCACTTTCGATGACAGTTTAAGCAGTGTCAGCCAGCACAAGATTAAGGACGTGAGCACAGCTCCACACATGAGTGGGAGAATGGGAGCTTCTCCTGAAGCACAACCAGACGTGTTGATTTTTTTTCCCAATATTAAACCAAAAGCATAATATCTCCCTGACCTGATGGAAGTGTTTCAGTGACCTCCATCTACCACATGGAATACAGAACATGAACTTGTGCTTTGTGTATCCAACTATCCATGTTAGAGGTTGAGAAGCAAAAAAAATAAAGAAAATACAAAATGTGAAGCAAAAAAGGCTGAAGACTAAGGGCACATTCACAAGCCAACATTTAATCTGTTTTAATCGAACTGGGCAGTTGTGAATTCAGAAATCGTTCTCTGGTGCGGACCAAAACAACCAGTTTAAGACCGCTTGCGAGAGGTGGTCTCGGACTATTTCCAAGCGAACCCTAGTGCGGTTCGTTTGCAGTGAGAGCATAATCTGACCCAATTGCAGGAAGTAAACCAAAACGCAGGCTGCCTACGCAGACATTTGTTGAGATGGACAGGTTAACATGAGTGGGACTTGGACTTCTGTAGAAGTCGGATGTTTACTTGACATCTGGGCCAAAGAAAACATTCAGAATATGCTGAATAAAGTCCACAAAAACAGGAACGTTTATAAAATCACTTGACATAAACTGGAGGAGAAGAGATTCGTACACACAGTAGATCATTGTCCGTTTCTTTGCTGGTATCACATGTAGTTGTCCGAAAGATGAAATTATCAACAGACAAAATGTCTGTTGGGAAATATGTCAAATTAATTAATTAATTAAAGGAACAGTGTGTAGCATTTTGGGGGATCTATTAACAGAAATGGAATATAATATTCATAACTATATGTTTTCATTAGTGTATAATCACCTGAAACAATGGCCCTGTTCAGACCTGGTATTAACATACGTCCTCAGTGATCTGACCACAAGTGGACAGCTTTAAGTACGTCTGTTCACACCTGGCATTAGAATGCGTCTCCACGTGCGTCTTTAGTGGCCACTTGTGATCCGATCTCTTTTCCCCCGCTCCATATGCAAATAAACACGTAGTAAACACTCGGCTGATAGACCAGACATTGTGACGTAATATTACATGAATGTCAGTAGTAATATCCTACATATTCGTGAATTCTGGTACATTGTATTAACATCAAAATAAAAAGGTTGTTGTACCGGCGGTCCCCGGGGACCTCCATGCTGCCGACACCGCTGCTTTTGCCAGAGAACAGCGGGGTACAGCGCTCCAGAGAGCCGGGGAGGACTCCACTTTCGGTGATGTTTGGTCCGGCTGGTATAGGCTGGGTGATCAGGAAGATGCCTTCCGCGGTGATCGTGACAAGATCTGCTGCACTTGATCCTATCCCCACAGTCCTTTTTCCGACGTTGATGAGTGTATCTATGTCATATGCCGTAGGTGCTCCAGTAATATGGACGAAAAGACATCAAATTCAAACAAAAATGTAGTGAAGTTCACGTGAGCCACTGGCCGCCGCATCTACATACACCACCGTCACCATAGAGCATTAAGGCAGAACCACTACTGTTTTGGGGAAGAGATGGAGTCTAACAGAAGGAAACATATAGCTACATGGGTTAACAAGCATGCACATATACATATGCTTGGAGGTGACCTGACATGTGAAGGAGGATGCATGTGTGTGCCTATGTAAATGATATTACTATGTCTGCGCTCCCCCCCCCCCCCTCCTCTATTTTCTATTGACTTATTTGATTATTTAATTTATTATTATTACTTTCTTATTTTTGTATTATTATTTTTCCTTTTTTTATTCTATTCTTTCTTTTTCTTATTTTTCTTTTTCTTATTATTATTTATTTTCTTAATTTTATTTCACTTTTGAATGTTGAAGTTGTTTTCTCTAGTGTACTTAGTGAGTTCGTCTCTAAGCTCAACTACTTAAAAAATCGGTTGATAAACTATTGTAATTACGAATTGTAAATTGCATATATGAAAACAACCTCGAAAAAAAAGGGAAAAAATAAAGTATAAAAAAAAGACAGAACCACTAGAGATGCAGGAGCAAAAAACTCTTCTTACTTTTTAAATGTGACTAATTTGTAGAGTCCTAAAGCTGTATCTACACAGGAAAAAAAAACATTGATTTGAAGTGTGAGCCCACATTGGATGGGACCTGACCTTTGCATTGCAGATAAATGTCAATATATTTTAAACAATTTGCCTTTTTTTTCCGCTCTTGAAAAAAAACAGCGCATGCTGGCTTTGGGAGGGATTATCCATATCGAGCTGAGTGGGAGTCTTGACTCCAGTGAGTTGATTTTGAAGGTTCCCATGGCGTACTCGTGGTGATCAGCTGATATTGTAAGAATGACTTTGTTGATGACTAAACTATCATCACATTCTTTTTTTATGTTCTGTGTGGAAACTCCCTCCTGTCTTTTCACCGTATTTCACATTTATTGTGAATGAAGTAAAAATGCTACAGTAAGTCCCAATGTATCACACTACATCATTTCAAGAGGGTTAATCTATTTGTTTGAGTGGATGGGACAAAACTGTTTCTGTTGACTCGTATACTACTTCTCCAATGACAGCCTCAGTATGCAAACAAGACCTTTAGCCCACACACTGACCTAACTAACCAAATCCTTACTTCCTCCTTGTTCCAAAATAGGCACTATAAATAGAGACTGTGTCTGTCTTATTTTGGAGAAAAAAACTGGGACCACACCTATCCTTTTTTTTCCCCTTTAGCAATGCAACAAGGAAAGTTGACTCTTTTAGAAGAAAGTGGGCTGAAAAACTGCAGAATGTGTATATGTGCATTTCATCAGGCAAGTTCCATTCAAATCTTTATATATATACACTTGTCCATCCGTCCATCTCGACTCTAAGAGCCCGGTGATGCTGACATCTGTTAATGAAAGCTTCATCTCACCCCTTAGCTGTGAGGAAAAGCACCTGGAATTAGAGTGCCATTCATCTTAAATGTGTGGCGCGTGCATTTGGCCCTTCACCTATGGAGAAAAGTGTCAAGAATTGATGAATAAGTCAAAGTGCTCTTACTTGAAGCCTGCAACTCTATGTGTGGATCAGTGCATTTAGTTCACACCTTGAACTAAATACACCGCCACCATTATTCTCTCAAGTAGGAGAGACGCAGAGAAAAGAAAAAATGGACGTGGGAGCAGTATGGTGCTATGAACTGTGGCTCTCTTGCTGTGCTGAAGTATTCATCCATGGGAAGTGGAGGTGAAATGGCTCCTCCATTCAACGCCTGCACCCAACGCTCTTTGTCCACAATATTTTTCACACTTTTTTACCTTAACAGAAAGTATGCCATTAATGTCATCCTGTAAGGATTTTGGTCCTTTTCACTCTCCATCCACAAGCCACCTTCCTTCACTCGAGCCCTACCATTACATCGGTCCAGATACTGCTCGCAAAGTGTTTTAGCACTGCTGGATACCAGAGTAAGGGCAGCATAGATGGACTGTAATAATCCAATCCAATAAAATCAGGAGTTTAAGTCTTTACCTCACTAAGAGAGACCACTGCCCCTGTATTTAAATCACACTGATCATTTACTTAATCAACAATAAAAAATCATGGATTTGTTGAGGGATGATGTGAAAGTAAGACTAAGGCAATTCAACATGCTTTACATAAGACATAAAGTTGTTAAGACAAGATATGAAAGAAGCACAAGGCGTAAAAAGACATGTGTAAACTAGAAGATGGGATAAAAGAGAATAAATACAAGAATACAAATGTATAGTCACAGTGCAGCGTGAGATGAATACAAATGTGATCTGATAAAAGGCAGTGGCAAACAAGAAAGTTTTAAAACTTAATTTAGAAGAACTGAGAGTTAGAGCAGACCCTCTAGCTTTCTGGGAGTTTGTTCCAGATATACGGAGCATGGAAACAGATCGCTGCTTCTTCGTGTTTAGTTTGGACTCTGGGGACAGTAAGCAGACCGGTCCCAGACCACCTCAGAGGTCTGGACGTTCCATAATGGAGCAGCAGATCATGTATTTTGACCCAAAACCATTCCTGTTAAGAGATCATTACAGTTGCCGAGCCTACTTAAAGCATGGACATGTTTTGTCAAGTCTTTCTGAGATATAAGTCCTTTATCTCTTGCTTCATTTTAAGATGACAGTATGCTGATGATGTGATTGTCTTACTCTGGATGTTAAATGTAGTTGAGTCTACAAGAATAGGCAAACATTGACTTTTACTCATTCTGCTAAACCATTTCTATTTCATCTTTGTTTAACTGGAGTTTAATCAATATGTTTAATCAACATGTTCTGAGTCTTGACGTCCCTTTTTAATGCACTGGGTACCCCTCATTTTTCAATGTGCAGGGTAGTCGATAGAATTCAACACATGGTTAATGTTGTGAAATCAAGTTTAGGAAAAGATCATGGTTTTGGCTAAAATCAGTATGTTTGTTATGTAACATAAGTTAAGTATGTTACTTAAGTTAAAGGTGCTAAATGTGAGATTGGGAGCATTTCTATTGCCTCCGCACGGCTCTCAACATGGTAACGACTGAACCGGTGGCTCACAGCTAACAGTGCAAACAACTCTTAACAGTGAAATCAACAGCCACACTGCCGATACACACAGAGGGAGAGAGACTTCATTCTCTGCTCAGGTAGACATTACTCCTCTATATCTTTACATAGCACATAGTTGTTGTTTTATGCTATAAATGCTCTGGATATCGTAAAGAGCACCTTTAACATACGTACATAAGTTAAGATAAGTCAAAGGTTGACTAATGGTTCCACACGGGACATGAACAGTGGTCTCCTGGGTGAAAGTTCTGTGTTTGTTTGACCCAAACATCCACCCGGGCCTCCTCCCTATACGTGGACTTTGTCGCTCTTTTTACTACGTCACCTGACTTCCTCCTTTTCCATCATAACTACTACAGCCACTAGAGGAAGTCCTGCACGTGCAAAACAATGTGAATGCATTTTGTATACATCATACCGTAAATACTAAGCATCATGGTATAAAGCACTGCTATGATTTATTAACCATTAATAAAGCCATGTGTTATAACTTTAGCGTGACTTATAAAAAAGTTATCCAGGAGAAAGTCATTATATTGGTGTGCCAAAACTTCAGCTCAGCGAAGGAGGTGAAAAAGAAATAAAATCGGTAACACAGAGAGAAGAAATAACAAGAAATATCTGCCAAAAAACTGATGAGTGGAAAAAGGAATGGTTAAAGAGAACTCCAGGAGGGAGAGAATCGCCCAAATGTACCCATTTCCTTATCTTGTAATCTATCTGAGCTTTTAAAGTGTTTCTATTGTATCCCGTTCTCTCTGCACCTCCCAGTCTGGCTGTCAGTCAGCGGCCAGCGCAGACAGTACGTGTCAGCAAACCGTTGAGAGCCAGGATCCTGTATTCCCTTGTAACAGATGGGGGGAGTAGATAAAGCGTTAGCGTCCCCTCATTCACACACACACACACACACACACACACACACACACACACACACACACACACACACACTGACCTCTCAGCTCCCTGCAACCTCTCTCTGCCTGCCTTTGAATTACGCATAATGGCTGCATGGAAAACACAACTAGCCAGGGTGCGTGTACAGCATGTGTGTGTTTGTGTGGATGCGTGCACGTTGCAGGTGTTACTTCATTTGTCCCAGTGGGATTTCACAGTAAATATTAAGGTCTGCGTGAACAGCGCAGGTATTATACAGAGGCACCGTGTAATTAATGAATTCCCCAAGTTTGAATTCTCATGGGAGAATGAAATTTGCTGAAAACACAGAGGGAAAGTTATTGCACTAGAAGTTCCCAATATTCAGTAGAAGCAGACATTGCATCGGTAGATCAAGAAATAATAAAAAGCTGTGCCTCAAAATCAGCTGTAATTACAAAATAAATTGTTTAATTTTGAATTATTACTATTGGCAGGGGGTTATTGCTTTATTAGATATTAGTGAATAGTTTGTTCTGGTTCAAAATCACTAAGAATAAATGAAATTATTATGAATTAAAGGACATTTTATATTTAAAAAAAAGACTACACTTTTTTGTCTTCGCATTCATCCAACAGCCAGAGTGATGTCCGTTAAAAGCAAAGTGTAATTTCTCTAAGGCACAGGTGACATCACACTCTATTTACCAAGCAATGTCTGGAGATGTGCAAGTTAATTATTTAAACTCCAGGTTTGTGTCAACCTCAAGCCATCCTTGCCATAAATATTTACAAAAAGAGGAGGGAACGGGGCAGAGTCTTCCCTCCCCCTGCTCCATCAATCCTTCCCATCTTGCCCTTTTCTCCCACGCATCCATCCCTACTGTTCCCCCCGGCAGCTTGGGAGCAAAAGGTCACGGGGCGTTTTGAGCAGGGCTGAGAGTAGAGTGCCGGGAGGGGGGTTGGAAAACAGCGTCTTCAGGCGTGACCAACACTGAAATGTCACCTGATTGCTGCCCGGGCCAAGAACATGCGATTAATTCTATTGTGTTGACCCATCATCAATTTGTATTGACCACACATAGACAGCAGTGCAGTTGAAATATGGGTCGGGAGGGAGGACTGTCACCCAGGGGACCGTTGTTTGTGTCCCGTGTGAAACCAACGTTTTGTGTGTGAAACTGACCTATTTTAAGTTACATATGTAAGTTACCTTACACTACGTAACATGTTTAACTTATGTAACATACTTATGTACGTAACTTAGGTACAATTGATACAGCCCAGTTGCACAGCAGTTCGTGAAAAAGTCACGGAATTTAATGTATTGGTTCGTGTACAATTACACAAATAAAAAAAATGTGATGGTCACAACGAAATCAATTCGTATGTAAACCACGCAATTGTGAACTTAGAAGTATAAAGAGCGGTGAACGACGCTTAGGTCGGGGTGGATGGGTGGTTCAACAAACACTGGACCTTCGGCCAGGAGATGGTTGACTGCCATGGTGAGAAAACATGTTAACATTTTGACCAGTACAGCTCACATGATGACAAAGAAACTTTTCTTTTTGGTGCCATTGGCCGATTGACTGACACAATAACTAGGTTTAGAGGCATGAATGGGATGTTTTGGGTGAGTTACTACCTTTTGCAAACATAAAGTATAATAGAGTCTTGATGTCCAATTTTTTAAACAGTCATAACATTCTCTAAACTGTAAGTGCAATTGTCACAACTGTTTCATCAATTGAGCCAAAGTGATCGAGAAAAACTGTAATTCATAGCCATATTTTTTTGAGGAAAGGTCATACTTTTATTAGGCACCTTCAGTATATTAGTATATCAATAACATCAATATCAACATAACCTTTAAGATATGTTACAAACATACTTATTTTAACCCAAATCATGGTCTTTTCATAAACCTAACAAAGTAGTTTTGTTGCCAAACCTAACCAAGTAATAACTTAAAGTACTAAACATACATCATGTGTAACATACTTAATACAATACATAAGTTACATAATAAACATACTTAATTCAACCCAAACCATGATCTTTTCATCAACCTAAGTAGTCTTGTTGCTGAAAACTAACCAAGTAGAAACCTAAAATACTTGCAACGTTAACCATGTGTTGAAGTCTATCAGACTACCCTGCATATTGTAAAATGACGCTAAAGGGGTACCCAGTGCGTTGAAAAGTGACGCCAAGGGGTCCTGACCAAGCGTCCATATGCTGCGTTGGACATATCATGAGTGCCTGAGCACCATTTGATGATGGGGAGGATACATGAAGCCATCTATTTTGCTGACACTACACTACTTATCTCCCACTCAACCTGACAGTGAGACTAAACACAACACAAGATAAAACTTTACTTCCAGGGGGTAATCAGGCAACACCCAGTCATTTAGGCCAGAATGAACATACAGTGTGGAAACAGATGCAGATCAAGTATCTTTAATTACTATATCCATGTGGAGTGTCCATATGTGACATCATAGGTCCAGTAGCCATACACATGTTCCACACACAGTGAGAGGGAAATGCCCAAGGTGGTCTTTTTACAGCTGCTCCCAGCACACAAAGTCACCAACCCTGAAAAGCTCGGAGGGCAAAGAGACCCAAATATGTTCTTAAAGCTGCACTAATCAATATTTTTATATTAACAATATGAAATTACTATTTGTAATGTTAGAGGTGTCACTCGCGTTGACAAACCCACAGAGAATTATCACCAGAATCTGCAGTTCTCCTCGGCTCTTTGGAGCATTTTAGCATTTATTAGCTCATTGTTTAATTGTCTAATGGCGCTCAATTTTACTATTTGGTTTTAACCATCCTCATCAACGTTTCCAGCATCAACAGCAGGCGACTGTTTTCAGCAAATGAGCTCTGATAAACCCACAGTACACTACCTGCCCAGCAGCAAACAGCAGACAGACACAGTTAGAGACTAGCTGGTGAACATAATGGTGTTGCAGTGGCACTGTCGCCTCACAGCAAGAGGGTTGCAGGTTTGAATCCGACTTGGGGCCCTTCTGTGTGGAGTTTGCATGTTCTCCCCGTGTTAGTGTTGGTTTTCTCCGGGTACTCTGGCTTAGTGGAGCATTAGCAGCTAAAGAGACAGATATTTTTTTCTATTTTCTAAGAAGTTCACCACAACAGTTTTATAAGGTGATAATATGTCTGTGCTGTGTTTACAGGTTTTTCCACTGTCCCGAAGTCACCAAATAAATATATATTAAAAGTTGACGCACCAAACCAGAGATAAAGGTCAATCTAGTAGCTATTTGCATTTATCAGGTGGCTAAAACACAAAAATAATGCTCATAGTTTTCCATGTGTGCTGGATGCATATGAGGGCAATTGTTGTCTCAAGAACACAGCATGAGTAGGGTTTTATCTTAAAGGAATACTTAACACCCAGAATGATCTTTTGTATATCGTATAAACAGGACTCGCAAGGATTGGTAGCGTGCATGAGACTGTTTATGTAAAAGTGTTGTAAATAGTTTGCATGTTCTCCCCGTGTCAGCGTGAGTTTTCTCCAGGTTCTCCAGCTTCCTCCCACAGTCCAAAGACATGCAGGTTAGGTTCATTGTTGACTCTAAATGTCCCGTAGGTGTGAATGTGAGCGTGAATGGTTGTCTGTCTCTATGTGTCAGCCCTGTGATAGTCTGGCGACCTGTCCAGGGTGCACCCTGAAATCACCCAATGTCAGCTGGAATCGTCTCCAGACCCACCATGACCCCGAATGTGAATAGCGCTTACAGATAGTGAATGAATGTTATATATAGTGAAGAATTAGCGAAGATGTATGTGTTATGGGAAGTCGTGAGCATACGACTGGATGAATGAGAGTTGTGTTAAAGTTTATAAATAGATGTTTTGATATAGTTTTGCTTGTTGTTAAACCTGGACCAGTTTTACTTAAATTCATCGAGGACTCTGTTTTTGGATTCTCCGTTCACCGTGGAGCAGGGCCGTAGTCATGTCCAACTTAATCGAATCCAAGTCAAGTCCGAGTCAAGACCAAGTCCAAAGGCAGTCGTGTCCGAGTCCAGAGCAAATCAAGTCCTGTTCAAGATCATAATAGGCAATAGTGTCTTTCTAATGCTAATATAGTGCTTAATGAGTTGGGATGGACAGAAACAATCTATAAACAATATTGATCTATCTATCTTATCATTACAGTCTAACGTTACATTCATAAACCTTGAATTTGATCGATATTTGCTACTGACGTTTCTACCCCGGGACCACCCCCAATATGCCCACAAACAGGGACATTTTCATTCACTTTTAATTTTCAATTTATTTATTGAGATTATTATTTATGCAAAAAGCATGGACGAGGAAGTAGGTGTGCTCCAGCACCTCCTGAAACAAACAACCAGTTCAAATGGCATAAGAAATGTATTTATTTATTAATTTTTTTCTCAAAGCTGATCTTGACAAATGACAGCAGCGGTTTAGCTGTGTAACTCCAGAGATAACAATATCTGTCATCTACAGTTTCTGGTCACACCAACATCATCGACATCATCAAACAAAAAAAAACATTCTCTCTTTTCACATATATATTGTATATATACAATGTAACATAGAGGTTTGAAGCTGTCCCTGTCCTCGCGTGTCAGTACCTCATCCAGCAGAACCAGGCCCAACCTGTTCCCAGATGCTGCATCGGTGTATCATCAATATTCAAGATACGCTGTCCCTTATCTGATTGCTCCAGTGAAGCAGTTCATTTCTTAAGCCTGTTACTGGGAGCTTGAAGATGCATAGTATGATACAGGCAATCACAAAACAAGCGCTCCGCATGCAACATCACTTCAAGTGCTGATTACTTTCATTACAGGGGAGTAATTAGCACCTTAAGAGGAAAAGGTAGGTTCAGAGATGCGATCCCCAGGTGATTTAAAAGAGTTAGTTTAATCTCACCAGGGTTAGAATAAATTAACAGTTGTCGCAGGGGAGGAAGTTCTTATCAAAGCTGACACACATGTACAAGCACAGTCAGAATACAAATACATACACAACAATGAGAGGAATAATTACACAGCGGCTTTATATTTACATCCATACGTCTACAGTGCTACAGCATTTTTTAGGCATACTACGTTCTGGGGTGGCGAGCATGACTCAGGGACTATCAAGATTACTGAGATGTATGCAGACAACAAAATAGGACATGTTAAGATCAAGCAAAAACGTCAGTTCAGACCATAGTCATAAGAATATGATGAAGCTTACCTTGCTCTTGGGTGCACTGGCAATATATCGGGAGAATCATATTGATTTGTTTAAAGGGGCACGGGGTTTACGAGTCAAGTCAGTTTTATTTGTATAGCCCAATATCACAAGTCACAAATTATCCTCAATGGTTTGAGTTTGAGTTTGAGTTTGAGAACCACTGCCCTGACCCTAAAGGTTTAAACAAACTTAGGTCCGTTTGCTTGGTTAGTACGGTTTGTTTAGGCTGGTTTGAAAGCTGTCAATGGAACACTAGTGTGGATAAGACAACTGAACCAAGACCACCAGTCCGCTTCCAAGCTGATAGTGAGCTCTGTTCAGGAAGACATTTTATAATTGATTTATATAGCAGTGAAAACACTCGTAGTTGGATCTCAAGATTGATCTGACGGCCCCCTCGATGCTCTTAGCTGAGTCTACTGCAGGCTCTGAAGCATTAAGCCCCAAATCATTACTGTATAAGACGCCTCCTTTTCTTCCTGTCTACCTGTTTGTCATTATTCACAACATGCGGCCAATTTCTAGTCTAATTATACTAATAATGCTTAAGTCAGTTATTTATTTTTTATTTTCCCTGTGGGTCCTGCTGATGCAGGATGGCAATCGCCAAAACAGTCCAATCAACGAGTTACCTGTCAGTCTGTATAACTTCATGTTTACTCCTCTGGTTTGTTTGTAAAATGGCGGTCAGTGTGAACAGGAACCGGACCAGAACTAAAATGCAACAATGTATGATTCTTTCCCTTGTTCCGGACCAAATGAACTACAGGTGCTAAGAGCAGAGGCCCTTAGGTCAAGGAATTGAGCATGTTTGGCAAGTTACAGTACACAGTTTCTATAGATTTATCAGAAACCACCCTTCGTCCTTGTCAAAACCTGGTGCCTACTTTACCCACAATGCAACTGTACCACCAACAGCTGGTTGGAGATTTAGGAGTGTAATGCTAGTAGCAGCTAATGTAACCTTGGAGCAGCAGGCTACAGAGGTCTAATAAGCTCACTTCTTTTTCATGTTCAAACTTGTAGTCTTTAGACCCAACCGACGCTGACAATAAGCAATTTCTTCGAGGCAATTTATCAGAATAAGGCCTTCAAAATAAAGCTGTATAAAGTTGTTAGTTACATTTTCACATATGCAGTCCAAATACATGCAGGATAGGTTCATTGTTGACTCTAAATTGCCTTTAGGTGTGAATGTGAATGGTTGTCTGTCTCTATGTGTCAGCCCTGGGATAGTCTGGCGATCTGTCCAGGATGTAACCCCCCTCGCCCAATGTCAGCTGGGATCGGCTCCAGCCCTGCCACGACCCTGAATAGGATAAGCGGTTACAGATAATGGATGGATGGATGGATATGCAGTAGTACTCCTCCAGCCCTTTAATAAACACACATTAACATTAGATTTTAGTAAAGTCAGCATTGCCAAAAGCTTTGGTCATATGATGGAGGTTAGTGCGGTGGAGGGAGCTGCAGCAGCCAAAGCCATTTAAAAGAATATATCAGCAGAGTAAAGGTGTCAGGTTATAATGGCTTTGCTTTACACCTGCATGAATAAGATTGGACAATAGCCATCTGCTGTTATCCAAGTATCTGATGAATGAGCCAGTGATTGAGAAGCATGACGCAGGCGCGAAATTGGCTCACCCAGAGAAGGACTCCAATGCTCTATGGGCCCAAAAACGCAGTCGTTTGAAGAACTTTTTTGGCTTACGTGTCCAACGAGCATTTTTTATTATAGAATTAACTAGTGCAGTGATTGCTTGGCAACTGATATTGTTGCTTGCATCCTTCTCGAGAACCGACCAATCATCCAAACAACGTCACACTCAACGCTGCACTTCCTCGGGTCCTCAGCAATACTCCCGCCAAGTGTGAAGTCGATGAACGGTTGTCGAGATACTTGAAGGAAAGACAGACAGACAAACAGAGACTCCTTCCATTTTAGTTAGATGAGGCACCGTCTCGGAGCATGATATCCAGTTCTCACTGTGAAGTTTGGATTTAAGAATCTGCCAAAAAGTATTGGATATGTTAAAACTACCTTTACTTAAGCACGTTCGCCACTGATTCTATTAGTTTAGCCAGAGCACACATTATAATTTACACCTGTTTCTGTCTCTCAAATATTTGCGTTACTGTAGGCATGTGAGCCTTTGATTGGACATCACAGCTGACATATTAGTAAAATAAACACTGTGCATGATTGAAAAAACACGTCCAAACTACAGCTCCTTTCTTTTCAAGGTTTGGTTTTGAGCTGAGGTTCAGTTTCTAAGCCAACATGGATGAGAGGTGTTCAAAGAGAAATAGGGGCATCCTCCATGCTGCTATATTTTTCTCAGTCGTTCAAGATAAATATCTTCCTCAGTTAGTGTAAAAATTACATTCAACTGTTTTTTATTTTTTTTATTTATTTATCAGCTCCAAGAAGCAAAGAAGATTTTGATGTCACTGCAGGACTTTGGTTGATTCAATGACAACATGAGGTGATCCACTAGAAACTGGTACATCACTGAAGGGACATGGTTACATCTAGGATGACTATGTGCTGGAACACGGTTCTCAGAGATAAGGTGGCGTTTCAGAGGTCAACGCGTTGCATGTGACCGACAGACAGTAGAAATGCCACATACGGTACTGTGGCCGTCTGCTTGTCACTCGATCTAGCCTTTTATTTTCCCAGGGTTCAGGTCATAACAGAAAAACACAGTGATCATGGGGCATAATATACAACTCTGCTACTGTTTATCGAGCCTGGCAGAACAAATATTCACTCCAAATGTAAATGTAAACATAAACAGCGATGCAGTGAGCTAATGTCAGGTTTGTGTACTCTGAAGAGGGAGGAATGCGAGCCAGAAAAGTATGTTGAGGGAGTTTCAAGTTTCACTTTCAATAAACACCGTGTACAAAAGTATTGCTCGCGTATGTGGACACACATGTACAATGTGCAGACACGCTGTACTCAAACTGGTGAATACACAGCCTGAGCACATAATATGGGTTAACATGTGACCTGCCCCAAGGCATTCTGGGTAGGCTGACCTCAAATAGTTAAGGTTAGACATTGACCTTGAATATTTAAGGTCAGGATAGGTCGTCGGCAGCGAGTCTCGCAAGAGTTTTTGCAGATCTCAGGTCAGATTTTAGCAATTTGCGGGCTCTCTTCTAGACACGACCCAGATTTTGGGGCGCACATCGTCAAACAGGCCCCCAGATGTATGAGCAAATAAGTGTGCGTGTTGAAAACAGAAGGCATAGACACACACACACACACACACACACACACACACTCACTCACACACTGTGTGTCAGACAGCTGTGGGAGGGACAGTGTGACAAATCTGCTTTGTCACGGTCACCTCCAGTGAATGAGTACCGGGAAACAGGAGGAGAGGAATGTGCAGGTAAAAAAGAAAAAGAGACAGAGAAGAGTTACTTAAAAAGCAAAGGGATGAGGAGGAGGATGAGGAGGATGAGGAGGAGGAGTGCATGTTATGTTTCATTCACAGGGCCGTTTGCAGCATTATCGAATTTATGTCATGGTACATTTGTCAGCGGTTCACCTGAGGCCGTTGCCTCTGGATGCACCGCAGGAGGCACATCATTCAGCAGCTCATTCAACTTCTGAGTGAATTTGTAAGTAAGTATGTAAAGTTTATTTAGTAAAGCACCTTTCACAGAGCGAGGTCACAAAGTGCTTCACATTGTTAAAAATAAAACCCCAAAAACAGTAAAAAAAAACACGAAAAAACTCACAAACTTACAGACAGCACGAGGTGAGACAAAGTTGAAGAGGAGTTTCGTGAGTCACGAATGAAAGAAGCTACGGTGAGAAGCTTGACTTTTTTCAACACTAATCCATTCAGCTTTCTATCTGCCGCTGGTTACTCTCTGCCAAAGCAGAATGGGAATATTATCTCTCGCTGTCAGTGTGTTTTTGAGACTACATGTGCTTCCTTCAGCTTCTGTTCTCATGACTAAATTTGCATTCGAATTTTAAGAAAAACTTTTCATATGTGTTTATATGAACTGACTGACAGTTGAAACAAAATTCAACATGCAAGTTTTGTGTTTTTGCTCCTTATAACCTCCATAAAGGTTATAGTGTTATATACAGTACTACTGGCAGGAAGCCATAGCCATCTTGGCTGAACCTTACTGGTTGTGGCCAAGCTAATGACAGTTGTCCTGTGTGAGTCATGTTGGATTTACTTATTATCGTAGCAGCAATGACAAAGTAATGCAAACCCTGTAGAAGTTAAATGTCATTTTAAAGGTCTATCTGAATTGAAAAAAGTCTGACTTTGTGCAGGTTTTGTTATTGTTTTTTATCTGCAGTGTCTTCAGTGTTTGACCCATCCAGATGGCCAATCATCTGCTGACCTTTGGACTCTATGCTAATTCTCTGCTATTCTTAAAACACACAAAACAATACCTGAAGCATTTCATTATGGAAGTTCATTCTTGACCTTGGTATCAGTGTGTGACTAAATAATCTCAACTCAGGATCCACTTGAGCTTTATTTTAGAGATTTCAACCACATCTCATTGTCTTTATCAGCGGATGGAGCTGCATGGCTCAGGTGCCTGTCGACCTGTGAGACCGTGAGATTGTTTTATTTTGTTGGGATGTGCTTTGAATTAATTTATTTTAAGTCGCTTTGGGACAAAATTTAAGTGATGTAATGCTTAAAGAAAAAGTTCAACATTTTTGGAAGTCATTTGCTGCTTTCTTTTAGAGTTAGATGAGAAGATGGTCACCACTCCCATGTCTGTACGCTGAGTATTAGCTTAGGTTAAAGAGGAGCACCACTTAAATTAAGTATTCCAATACGTTATTTCCATGGCCTAGGAAATTACCAGTATCGGGTATCGGGTCCGATACTGTGCTCATGTAATCGTACTTGTACTCGCAAAACGGCTCCGATACAACGGCACCGGTACCACTTTACGGTGGTGCGCCCGACCCCGCTGTGCCGGGATCCCACCTCAACCGGCACGCACCGGCCCTCATTTTCATTGTGTCACAGGGTTTTTCTTGCACCCTCTGACTCGCGCATGCGTTAGACTCCTTGGTCCCTGTTTCAAGGCGGGTCGGGTGGGTTGCCGACATCGCCATAGACCCCTTGGCACCTTTTACGTGGGCCGAGCCCCGATCTGGCGGCACGACGCGGTTGGGGCGGACTGTCCTCAGTGCGACAGTCGCAATTTTTTATTTATTTAGCGAATGCAAAGTCCTTGAGCCATGCAGTTGCCTCCTGGTCTGCTGTATGGAGGGTGTCTAACCCTCCTTTTAGACTGTGGAGCGGGCAAGCAATGGGAGCAGGGGACCGTCCCTGGCGGGGAGAGAGGCCGCATCGAGCCCTTTGTCCACGGTGTGGCGAGGTCCGGGCGGGGAGCGTTGTAAAGCTGCGGCCGCGAGCCACCTTCGCCCCGAGCCTTTCCATGCCGACCTAGAGTCGGTCGCAGCGCACCACCTCGTATGCGGGACTCCCCAGCCTGCCGTGCGTCGCTCACAGTCTTCAGCTGGCTGTTAACGAGGGTCTTTTGGCACAGAGAAGTACTCGTATCGGTACTCGGTACAGGCGAGTACCCAAATGTAAGTACTTGTACTCGGTCTGAAGAAAAGTGCTATCAGTGCATCCCTACTCTGAATGATAGATGGCATCCTCATTCTTAATCTTACCTACAAAGCTCTGACTGACTTGGCTGTTTTTCCTAACCAGGGAAACAGCCATCGGTGAGCACAACAACACCAGACCTATTTATATATTTTTTTTTTTTTAATTGGCGGTGTGGGCGGTCATTCAGAGATCTGGAACCAGGCTATTTTCAGACTTTCAGACAAAAGTCAGAGTAAAGCTCCGGTTCCCTTCACACTCCCATCCGACACTCAGCTGTTAATTGTCCTGATAATTCTGACAAAATCATATGTGTTTAACACTGTGACCTGTTATTGTGATTCCACCGTCAAAAGGAAGGCTTGCTCTGACGTCATCATCTGTGGCATCGGTCCCAACTAGGCGGACAATTGTCTGCTGACCCTTGGACTCTAAACTAGTCCTCTTCTGAAAAGACAAAATGAGACCAAAGACGCCCAAGTCGAAACCAAAGACAGACAATTTCAGTCATTACTAACAACTTGTAAGACAGCAGCACTTTGTGCAGCACTCAGAGAAAAGAGCTAAAGAGAGAATAAAGAATGGGTGAAGATGACAGTATTGATTATGATGTGTGTGTTTTTTTGCCCTTACCATCACTTTCTCCGCCTGTCCAATAATAGTGTCTTAATCACAGCTTTCACTCAGGCACTCTGCAGGCGATGGCCATGTCTGCCAATACAGTGCGTAGCCAGAGTGGGCGGTTTAATGGAATATGGGTCAAACTGGCCTCCAATTCAACAGTGTAGCCTCCAAGTTTCTCTCTCTAGCGAGCACACACAGATGGATGCACACATTTTAAAACTTGCTTTCCAGTTCTCTCGCTTTGCCCTCGAACTCTCTTTGGATGTGTTACTCGTACACTTGGAGCTCCGACAGTCTTGCTCTGCTATTGTGCACATTTGTAATGCGTGACAACATCTGATTTCACAGATATCAAGTTCAGGGTTATCTTACCCTCACTGCAAAAAAATGACTCTTATATCACACCAACAAATATGTTTTGGAAAAAAAAATGCTTTCTTGTTTATGCTGTTATTTGTGGGACAGATGAATTTGGTGTCCCTGCAACATTTTTCTTCACCCCGACTGAGTACAATAGCCCTGCTGATTCCATTGTGGTTTTATTGAAAATCCAATACCACAGCCACATAGCTGTCTTCACCCTCCTACACATCTAACATAGACAATGTCCTAATGTACAAGGAGAATTCCCCTTCAAATCCAGTTTAATCCTCCTCTTCAATCTTGTTGATTCTCTACCAGATGGGGGAGAAAAATAAAATCTCATGTCTTGTTTGTTTGAAGTTTTTTATTTAGTTTTTTCCTTCTGCAAGGCCACAGTATGTGAAGTATTCCAGGGTGTTGACTTACTGAAAATACTTGAAATGTGAATTTTAAAAGTGCTATGTATTTATTTTAGATCCTATTGCAATGTAGAGTTGATATTTTTTGCAAAAGCGACATGACAAATTAATTCACATGCAAAAATACAATTTATCACGACATTTTATCTGGAACACACCCATTCACACATGTAAAAAGATAAGTACAAGGCTTGTTCACCAACCAGGAAGAGCTGGTCCCACTTGCCAACACTCCAATGTTTTATTGCCCTGTCAAGTTTTTCTGCAAGAACGCCCTTTCTAGCTGAAAGATGTAGTCGTAGTAGTAGTGGTAGTAATAGTAATACTAGTAGTAATATAAAAAGCCACAAGGAGTAGGTTGTGGTGGATGAATGGGTCGACCTCAGGACGATCCACACAGTAAAAAAAAAACTTTTTTTTTCAAGAAATTTTAAATTTTTTGTCTGTATTTCAAAATGACAGAAAAGAAATGTCAACATTACAGGTTTCATTTGTGATTTATATGTAAATGGTCTTAGATTTACAGTATTTTTTGTAATCACAATCGTGATTATCAGTATTTAAGCTTTTCTTGATCATTTTTAAAGATAATTATTCTGTTTTTTTTATGTTTATGACTCTATTTTAACAATTAATTTAAGTTAGAATAAAAGGATTCCATGGAATTCTAAAAATATTTCTTGTAAAAATACAGATTTTTTTTGCAAAACTTCTGAGAGTTAATGTAAATTTGGGCCTTTGCAACGTAAAATTACATGTTTCATTTGTGATTTATATGTAAATGGTCTTAGATTTAGGTGTATGACTATTCTAACAATAAATATATGTTAAAAGTAAAATATTTCTTGTAATATTACAGTAATAAAGGCTAATTATATAAAGATAATTACTGCTTTTTTTACATTTTATTTATGTTAATTAACGGACAGTATTTTTCCATTTTCTAACAGCCATTTTCTGGCGCCCCTGCTGCCGGAAAATTTCCGTTATTTTACACTTTTTTTTTTACAGTGCAGGAGACTGGGGTTTGGTCACATGAGATGCATGTCTTTACACTTGGATGACTTTTTATTATGTTCAGCTTGGTTAGGGTTAGGCAACAAAACTACTTGGTTAGGTTAAGGAAAATATACATACAGTACATATATACACATACAGTATCTAATGTGGGTCGGGTGCTAATAGCATTGTTGGCTACGGGTGCTTGTCTCTTCCACGCAATATACTGTACACCCGGTTGTGAATAGCTAGATTGTCTATTCCGCCCCGGGTGCTAATAGTATTTATGGCTACTGACACCTTGGTGCTAATAGCATCTGCCAATGAAATATTGCTTTCTACTTACTTACTTTAAACCCTGTTTGGCCCAGTGGAAACCAGGCTAGTGTGGGCTACAAGAGTTAATGTAGCCTAATGGACTTTCTTGGTCTATCAGATTCACCCCAGGAGGACACCAGTCTACAGTCAATGATGCTTGGAACGGTAGGAAAACAGATCATGAGTGTTTTTGTGCGTAGGTATGTGGCAGCGTGGGTGAGTGTGTCTGAGAGAGAGAGCCAGAGAGTGACAAAGATAACAGAGGGAGAAAACTGATAGACAATTGCAGGGTGACTCGGCTCCCATTTCCTCCCTGCTCCCTGGTGATTACTTCAGCCTACTCTGTTTTTCTCTTCCATTCGTGAGCACATTGTTAAACAGCATCATCTCGCAATCGCTCCGTCAACCCCTGCAGAAAGATAGAGAGATATATGTAAACACCATCCAACACCTTGACGTGCTGGAGAGGGACAGACAATGGCAGGATGGAGCGAAAAACCAGATGAAAAAGAAGCAGGACTGGAGCACATAATTCATAGAAGCAAGATTACAGAACAATACACGTTAGATTTTATTTGTTGCCCCCCTCTGTTACCCTCTGCCGGTCCATCTCTTATCAATCTACCGCAAGTACTCATTGTTTCTTTGGTGAAGATCATGAGTCGGAGTACAGACAGACCACCTACCATCCATCCCGGAGCAGACAATGAACAGCGTAGGGCTCCGTTTGAACGTTCTGACAGCATTCTGGCAACGCTGCGAGCCTTTATGAGTGGTAAAAGTGCTGTGTGAACAATCTGGGCGAGCTAGGCCAGCAGCCAAAGTAGATGACACCGGCAGACATTACTGAGAGTGTGTGTGAGAGGAATAAAATGTGTCTGCTGCAAAACCGTTTTCTTTCAGCGGCAGAAAGTAAAAACTTGATTGGGAACAGAGGTGCCTATTACAGTCAGAGGTAATAATAGGGTGGAGTGACGGCATACATCACAGAACAAAAAAAAAAAAGTTCTCCTGGCAGGCATAGTAGAGTAGCAGGGTGTGTGTGTGTGTGTGTGTGTGAATGTGTGGTGGGAGGAGGGAGTCACTTGTGTTGTTTGGGTGCTTATTTACTGCAGGAGATGGAAGCCAGGCATGCAAAAAAGATGGAGAGGCGAGCCAGCAGACTAACAGACAGACAGTGTCTGATGATCAATCTATCTTCCGTCACCTCCACAACAAGGCAAATGACACTGCATTTGCTCAGGATGCACTATCTGAGAGAAAACCTCTCCTAGGTGTGAAATTGGCGTGTCGTGGCGGGATTGTTGGACAAAAATGCTCAGGCTATATTTTTGATAAATCGGGGCTGGTTGTTATACTGCCCATACAGCGGAGGACTGAAAAGGACCAGTTTCCTGTGTCAAGCTTTCACCGTGAGAGTCGGACTAGACAGATGTCCTGCAGAATGGCGGCGATGGCAATCTCCCCTCCTAAAGTCGTTTTAAGGAAAATAGACTGTCCAAAGACTTCGGTATTTGAAACAGGGGAAAACACTTCGAGGCAGACTGAGTTGGAGTGAAAAAGAGAAAGCTTTGGTGAAAGTCACAGGAAGCTACGATGATGCAGATCAGTCTCAATATGAATGAATGCACAAAGAAGGATTCACAATATATTTGAATATTTGTTGTATACATTTATATATAAACTGTTGAACCTGCATTTACAAACTGCTTGTCATGTTTGAACTTCACTGCATTTGTGTGGGTTTTTTGAGACTCCCCTGACGTCCACCGATCCACAATTTATTTTTTTTGTCAACAGGGAATTATCTGTAGCCAATCAGATGTCTCCCTCCTTTTCAGCCAAACACATGAGCGTGTCCCCACGAGTGTATTTGTAGGTCGCGAGACGTCAGGGGAGTCTCAAAAAACCCACACACAGTGAAGTTCACACATGACAAGTAGTTTGTAAATGCAGGTTCAACACTTTGTGTATAAATGTAACAACATCCAAATATGTTTCTGATGAAAATGGCTAATACTTTTAAATACATATATTTACATGGATTTCTATTACATGTATTTAACAACTAAATGTATGTGTGTGCACCAGAAATATATTTGTGAACCTTTTTTTTATATGTGGATTTTTTATACATTTATATACAACAATACATGTTTTTGTGTGAATTGAAAAAATATTTTTGTGGAGATTCATTTATATATAAATCACAAAATACATTTGTGAATCCTTCTGTGTGCATTTGCATTTGTTGTTCTGACTCCATAGGGGTTTACTACATCAAAGGCCCAATGAATAAAACTGTGTGTAGGTTAAACACTGAAACTCTGAGAACTTGTGTGCACTCCTGTAGCCGTACAGTCAAAACAAAATTACTGAACCTTTATTTAACCACAAAGTCTAGTAAAATCAAACAAAATCTTCCACATAGAATACACCTGCTATTTCACTCACTTCTCATCTCCACCGTAAGACGTATTTAATGCATTGGAACAATCCACTATGATGGCGGTCCTCCATCAATCTCCAGGTTATGTGCTGGAGGACAGGAGGAAGCAGAATTAGCTGAATGGACAGCACCCATTACATCTTTTACAAGAGAAACCTGGCCAAAATGGTAGGCAGGGCAGGCAGACTTATCAATAGACATGGTGCGTCCCAGGTCAAGGGAAGCAATGCCATTAACGGAAGTCGTTCATTTCTATATGACTTTTTGTGATGGAAGACTTGCTAGCTGCTGCTACTACTAGTAGTTTTTGACGGGCGTGTTTAAGCTAGCAGGAAGAGGTGGAGTTGGGTGTTTTTTTTCTTCAGAATGTGGTCACGCTGTATGGATTGCATGTACAGTACACATGCTGAGATCAGATCACAATGTGAGCATGGCAAACTCCAAATGTGGCTCGGCTGCTCCGATGGCATTGTGATCCCAGTACATTCTGCATGCATTATCACCTGCATTAATTTGTGTTGTTCCTTATCCAGATGACGTATCCAGATACAGATTGCATTGTATTGCCAGGTGTAAATGGGTCTCTCACCTTATTATTTCCATTTCCACTTGACTACATCACACTGGGCTCATTCAGGCAAAGTGTATGTATGCCTGGTCACACATTCTATTATATAAATAGCTTCGCGTTTGTGTAATGGGAATGACGTATGCATGTCTTTTTGGGTACATGTTGTTTATTCATCTGCCCCCAGGCACTGATTAACATCCATAAAGACAGTAATGAAAGTTAGTAAAAGGCATTGAAGGCTGGTTTGCAAACATTTGACTCTTTACACTCTGTGTGGCAAATGGAAACCTAAACCTTAGCCTTTAGTTGTGATCTTAAACACTAACTTTATACCTTGTAAATTAATTATAATCAGCTGCGATGACCTCATTCCAGACATAAACCCAACTCCCCCGCCCTCACATAGACCAACATTTTGCCAGTATGGCAGAAAGCTGGCACTCAGCATCGACTTCTATCCAACAATCCACCGCTTAACATCACAGAGTGAGCATGGAAGTTAGATACACACTGGTTTATCCAATGCACTCGCTGAAAGGGACTTCAGACAGAAAAGCACAAGCATTTCAACTTCTCAGAGACCAAGGGGACTACCAAGGGACTTTAGACATACAAAGAGCAATGAGGCTACTCACCAGCCGTGATTACACACACAAGTTTCCATCCGTACACACAGTTTATGCATTTCAAGGTTCCTGGGAAACAAATCTTAAAATCAGTTCTGTATGTTTTTCCAGAGGGAGGTAGTCAGCCATGTGTGACAGTGAGCTGTATAACCTTCAAAGCCAGATGTCACGCGTGTCTACATTACATTGCAAACGTAATGTAAATGTAAATGTCTGTCACCTTTTGCTGATATTACCACTGGCGTGTTCAGGGAGTGGCCTAGGGTGGCACGGGCCACCCCTGAAATCTGATTGGCCACCCCAAGTGCCACCCCAATATCTTAAAATATGATTGGCTATATGCCCAGTCAGAGGCGGGCCACGGCACTGAATGTAAACTGCACTCTTGTTTAGAGTTGCAGTTCCTTCTCAAACCTGGGAGGCAGAGATGCGCTAAAGTAGTATGTAGCCTGCAAAAATAAAGGCGCGAAGAAGAAGAAGTTTGAGGCGGTGAACCTACAGGTGAAACAAACTCAGTCTATCGAAGCAACACGTCTCTGGAGCGTCGTCGTGAAAGATGTGAGTAGCCTACATTTTACTACACTTACTGTGCCTGTAGTTAAAAGCTGTAACGGTAATAAGCTAAACATTTACCCTGTCTTGTTTTATTTCTTTTTATTGTAATTGGCACAAGGCTGTCATCATCTCATCTCATTAGCAAACACTGTTTTGACTGTCAACGATGCTAAAGCTACTATTTAGCCATCTAGCCCTCCCAGTCAGCAGTGCTGCATGTGAGCGGAGTTTTTCAGCTCTAAAGCTCATTAAAACTCATTTGAGGACAACCATGCTAGACAACAGACTAAGCCATTTAGGTTTGCTAAGTATTGAGTCAAGAAGAGCGAGGGCACTCAACATGGATGATTTTATCAAAGTGTTTGCAAGCAAACACAAGAACAGGCGAATTGCACTGTTTTAACCCTCCTGTTTTCCTCAGGTCAAGGAAGGAAGAAGGGAGGGAGGAAGGACGGAATGAAGAACAGAGGAAGGACAGAGGGAGGAAAGAAAGAGAGAAGGACAGGAAGAAGGGAGGGAGGAAGGAAGCAAGGAAGGAAGGAACTGTCAAAACAGATTGGGTCTCTTGAATGGTAATACTAGGTAATACTAGAGTAACCAACACTGTAGCACATGTAAAGTTTATAATTTGTTTGGTTAAATAATTTGTTCAAAGAGGCGTATGTATTTTAAATATGTTTGCACTTTAAAGACGGAGAGTGACTGTGTTTTTTAATGTGCATTGTTTTCTTATGTTGGCTTTTGGAGTCACAGGTTATTTTGTAGCATTATTACTGTAACAAATCAGTGTTGAAACAAGATTTGTTACAAGTGATGTAAGCTTTTTTTATGCACACATAAGCTCTGGTAAGATCAGCTATCTCTGTTGATAAAATATTCTACACGGTCTGTACCTCCAACCATTTACATTGTTGCACATGTAAAGTTTTGCACAGTTTTGTCAAGTAAATATTTTGCCCAAAGAGTCTTATTTATTTTAATTTTGTTGGCACTTTATAAAGTGACTGTTTTAGAATAAGGATTTTCTTTTGTATGTAACCTACTTTGGGAATTTACAAATTATTTTGGCATTATTTAACAGTTCACTTTACAATGTTAAAACAAGATTTGCTGGTATGTGAGGAGGGATGTGACTTTTGTTTATACCTGGGAGTTCAGGTTTCTCTGTTGCTGAGAATACTACAGTAACTTACTACACTGTGGCACATGTGACAAGTTTTGTCAAGTAAATGTTTTGCCCAAACAGGCTTATTTATTGTAATTTTGTTGGCACTTTATACAGTGCACTTTATACAGAAAGTGCATTGTCTTTTTTTTATGTACTGTATATCATACCTTGGAAGGTTGTTTTGAGGTTAGAATAAAGTATGGTAGTTTTCAATCACATTTGTATGTTGCCTTTTCCTGAATGTTGTGACTAGTAGGTCTATTCTTGCTTGCAGTGTTAGTAAATGAAGTAGATATGGGTTGTGGAGACAAAAATGGTAAATTAATGCTATGCCGACACCTGGGTGTGGGTGTGTATTTTCTTGTGTGTGTGTGTGTGTGTGCGTGCGTGCATACGTGAGTGTATATGTCTGTGCGCAGGCGCTCCTGCTCACACTTCATGCCACCCCTGCATAAGTCAGTGCCCCACTGGTGCCACCCCTATCAAAAATGTCTGGACACGCCCCTGGATATTACACTAAACGACTGACTATTCTGACTGAAACATGCTGTATTTAAAGGATAAGTTCACGTTTTGTCTAACTGTTGTTGTTTTTTTGTTGTTGTTTTCAAACATATATGCCCATATGCACATTAATGTGAAAGTAGGCAGTATGTTTTTTGGCATCATTGTGCAAACATTCCATATTAACCTTTCTGCATATTGTAATTCAAGTGTTCTGAGAGAAAACTAGACTTCTGCTCCTCCTCATGGCTCTGTTTTCAGGCTTTAGAAAATCTAGCCCTTGATGGGAGACTTTGACCAATCACAGGTAATTTCATTGAGAGAGCGTTCCTATTGGCTGTGCTCCGGTCATGTGACCAGAACTTGGCGTTCCCTCACCAGATTTCATAATGGCGGCGGCGGCGTCACAAACTTTCTCATTTTACAGCTAAACCGTGCACTACAAGATGATTCTGAAAAGACAAGCCAGCTCTCATAGACAGCAGACCTCAGATCAGTTCTTACTGCTTGTTTTCCTGAGGTCTTCCTGAAATCTTGCAGATGCCGTTAGGAGCAGGAACATGATTTTTTTCAGGTTACCAGTTTCATGTACTACTGTCACGATATAGCGACCATTTTATAAAAATAACTTTTTTTAATCATATTTGCTCCAATCTCACTTACTTCAACTTTAAATGTAGTTATTACACGGCTGTGTTAAATACTCGATTCGGATTGGTCAATAATGGCGTTCTGCGGTCTGTAATTTCTCTATAACAGACCGTTGCTATGTATAATAGACCGTTGCTATGTGCGCAGCTCTGATGTCGGACTCTGGCGGACCGTTTTTGTGTCAAAATATTGATTTCTTAAGTAATTAGCCGTGTAATGAGCGGGATAATGTCCAGCTAGCGGGTCATTGTTGTGAAAGAATCACCTTCAGGGTGATGAGAGAGTCCATCATCGCACTGTCGGGGATTCTTTTACAACAATGACCGGCTCGATGTACATTATCACTTACTTGTTGTTTCTCCTGTCCATGCATTCTAAAGGCCAGCCGAAGCTAATACTAGGCAACAGCACATAGCCCTGTGTTTTAAAAATGCTTAAATAATATAATATAAAATGAATTATTTCATGCCACACTAAGTTGTCTGTTTGCTCTTGGGGTAAGTCACATGTTGGAAAGACGAGTAGAGCACTGACAACTCGTGTTGCTGAACACAGAAGCACTATTAGACGCAAAAACATGAATTATGCATAAGCAGCACATTCTGTTGAATTTAATCATCCTATTTCTTCTCTACATGTCGGGATTGAGAAGGTATCACTCCAACCAAGAAGAGGTCATTTGGATGTTTTACTTTGCAGTAGGGAACACTATTGGATCCACCGTCTGAGAACCCATCACCTCATGGATTAAATACAGATTATGACCTGAAGTGTTTTCTAGGATGTACTTATTGGATTTTTAGATAAAGTTGTTAATGATGTTCATCTACAGCTGATGTTTAACCTTAAGCTATATATCTATTAGAAATCTATTCAATACTGGTGTATTTTAAAAAAAAATTTAAAATACATAACCAAATATTTTGTATAAAATTTAAATCTCCATGAGACATAGTGGCTCTTGTCATTTTGTTTGAAGTAATTTGATTGGCTGTTGCAGCTGCCCTCACAAATTAGTACTGTTGCATGCAGTATGCATACGATTGGGACATACTACCGTGTCATAACATTGTGCCTTGAACTTTGACCCTCTTGCTCATGTATCCGCTGTGCAGAGGATTGTGATTGTGATATCATAAGGAAGAATTTTACATCTTTAGAAGTTATGCTTTGACAGTCACAAGATAAAAGGTTAAAATATGCCGTTACAGAGTAAGCCACCAGGAATCTGCATTTGCACATATTTGATTGACCAAAGCAGTGCATTGCTTGATGACACTACAATCCAGCATGAGGAAGAGCCAGGTTCAAGTTATGTGGATCCTGCAGAATTTTTTGCACTTGGAAACCCCCACTACATCAACAGAGTGATGTCATTCAAATGAGTGATAGGTCTGTGTTCTTCAAGCAGCGCTGAACTCGGTCTAAATGTAGCCTAACATTTTCAATGTACATAATACATAGACTGTATATGAGAGGTGGACGTAGTAAACCGTGATGTCACCCATCGATGTGTGAACTACGGTTTTGAAGCCTCGAGTTTGGCATTTTGTCTGTCGCAATCTTGTTTTTTTGCAACCGGAAGTGACACAAGACGGTGGAGCTAAGTACAACCGAACACTGAATAAGACAGTTTTAAGCGACCCAAATGTTACAATTAACTTCTATGAACAGAAAACACACTGTGAAAGGATTAAAGTTCTAAGACAAAAACACGGACAACTCCCAGACTGGACAACGCCATGGCAGCGACCCGTCAATCACAAGGTAGCCCCGCCCTAAAGCATCCCCTGCTTTATGGTCTATTTGACTCTAAATGTGACCATAATTTACTAAATGAACATCATGCTGTATTGAAGAAGACTTGAAACTAGTGATTGAGACCATAAACTCATGTTCACAATGTTTACTGAGGTAATAAATCGAGTGAGAAGTAGGCTCATTTTCTCAAAGACTTCTATACAATCAGACTTATTTTTGCAACCAGAGGAGTCGCCCCCTGCTGGCTATTAGAAAGAATGCAGGTTTAAGGCATTTTCACATTGGCTTCACTTCTCGGACCCGGAGGTAGCTACCTGTACATAATGGTCTGGGTCGCAAACTATATCCCTGCAGCCCCAATGAGGCGGGTGGACCCCACAGTCGCACAGGGCACTGCTTTTGAACAATGAATAATAATACAAATAACCCCAATTATATCAATTTATTCAATCAGGTAACTACCAAATAACATAATGAACTTCATTGCGTTGTGCATGCCCCCTCGCTGCAGAAAGCAGTATGGGGCAGGATCAGAAGGCCTCTTTAAAATGATAAATAGCCTAACAGTGAAAGATGCTATAAATCACTCGAGGCCCCACAGGTTTTCGTTACGGTACTGCATATGAATATTGTTTTTTAAGAAAGACTTGAAAATGTGAATGTAATTTTTTTGTCAAAAAGTGTGTGATGATCAACCAGCTGATTCACTGTATAATCCCCTCACTATCAACAGGAACTATACTTGTTCTGTAATCCACACAGTGACAGGCAGGTAATGCTGATGTTACACCACATGTTGTGCCTGTTGAGATATTTGACACAGACACAGTGGTTGAAACACTGACAAATGCTTTTTTGGTTCCGGTCTGTTGAGTCAGGTCCCGTCCGCAGTCACACACTGATGATCACAGAATATCACGCAAACACCGGCAAGTAGCTATATCTGCTGTGATTTAGCTTGTGTGATCCCACTTTCTACCTAAGAAGAAGTGCATGTTGTCTGTGTTGTGGGTGGTCTGTTTGTGTGTATACATCACATATTCTGTAAATGGACATCTCTAGGACTAAACAGTATGACACATTGTTGTGAAATGTGAGGCTGTGTCACATTAATATCTCTTAATGCAGGCTGGTATTAGCTCTAAGCTCCTGACTCAGACAACTCTCAGACATCTCTGACCTCAGTATCTATCCAGGATGTTTTGTAAACCCTGCAGAATCCAGGTATGTACACATTCGCTTCCATCAACCTCCTGTTGTGAGCAACATGTCATAATGGAAGACAAACAAAAGCGTGGGAATAATACAGTAACGCGGTACTGTCGTTAATAATCTCAGTGACAACCCGGATGCTTTACCCATCGCTTGTACTGCTCGCGCCTTGTCAAAGCATATTAAAGGAGCATTGTACTGCGCCACAATAGACGCCATTGTCCTCCTTTCAGCGCTGTCACGCGGGGGCTGTAAACAGTGCACGGTTGGCTTTAGATTTCGGTGCTGTTCAGGTGCTGCTGGGAAGCAGGGAAGTATGGGCAACCTTGTCACTTGGTATTGTTGAAGTCATCGCCAAAGTGTGACTCAAACACACCAGAGAACAATGTATTACTAAAACACTGAATGGAGGGATGAGTGTCAGTAACTCCTTAACAATTAGCAACACTAATCTGATCTAAATAGGCTTTTTTACAATAATAAACTATTGAGACTTGCTGCTTTAGATGCTAGAAGGAAACAGGATGCAGGCTAACCTCAACTCAATCAAGATTAAATCTGTGCATGTTATGTGATTTAATCTGGTTTGGAATATATTCAGGTCCTGGTTTTATAACAACATATAATGTGTAGCAGCTACAGATCACTATTACAGTAAGAGCCAAAGTCCTGACATCACCTCTTGGCAAGAAGCAACTAGCAACTTTAACTCTTTCTTTCATCATTCTTTTTGAAAAACTGAAACATGTTTGTGGGGTTTTACAATCTACATTCTAAGATACAAGCTGCTGAAGACAATTAATTCATTAGCCTACAGAAACTATAGGTCCCACTAAGTTTTTATGCCTCATGAACTTGATATCTCAGGAACGCCTTGAGGGAATTTCTTCAAACATCCACTTGGACTCAAGGATGAACTGATTAGATTTTGAAAGGTCAGAGGTCAATGTCACCGTGACCTCACAAAACACATGTTTGGCCATAACTGGGTAAAATGATGAAGTGATGACATTTTGGACAGACATGGATGTAAACTGCACCTTGACTGGTTGGCAGAGGGATACAACCGCGAGGAGGTAATTCTAGTTACCCTTAATTTCATAATATTAGATCGTTTTTTTTATCGTTTACCAACCTTTTCTATATATATGTTCCAAGGATGTACTTCTAGTAATTTGCATTGTCACAAATGTCATTGAAATTAATAATGAAAATAGAATGGGATGTTGTTTGTTTGAAATGTCCATAGACATGACAGATGTATATAAAAAGCGGACTTAGCCACCGTATTGTCACCCATTGGTTTGTGGACTACCATTTTAAAGCCTCGAGTTCGGAATTTTGGCCGGCTCCATCTTTGTTTTTTGCAAGTGACACGAGAGGGTGGAGTTAAATACAACCAAACGCTGAATAAGACATATTTTGGCAACCAAAATTTTACAATTAACTTTGATGAAGTGAAAACACACTGTGAAAGGGTTAAAGTTGAAACAACATGTCAATCACAAGGTAGCCCCGCTTTAAAGCATCCCCTGCTTTATGGTCTATCTGACTCTTAATGGGACCATAATTTACTAAATGAACATCATGCTGTATTGAAGAAGACTTGAAACTAGAGATTGAGACCATAAACTCATGTTTACAATGTTTACTGAGGTAATAAATCAAGAGAGAAGTAGGCTCATTTTCTCATAGACTTCTATACAATCAGACTTCCTTTTAGCAACCAGAGGAGTCGCCCCCTGCAGGCTGTTAGAAAGAATGCAGGTTCAAGGCACTTCAGCATTAGCCTCACTTTTCAGATCTGGAGGTAAGCGCCTGGAAAGTGTAAGAAAAAAATGAGAAAAGCGCCCTTGGCCGATTTGCATGCACTTTTGCGATGTCAGCTACTGTCATCACGGCGTCCATATCAGATCATGACGTGAAAACACACGTGGAACATCAGTCAAGTTTTATTCTTTACTGCACAACTAATCTGATTAAGGAATATTGAGGGTGAGCATAGCTGAATGTCAGAGTGATGGTCACATGGATACTACTGCAATAATTAGGATGTTTTCCGTATTGGATCAGAGCTCATTATCTGTGCATAACTGGGTAATGTATTCATATTCATTTACACTGGGGAGGACAATGGTTTGTCTCTTTTCTCTTCACTCTCCCTCAGTTTTCCCATCTCCACAGAGTCCATAAAATAAAGGCAGAAACATTTGGTGTGAACTTATTGGAAGCAATCATGAATGCAATCCGCACAGTGAGACATGCAGCATGCGTTGGGGATGTCCCGCCACAGGACTTAATGAGTGGAGAGAACAGAAAGAGCCGAAATCTGTTCAGCATCTGTGATCACTCAGGCCAGCTGAGCTGTCTTCATGTTAACCTCGCCGGCAGAGACGGCCTCCGCCAGACGCCGCCTGTCATTCGCCGCGGCAATCATTATTATCGTTATCAAAACCCTGTCACGTTTATGGACGGACACCCTGCCGACAAGCCATCTGTACTTCAGGTGAAAATCAATGGCGCTCGGGGTCCTCTGTGAGCTCTCCATAATGTCCTCAAAAGGTCCAAACGCTGTGAGAGTGGAGAGATGAAAAAAGAGATAAACAGTGATGGTGAGAGAGAGAGAGAGAGAGAGAGAGAGAGAGAGAGCTAGACAGAGAGAACAGGGGAAGAATGAAGTGCATTTACAAGTCAGACACCTAGTATTTAACTTGCCTTTTATTTATCTTCTTTAAAAAAGGAAAGAATTAGCCGCAGGGTGCCTTGAGAAAGTACACAAGGAAGATATGTAGTTAATCACAAGCTATTGAGAGCCATGTAAGTACTATGTAGTTTATTCTGCTGTGCATCTGAGGTGAACAGGGCCTCGGGTTATATACTGTATGCTACGCATTTCAGTGAGAATGATATCTGTATCTGAAGCTGTCATTAGCCTGTGTTCAGTATCTTAGGATCATTTGGACCATCACATTCTACACCTGTAGTTTTGTTCAAGGAGAGACCAGCAGGGAGTATAAAAGATCCAAATGTTTCCTTGCCACGACTCCACGTCAGCTCATGTCCGTGCGCCCGTCCTTGCATAAAGCATAACCGAAGCTCAATGCCTCCAGGGTTGCCCGTTCTGTGTGACAAAACCAGCCCAACAGCTAATAAAACCAGCCCAATACCAGAACTCAAACCATATCCACTGCTCCATTGCTATCATTGCCAAATGTAGTTTAATATCTACAGAGTAACACCATAAATGTTTAAGCTGTTCTCCCTCAACAGTCCCTTCACCTCGGTCCTAAAATGGCCTTGTGTAATTAGATACAGTATATTATCATGAATAAAATATGGCCCCTGTGAACGCGTAGACCAATTCACTGACCTGTTGCTTTGTCTAAACACTTTCTCTTCCCTTTTACTCTCCTCCTCCTCCTCCTCCTCCCTGCCTGGACAACATGAATATAGACTACTGTTTTTACTTGACATGCATTAACTGTTTGCTAATGCAAAAAAAAGGTATTATTCATGTAATTTGCATGCAAAATAAGTCTACTCCAACCAGCGGACAAAAAATAAAAGTAGCCCAATTGACCTGGCCTTTCATCTTTTAATAAAAATCTGTTAAAACCCAGACTAATAAGGGTCAGAGCTCTGAGCACAATCAAAGCTTTAAAGAATGATCCCGCTCACTCATTGCTAAAAGGGTAACACTTAACTTTAAGTCAACCTATTTTGCATTTATAAGCAGTATACAAACATTTACTAAGCAGTTGTTTTGCCATGAAATGAATATTAAATGCTATGTGCAGATCATGTCAATGCAGGCTGCGTAGACTGTTCTGATTGAATCTGAATAAACGGCTTACATCCACCTGATATAGTGGGGGAAACGCTACTATTGAGTGCGACCCTAAAATTAGTCCCCAGCTGAACATAACCTGGATCCATGTGCCAGCTTGCCATAAGTCAAACTCCGGTGTGTTCCTTCATGCCAAAAGTGATTGACATAACAATGGCCTCTTTTTCCACTGACAGAAGCGCTGACCGGCCATAATGTCCAGGTTCCCACCACTCCTGCTGTCTAGGAGGCAGGAAGTGAGAGCCGCACATGTCATAACACAGCGTCACCAGGTCTCCCTCAATGGCTTTATAACGACCGTGAAGAGGAATCCGTTTGTTTATCCTCATGGAAACAATGTCAGTCATTCTGTGACTGTGACAAACGAGCAGCACAGAGCTCCTCATATACCTGCAGGCGCAGCATTTCCACACTCAATTGCTGGGAATTTTCACACTAACGCAGATTAAAGTTCATCCATATATACATATATTCAAAATAATATGCCAGATACTTTAATTCCAGATGTTTGATTCCAGATGTCTAGACCGTTAACAACTCCACTTTGCTGCTGTCTGCCCGTCTGTTTCTCAAATCTCTTCATTTTGCCCTTTTTCCCTTCACACGTCAGTCCGGCATGGCACTTATCTCAAACTTCAACCTGTGTCTACATCTTTTTTCATCTCCTCTCTATGATGGTTTGACATTTCTGTCCATCTGACAGATAAAATAACCTCTCCTTCCGTTCTCTCCCTCCCTCCCTCCCCTGCAGAACTGATATTATTCTGCTCTCTCGGCGCTGTCAGGGGCAGTCTGTGTCATCGCTCCTTGATGTTTTGTGACTGTCCCTTATCCCATCTCCTCTTCCTCCTGTACCCGCAGTCTCAGCTAATACCATGCTATGCACTCACACGCTGACGCACACAACTTGCACACACGTAGATTTTTCCCTCCTGAATCCTGGCAGCAGATCCTCTTCATGCGAGGCCACGACAGTATTGTTTCTTTTGGGCCAGAAGAATAACTTAGCCCATCCTGTGGCCCAGCAGCCCGCTCTTTTATAACCTTGTTTTCTCGCTCAGGTGAAATATTTTCACACCAGCTCTGAGCCGGGATAGATAGAGACTCACGGGGCGAGAGGTGACGAGCGTTTCCGGCTCTCACACGGCTCAGGCCAGAGCTGTGCCCCAGCGCTGCAGATAACAGGCTGCCCCCGAGGAAAACAGGTAATCATTTAAATAGATATTCAATGGTGTGTGTGTGTGTGTGTGTGTGTCTGTGTGTGTCTGTGTGTGCAAATCAAAACATCAAAGGCCTATGCTGTGCATGTGTACAAGCTTACACAGTATCTGACACAAACAGGGTTAGAGCAACAATTTGTCTTGCATTAGTTGGAGTGAGTTGCAGTTTGCAATGCGTTTCAGCTACAAATGTCTGCACATGCCACGCATATAAACACCAAGTGGTTGGCTTCAAATGTCATGAGCGCAGCTAAAGAACCGCTCTCATGAGGCACAAATAAGTTATAGGAAACTCTTGAACCAACATGTTTTTTTAATTAGCAGCTTTAGATGGTTCCCACCACACTTTGGATCAGAAAAAAAACAATAAAAAAAATATTTCTGCTGCACAAATTCTTTTATTCAAATTAATCAATTTGAGGAATTAATCTCAACTAGCCTCGGCAGGTTACGCTGCACATAAATCAAAAACGACCCATGGGCGGATTATGAGACTATGGGCCACAGTGCACAGACATGCAAAAGGCCCCCCCACCGCCCCTACGTAGGAGTCTGACACGCAGACTTTAGTGTTGCTCAGCCTCTTTTTGTAGTTATTTTCTGTTTCTTTGTAGTCGTGACACATCTCTCTGTAGTTGTGTCTCTTTGTAGTCGTTTTGTGTCTCTTTGTAGTCGTTTTGTGTCTCTTTGTTTCTTTGTAATTGTTTTGTGTCTTTTTGTTGTCCCCTCTGCCTCTTTGTAGTGATTTGTGTTTATTGGTGGTTGTTTGGTGTGTTTTTGTGTTTTTTTTCTCTCTTTCTAGTCATTTTGTGTCTCTATGTAGTGATTTTGCATCTCTTTGTGGTTGTTTGGTGTGTTTTTGTAGTATTTTTGTGTCTCTTTGTTTCATTGTAGTTGTTTTGTGTGTCTTTGTAGTCATTTTGACTCTCTGCAGTTGTTTGGTGTCTCTTTGTAGTTATTTTGTGTCTCTTTGTAGTAATTTTGTGTCTCTTTGTTTCATTGTAGTTGTTTGGTGTCTCTTTGTAGTCATTTTGACTCTCTGCAGTTGTTTGGTGTCTCTTTGTAGTCATTTTGTGTCTCTTTGTGGTTGTTTTGCCTATTTCATAGTTGTTGTAACTATGAAACTAGTCACTTCATAGTTTCTTTGTAGTCTTTTTGTGTCTCTTTGTAGTCGTTCTATGTTTCTTTGTGGTCATTTTGAGTCTCCTGGTTGGTATGTGTTGCTTTGATTGACATTTTGTGGCTGAAGGCTTCATCCATGATGCAACCATGTATCAAGGGGTCGCGAGTAGACATGTCTATATTATAAAGGGTCACAAGACAAAACTTTTTCGGAACCAGTGTCTACTAACAAAGTTAAAGAGCAACTTAACACCCGGCTTTATCTTGAACATGTCCCTTTCACGAATAAAAAACAAAAAAATGACCAGATTTCAGAAATTAGCATTGTAAGCTAAAGCTTTGGCAAAATAGAAAAAAAGTTTTAAAGCTGTCAAAGTTTGAGTCAATATTTTTTAACATTGGATGACATGATTATCTGTAATGTGAAAGTTGTGGCTCATAGTGACAAACCCACAGAGAATTATCACCAAACACTTCAGTTTTCCTCAGCTCCACAGAGCCTTGTAGCCTCTTTGAGCTCCTTCTGTCTGACATGCAAACTCAGCTCTTACCAACCTTGTTTTCGGTGCAAAATCTGATAAACCAACCTGTATAGACGCTTGAGCAGAACCCCTTGGCGTCACTTTCACTCGTTTAGGCAACAAAACTACTTGGTTAGGTTTAGTAAAAGATCATAGTTTGGGTTAAAATAAGTATGTGTGTTACGTAACTTCAGTTCAGCTACGGCAACATTGACAGCGGTCTCCTGGGTGAGAAAGTCCTGTGTTTGTTTGAGCCATCCATCCATCCCGTCTTCTTCCCTACGCGGACTTTACTGCTCTCTATAGTACGTCACCTGACTATGACGTAGTTGTATTCCCGCAGATGGATTTACGTTGGGAGTTGATGAGACCGAGCTGCATGGACAAACCCACGTATGCTACCTGTCCAGCAATAAACAACAGACAGACAAAGTGAGTGGCGTGAATAATGGAGCAAATTAGCTGAGCCAGATATATAAAACAAGAGCCAGATATTTCCCACAGGATTTGGTGGAGGCCAAACCAGAGCTAAAAAGGCTGACCCATTTGATTTTGATAAATTTATGAGCATATGGAGTCCTTCCATCATCCATGTGTCCTGCAATCCAAATGTTTCTTTTTTCTGTTCCTTTTAGAGAAGTTGGGTTTCTATTATGGCTGCATCTCTATATTTTATGTGTCTAGAACACCATCACAATAACACAGTGTCTTCTTACACTCATCACAGAGACAACATCTTAAAGTGAAGACACATAATTCATCACACAGTTGTAGTGTCTACCTCGTCACACCATTTCGACGGTGCATTCCTGCAGGTGCATAATGGTTACGTCTGCATCTGGAGGGCTTACTCGCTGCCTGTTTATCAGCGAACAACAATCTTTTAACTATGAATGCTAACCGCAGACGACGGCAGTCAGTGATACTGAAAACAGTATTCATCCAACAACAAAGACCAGACAGACAGATGGGAAGGGAAGCCCCCCCCCGCTCCCCTTCAGTTAGCATGGCCACCACAAGTTTGAGCAACTGGTCTTGATTTTAGTTCCATTTAAGGGCCTCCATTGAAAAATGGAGGATGTGTGGGTAAAGAGAAAAAAAGCCAAAAAAAACAGAGTAATTATTGTGATTAATTATACTCCCAATAATAAAGGAAGTAATCATTGGACTCATAATTGTTGAGCACTGTTTCATATCATACTGTGGCTCAAACGCAGATGCTTATCCAGCTTTGTCTTGCTTTTATAATAGCAATATTTATTCATTTCCCTTTTGCATTATTTTCCCTTTGTCTACTTGATCAAAGCCGGAGACCGGGAGTGACCTCGTGGCATTTTCTGTATAATCGCACAAGAAAAAAAAAAACAACTGCATAAAAATAACCCTTTTAATAGGTGTTATGTTTCCTTATGCGCTAATGTTTTGGCCGTATTATTCCAGCACCGTGTATAGGGGATGACAACTCCTTTGTAGGTCGCTCTGCTTCTTGTTACTCCCCTGATCAGTCTCAATAAATCACTAAGCAGACACTTTGAAATACAGCAGCGCGACGCTGCTCGCCCGACCGGCCCAGATTAAAGGGGAGGAGGAGGAGGGAGGCCTTTTCACACACAACTCAGTTAGCAAAGAGCAGAGGAAGAGAGCTTGACACCTAAATTACCCACAAAGCAGTGCAGATTAATCATTCATTCTTCTGCAGGCCCCGGCATGTACCTCTTGACACACACACACACACAGACAGACACAGCTCTCCACATTCACACAAACACATACACACACAGAAACACACACATAGACAGTTAGAGAGTATTCATAAAGTCTGTGTCAAATGTTATGACTGCTCTGTGGCACATTTGTTATCCTGCTGTCTGACTGCAAAAGGAAGCAGCCCTCTATAATCATAAATATATCTTAATCGCTTGTTCCACTGCTGTTTGACTCAAGTATGTACATTAAAACAACAGAGATCAGTCATCGTGTAGCAGCAGCAGTGATGGAGCTGTGCAAGCATGTTTTTGATATCAGCTCTGACACAGGAAATCACACAAAAGGCAAGGTGAGGCTAAGGCAAACACAGGCGGATGAAAAACACACATATGCTTCAATTATCTTGTCTGGAACGTCACGGAGATTAGGCATTACTTTCGGTTCCTTACCTTTCTATTTGTTCATCTCCGAACACAAATACCAGATACATTACATACAGAACCACTTCACCCTTTTTCCTGACAGTATGTCTCTCCCCCGCCACTTCTTCCTCCTATCTTTCTTCACTTACTGTAATTTACCAAATTTCTTAGAAAAGTCATGTGATATCCTGGGTGAGGTAGCATTGTGTGTCAGCTATAGCATCATCTGTGGACTTACCCAGGAGGGAATTAAAAAAAAAAAAAAAAGGATCAGGGTCACCCCTGCCTCACGCAGCACAAGGAATATTTCTATGTAAGAGGAGCATAAAGATGACAAGACAACAAGGGGGGAAAGGAAGGAAACTAAGGGATGAGGAAAGAAAGGGCAAACAAGGTGACTCGGAGGTGAAGCCAGAATAATGTGTCCTCCACAATCCAACTGCTGATTTATTTAACTTCTCAATTCACTAATTGGACGTTTTGAATCATTATATTTAAAATGTTAAGTTATAATTTCTTCCTTCTTGTTTGTCATGATATAATAATGCTTATTGAAACATCTACATCTTATGTAGATTATGTACATATTTTTGTAAAAAAAAACATTTTTGTTACAATTTTTTTCAAGAAATTTTAAATTTTTTGTCTGTATTTCAAAATAACAGAAAACAAATGTAAAAATTACATGTTTCATTTGTGATTGATATGTAAATGGTCTTAGATTTACAGTATTCTTTGTAATCGTAATCGTAATTATCTGTATTTAAGCTTTTCTTGATCATTTTAAAGATAATTATTCAGTTTTTTAGAGGTTTATGACTCTATTTTAACAATTAATTTATGTTAGAAGAAAAGGATTTCATGGAATTCTAAAAATATTTCTTGAAAAATACTGATTTTTTTGCAAAACTTCTGAGTTAATGTAAATTTGGGCTTTTGCAACGTAAAATTACATGTTTTATTTGTGATTTATATGTAAATGGTCTTAGATTTACGGTGTATGACTATTCTAATAAATATATTTTAAAAGTAAAATATTTCTTGTAAAATTACAGTAATAAATGTGAATTATATAAAGATAATTACTGTTTTGTTTTTTACAGTTTATTTATGTTAATTAACGGTCAGTATTTTTCCGTTTTTTAACAGACATTTTCTGGCGCCCCTGCTGCCGGAAAATTTCCGTTATTTTACACTTTTTTTTTTACAGTGTATACTTGTAACCACATTAAACCACAATGTATTGGCCTAAACCTGTATACCCACAGCCTGACTACCCCTACCTACCTTCAGGCCGACCTGTTAGGACTGCCATCGTCAAATTTGAGACCCAAACAAGGCCCGAGGCCTGCTTTATCTCACCCATTACCTAGTGTTTTTGGCAAAAATTCCATAATAACCTTTCAGCATATTGTAATTCAAGTGTTCTGAGAGAAAACTAGACTCCTGCACCTCCTCATGGCTCTGTTTTCAGGCTTTAAGAAAATCAAGCTTCAACTTTAAAATAATGAACTTATTACTGTGTGTCACAATCATATCAGAGTTTCTATTGGCCCATATTGGAGTAATGGATACAATATGTTTGTTTTATTGGTGCATCTTGTCCCCATGTGTAGATATGCACTTTTGAATGATGCAGCACAATTTTATAATTCATAGCTTATTGTTTCGCAGACCCCCGGACAGAGTGCCACGTCTAGTTAACTTCCCCACCACGGATGAAGAGCAGCACACAGCCGCTCCCCCTGACTGAGCTTTACCATTTGTCCCCGACTGGCCCCCTCAACTCCGTCTGTTTATCATTCTGTGTACTTATTGTGTGGTTGTTCTGTTGTGTCTACCTCTGGTTAACCACCTATTCTGATATGTTCTGTTCTGTTTGACTCAATTGAAAACAATATCTATTATTATCAAAGAGAGATTGGTCGTTTTGGACCTTTCAGCACTTAGTTATTTACAACTTCAGGAATATTAAAACAATAATCAAACAAAACACAGTGCGGCCTCATTACTGTTTGTGGTTAGATGCTGGAGAGAGAGGCCTCCCATCTGTGGATTCATTTGCACATTCAACTAGATAATTAAATATAGATTTATGTTCCATCACTATGAAATGACATTACTCGCGTCTGGCAAGTCTCATTATTTCAATTCTACTTGATGCCAGTCAAAGAAAAATCAACAGAGGTAAATGCAGTGTCTGTGGTTTGAGCTTGTTAACACTTGCTTGTCGACCTGACTCGTTTGTTTGGGAAGGCTCGCCGGGCGACACCTCAAACACATGCGAGCTATCAGTCAGCGGCTCACTCCTGAAGAGGAGCAGCAGAGGGCAGACACACACATCAGCTCCTGTCCCTTGATTGGATCTGAAGAAGAGAGACAGAGACACAAAGAGACAAAGACACACGAGACAGTTTGTCAACTGGTGTTTACTCCTTATCTGCCCTGAAGAAACCGTGCTGTAGACAAAAGACAAGACGGTTCCAGTCAAAACAACAAGCTTCATCACCGTCTGGACACACTTCTTTCTGTTTGCCAGTTTGCATTCATGCTGTCACTTCATGCTGCCACAGCAGACAGGTACACAGTCTGCAGTTTGACAGACAGAAAATCAGATTTCAATACTTTAGTTTACAGCCCAACACCTGCAAAACTAATGACATTCACATCAGCCTCTGCTGTACTTTGTATTTAGAAGAAAGAAGAAGAGGAGAAGAAGATGAAATAAAAATAAAGTGTCTTACTTCTTCTATTTAGTGCTAATTAGCAAATATTGGCAGGCTACCATGTTAAAAGCTAGTGAACATGGTTAACATTACCTGCTAATCATCAGCACATTAGCATCGTCACTGACTATGTTTACATGCACACTATTCATTATATTCCACTATTATTACAAATATGACAATATTGTGAATTTGATCCGGGTCTCTGCGTCTCAGTTGGGTTTTTACTGCAGTTTGTGACACACAGCCTCTTGCCTGTTTACGTCCAGCTGGACACAAACTAACTAGCTGACAGTTTGCAAAAAATACATGTCCAAAAGAAAAGATGGAGAAACGCACCTACTTTAAAACATAAAGAAAGAATCGGATATCAACATGTTTTGGATATGCAAAAAGAGTGCAACGTTGTCCTATTCAAGAAGGTGGTTGAAGGAATGAAAGAGGAAGGCTGTGTTACATTAATCAGAGTATACATGTAAACAGGAATATTAGTGGAATATTAATTTCCATTAGCCATGTAAAGAGCTTAGTAGTAATATTGTCTTTTCCGGAATAAGGAGAAAAAAAAAAATCTTTTGTGCATGTAAACATACCAGTAATCAGCATGTTAGCATTAGCATTTAGCTCAAAGTAGGGCTTTCAATCGATTAAAATATTTAATTGCGATTAATACGAATTATTTTTGTATCTTTTCAAAATGTACCTTAAAGGGAGATTTGTCAAGTATTTAATACTCTTATCAAAATGGGAGTGGGCGGACGGCTGGTTAGCTCAGTCGGTGGAGCGAGCGCCCATGTATTGCCAAGGCTGTGTCCTAGCAGCGGTGGACCCGGGTTCGAATCCGGCCTGTGGTCCTTTCCGCATGTCATTCCTCTCTCTCCCCCTTTCCAACACTCTATCCACTGTCCTATCAATAAAAAAAAAAAAATGCTTGAAAAATCTCTCCAAAAAAATAACTTTAAAAAAAAAAAAAAAAATGGGAGTGGGCAAATATGCTGCTTTATGCAAATGTATGTATATATTTATTATTGGAAATCAGTTAACAACACAAAACAATGACAGATATTGTCCAGAAACCCTCACTGGTGAAGCCCAACAGGCAACAACAGCTGTCAGTGTGTCAGTGTGCTGACTTGACTATGACTTGCCCCAAACTGCATGTGATTATCATAAAGTGGGCATGTCTGTAAAGGAGAGACTCGTGGATACCCAGAGAACCCATTTACATTCTTGAGGTCAAGGGATCCCTTTGAAAATGGCCATGACAGTTTTTCAGTTTAGCCTCCTTTGCGACAAGCTAGTATGACATGGTTGGTACCAATGGATTCTTTAGGTTTCTAGTTTTGTGTGATACCAGTATCTCCACTTTAGCTTTAATACTGAGCCCGCTACAACCTAAAAATCGCAAGTTGCGTTAATTTGTTAAAATGTATTTGCGTTATCGCGTTATTATCACGTTAACTCTGACAGCTCCAGCTCAAAGCACCACTGGCATGACTGTAGACTCAGTTTTGGTATTCCGAATAGGTGTTTTTTTTCTGCTTTCATGTTGTAAATGACTATATAAATTGTGTTTAAAGAAGAGCTCAATAAATAAAGTGTATTTTTTATTATTATGTGCTTAATCATTGTACAATTTAAGAATGCTGAATATCTGCTTCATAATTTAATTATCCTTTTAATTAACGTTTAGGCTATGCCAAAATATCTTTATTCGAAATCCCAAAATGGATCAAACAGTGATACATAAGACCCGTGTATACTTTACTCTGAAAAGTTTTAGTAGGTCACGGCTGACTGCGACAGGTAATAAGGAGGACGACAGGCAGCTTTATACGAGAACACTTAACCAGGAACACACCGGAAATAGCTTTGATACCTGTGGAGATTAGTTGAGTTAATATGTTCCAAATCTATGGAGATGTATTTTCTATGAATAGCCCCCCCCACATGTATACACATCAGGCTGCAGCAGGACTAATTAATTAACCAAATACACATAGTGGCGCAGGGGATGGATGATCATTGGCTTCAATTGAGGTTAATGAAGAGTATCTCTAAGTCCTCAAATCATAATGACAGTCAGCGTGATTAGAGCGCTGTTACCTGTTAAATGTCTTCTGATAGACGGGTCCATTAAAACACTTGAGAGGAGGTGGAAGGGTGGTGGAGAGGAGAGGAGTTGAAGCAGAGAAAATAAGAGTTACGAGAGAGCGGAGTAACGTGGAGTAAGTGACCTGTTAAAATATGGAGGAGGAGGGGTGCAGCCCGCTCACCAAATGGTGTATGAATGACACAGCAATTTGTGAGTAATTATAACAACTATAACAACGCTGTTGTTGCTTTTGGCTTGTCATTTCCCTCCATGTGGTCTGTACTGACTGCAATGTAAATGTATTCACGTGATTATGCTAAAAGCAACACTTCCTCCTTCCGTTTAAAAATAAAAGCCCTCATGCATTTTTTTCTAGGGACCTTCATTTGTCAACACAAGGCTTTTATTCTGAAATATTTACAGGACAGTGTTGTAGAACATGCAGTGACTTGCAGGGCTCCATGAATGAACAAAGTACAGGGTTTTAATTGTGGATTATTACTATTATTTACAAAGGAGAACCTGCTTTTTAACCTTTTTCTGTCTAAAATAAATATAAATAACATTTATAATGAAATGAAATGGCCATTCTTAAAGGCAAACAAAAAGAAAGAAAGGCCTGACAGCAGCAGGTGCAGCAGACACACTGCCAGTGTGGACGTCACGCGTGTGAGACACGCATCAGTTCAGCGAGGCAGCCGCCATATACTACTATACATACAATAAATACAACGTATTTTCCGTGCGTTTTCCTCCGAATGTCCAGCAACAAGCAGAAATTGACATGACGCACATGTCAATTTCTGCTCCAGTCTAATCAACATAAAACTACTTAGTTACGTTCAGTAATAGATCGACTTGGTTAGGCGTAGGCAAGAGACTACTTTGTTAGGTTTAGGAAAAGATCGTGGTTTGGGTTAAAATAGGAAACAGTGGCGAAACTTAAGTACAGAAATTACGTGACAAATAAATCAACTTTGACTTGTGGTTTGAACACCGGTGTCCTGGACGAAAGTCCTGTGTTTTTTGACCCAACAATCAACCACCAACCTCCTCCCTATGCAGCTCTTTATACTTCCCGGTTTACAATTACGTGGATTACATACAAATTGATTTTGTGCTGACCATCACAAAAAAATTTGGAATTTGTGTCTGTGTACACGAATAAATACATTAAATTTCGGGACTATTTCACGAACTGTGAGACTGGGCTGTATCATGAAACGCGGAATGTCCTTAACATGTTGTGCTATTATACGCCTTCCCAAGACATCAGGTTGAGGAGTGAACGCTGCAAACAGTGAGGAAAACAAAAAGATGAATCCTACATTACACTAGGTGTGTGTGTGTTTGGAGTGAGTGAGTGAGAGGAAAGATAAATCAGCAGAGCTTGTAAAACCTTTTAAAGGTGTAATCTTCTTGACTGACATTATTGGGGGGAAAAAATGCCAACTCTGGCGTTCCGCTGCAAAGGTTAGAGTCCTTTTCTAGAAGATAAAAAAGGAGGATAAAAGTTATAAACGGATGGTCTTTTTTTTTACATTTTGATTTTACCAGTGTCCGTTTTTATTGTCATTTAATAAAGCAGTACTCCGTGAAATTTTCATCACCCTTTTCATTACACAAAGAACAAGTGTCTTCACACACCCTTGAAGGTTTTGACATGCTCCAAGTTGTTTAATAAGCAAAACAGAGGGAGGGAATGGGTGACTTTTCTTCCCCCCCCACCTCTTCCTCTGAGACTAAACACCAGCAAACTACTGAGTGGGATTGAGACAAACCAAGCCCTGCTGTCTGACTTACTCCCCCCTAATTCACACAAACACGTACACCCTGTATACTCGCACACACTTTGACTTTAATCTCCCAAGACGGTAACTTGGCCTCGATGGGAGGCATTTTATTCATGACTCCTTGCAGCTACTGAAATCAGCCCCGCCCATCTAATTTTTGATAACAGTGCCAAAGCTGCGGAACGCTTTTATATATTTGTTCAGCCTCAGACGGAATGTTTGCGGAGGAATGCCAACTGCAAGCAGGTGGGGGAGTGTGTGGGCATGTGACTGTGTGTGTGTCACTGGATGGGGAACGAGGGTTAAACGTGTCACTGTCCGCAGACCGACCACCATTTTTTTTACCCATAAGTAGTTGGAAACTCCAATGGCTGCTAAAGCCGCAGTCATACACACATCACCTTGTAAAAGTGTGTGTTTATGGTGTTTGTTTTGGGGCTTCTGGAAGCTTGGTAACACAGAGCTGTGATACTGAATGTGCCCAGAGGAAAGAAAGGCGTGACTCAGAGTGTTTACTGTTGTCACTCTGACGGGGTTATGACCCGTGGCGTGCTTTGGAGAGGTTGATTAAAGTTTAAAGATCTGTAACATTCACCATTCATGCTCATACAGGCTAAAAAATGGACATTTTAGTATCAGATTTTATTAGAACATTTACATCCCAGCGGAGGTCAGGCTTTTAAGAAGTAGCTGGGATTAACATTATCCCACATACTAGAAGGATGAAGTTTATGGCACATTTTTCCATTACATAACTCCATTCCCTGTGCGGAGAATATTTTTGGTCAGTGCTCAGCTTGATGTATGCAAATAAAAGCTGGCCAGTGCGACTGAAAGGCTAATTTCATTATACGGCTTTAAGTAGATTAGTCACAACACAAACATCACATCTCGTAAAAATGGCCGTGAGTCAACGACCACAAAAATGGGTGGTGGTGACAGAGCGATACTGTACTTCTGCAGATTGATTTGTTTTTCAGCTCACACTGTCAGGCTGTCTGTACTGAAACAATAAGAAGGGATAAATGAAGGTAAAGGGACACTCCACCCCCAATGTCTGCATGGAGATAGCCTGTAAACAGTTGTATAATGTATTCTGCTGGCTTGGATGATGTCACGGTGATGTCATCAGGGTTACCTTGAGACGGCAGGTTTTTAACAGAAAGACTCAGTTACAAACTGGAGGTGTGGAGTTTGAAAGATGTGGTGTATGTTGTGTGTGTTTGAGTTGCATTATGGGAAATGTAGGATCCATAATTTTTGGAACTTGAGCCATATTTGGGAATAAAAGTGAGGATGTCTTGTGTTGATTGTGACCATTACTCTTTAAATATGTCTCTTCTAAGTCCCCTAACTTAAAAAAAGTTATTAAATTAAAATATTAAATTATTTGAATATGCACTTTTCTCCTTTTTTTCAAATAGCTTTATCATCTCATGCCACACTGTCAGACAGTATCATGTCTATTTTGTATAAGCTTGCTGCAGTTCGTTATTCAAGCTATATAACATTTACAATGAGTAAAGTATTTAAACTCAGGGTTATGTTAGGTTTGTTAGATTCCATATTTGTATGGCAGCACCTTTTCCAGCAAAGGGAAATATTCTAGGTGACATATTTGGTATCTTCATAAACTTGGTTGAGGAGGAGTTGAGAAGTTGAATTCAATTAAAAAAAAAAAAATGTAAAAAGCCCACACCGTAACTTTTAAGGTGTTAATAAAACACAGCGTTTTCAGTTTGGAGTTGACAAGTGTTGATTGGAGACTTGTTTGTCTGCTCAGACAAGCTGTCATAGCTGGCAGCTGTTCAAAAACTAAATTAACTTTGATGGGTGTCAACCTCCATGAACGCTAGCATTTTCATGTTAACACTCGGCGACTTAAATTAACACTGAGAGAGAGAGAGAGAGAGAGATGAGTTCAGCTTTCACCTCCTCAGATCAGCAGATTCACATTTATAGATCTGTGAGGAACCTGCTGTCATTTACACCCCACTACTGCTGATAATCAAAGAGTCAAAAAGTGTGAACTCTTTACAGCCTTGCTGAAGGCACGCTGGCCTTGATCCTTAGTGTTGGCCTCGGGTGTAAAGAAGGCCAAAGAGGGGAACTAGATCGTTGAAAGGCAAGGTTCCTGTTACAAGGATTAAGGACAATACTTACCACCCCGTTGAGGATAATGACGTAGTTTCAGCACACTCACAAATCATGCACGCTCAAGCACACGCAGCATCCACTGATCCATTATTGCTTTTATCATAACAAAGACCCATAGTGTGTTTATTCAAGATTTCAGATATGCGTACGAGTCAATGCAAGACTGCTCGCATATTATCTCAGTGTCATTTAAATGCTGTTTTTTATTTTTTTATTTTCTCTCCTCCACTGCAGCACAACAGCTTCATTGTTCCCTCTTCATAACCGAGATTAAAGGACGCTTTAAGTGGCTCTGGAATCGCCGGGGGGGAGCCCATCTTTGGCTAAAATCATTGTTTTCGTGTAATTAATAGAAAATGAGGTAAGCCTTTTCAATAAAGGAGTGAAGGACAGATAACAAGGGAACGGGACACAAGATGCTATTGTTCCCCGGCCTTTTTAGAGGTACACACAAGCTTCACGCATCCATGGAAGATGGGACGAGGGGGATGTAGGCTAACACAGCTGTGCAGATAACATTCAGCGACGCTGGAGGGGAAAGAGAGGAGCTGTCAGGTAGCGGAGGAGACCGGGCCAACCAGCCAACCAGCCAGCCGGCCAACTAGCACGCCAAGATAGCCTCGCTGCTGACTTCGACGACACGCTCATGACCATGAATGGCTGACAAAAAAAAAAGAAAAAGGTTGTGATGTGTTTTTTTATGCAGGGGGATTTGGAAAAGAGAGGACTGCAGCATTGACTGCTGCTACGGAAGAGTGACAGACAATAAACTGGACTCACCTGTGGAAAAGCAGATCTAGGATAAGACCTTATCTTGTATCAGGTTAATGACACCGTGTTAAAGAATTGTGTTATTTCGAGACAGGGGACTTTCCACTTACGGTATTGCAAAACACACACAGAGCAAACAGAAAGAAAAGAATGCACTCACGTCAGCACACGCCTTCATGTTCAAAGACACATTTGACTGCAAGTGTAAAATGATTGCTCCTCGGTTTGAACCAATTATGGTGTGCATGATTGAAGCCGTAAGAATCCCGGCGCTAACCCCGGGGGCATTTTTTTTTTCTCTTTCTCATGACTTCACTGTGAGAGCGCAGCCTTCCTGTCTTTGTCTAAATTGAACTAGTAGAAACATAAAAGTAATCCTCACTTTCCCATGCAAACAAGCGTATCAAGGAGCTACGGTATAACAGCAGCCGGCTACACAGTAACACTCATTTCCAAGTACATGGGTTTTTTTTCTTTCTTTCTTCATCACAAGATGAATCTGTAAATAAACATTATGCCCCTGAAGAAACAAGTGTGTTTTCTTACCCGTACTTTATCCTCATTATCTCTCATTTAACTTGCGTACAAACAGTCTTGCCGCACTGGCGAGGCAATTAAGCTCAGTTCAACACGGCTAGCTACAGTTGGTAACTTTAATGAAAATAACTTTTAGTAATATTTGCTCAAACTGTCACTATATCCTGACAGTAGTACATGAGACAGATAATCTGTTGATCAACGTTTGTGAGTTTTGCGAGCAGTGATTGGCGGCTGCTGTAGAGACTGCTCAGATCTGATTGTTTTTCTTGGGGCGTGGTGGAATCTCGCAAATGCCATTAGGAGCACTAGGAGGAGGCAGAGGAACATGTTTGTTGTATTTGTCTCATGTACTACTGTCAGGATATAGCAACATGTTATCATCGCAACTCGTCACACCCCTTGGCATTACTTTATTTGTGGCAGCAAAACCACTATAGCTAGGTTTAGGAAAAAGCAACATGGTTGGTCTTTAAAATACTACGTTTGTACAATGTAAATGAAACTGAACGTTTTTGAACATTGGACACGAATAGCAGTGTCTTGGGTGAAAGCCTTGTGTTTGTTGGACCCATCCACCGCCCCTCCCGCCCGGCCTGAATGTGTCTCTTTCCACTCTTTAAACTATGTCACCACACTCCCGACGCACTTTCCATGAGCGTTTACTGTTGCCAGCAGATGGGTTTACAGTATATTGTAGTTAAAGCTGAAGTAGGCGAGATTGGAGCAAACATTACTATACTGTATCTTGACAGTGCCTTGTGCGGCGGTATGGAATGCCCTGTGAATGACAACAGTATAGTGATATAGTGATAGTGATAGTTTGAGCAACTATGACAATTTTTTTTTATTTTTATTAAAGTTACCAACTGTAGCTCTAAATGTAGAAAAATGTGTTTTCTTGAACCCAAACATTACTTTGTAATAAAGAAGCACCAAGACATTTTCTTCACTGAGACAGATGACCAACTACTGACAACATATAATGGATGTCGTGGTTTAAAAATGAGGAACATAGTGAGAAATACACCAAAAATAAAAGGGGTTTTCTGCAGGAAATAGTCCAGCCTGTTCTCATTCCCAGGGCGTAAATTACAGAGGCTTTGTCACACCCATTGGTGTGCGATACCGCCGCCCAAGGCTCCCTTTAGTGGCAATATAAAACACAGTGAGCTTTCCATTAACTACAATGTAAACCCATCCACAGCAACAGTAAATGCTCAGGGAAAGTGCTGTGGTGGTGACGTAGTTTAAAGAGTGAAAAGACACACAGGGCGGGAGGGGAGGTGGATGGGTCGAACAAACACAAGGCTTTCATCCAGGAGACCGCAGTTTGTGTCCCGTTTGTTAAGTTTCACTGTCATGTTACAATCAGCTTTGTTTGATTTTCACTGTACAAACGTAGTAGTTTAAAGCCCAACCATGTTGTTTTTTCCTAAACCTAACTGAGTAGTTGTGTTGTCTAAACCTATAAGGCAAGAGTTTTTATTTAATTCACAACGTAAAGCACGTGTTTACTGCAACCGAAAATGTTAAGGTCTGACAAAGCGTCAGTATACGACAAGTTGGGATGAGAACGTGTTGAATCGTCAACAGTGTGGCTTAATAGCTTCCATTGTAGTTTTTCTTTTTGCAAGGGCGGTTCCTCCCCGAGAAGAACGGTTTGAGAAATCCTCAGCGGTAAAACCGCTCTGCGCTGGCTGTGCCATTGTTTTTCCTTTGGGGAGAGCGGTGCTGCCCAGCCAGGCAAAAGCGCTACCCTTGGCGTGGTGCATTGCCACAAAACACTGCGCTCAAAGTTCAGATTATTTCCACTTTGACCTCGGTTGCCGCTGACCTTTCAAAGCGCAACCAATGAGATAACAACTGTTGCTGTTGCCTAGAACTAGTGAATGCCGTTCCTTGCGCACTTTTTGATGACATATTATACCTGCGCTGAGCTTTGCTTCTGCGAGACTCATCGCGCCTTATCGGGATGAGCAAAGAGAAAAATTATTATCATAAAGTTGAATCCTTGCGAGGGAGCATTTTCTGCTCCGCGTACACAAATGCGAGCGTGTGGCTGTGACGAGCATGAGCTCGACCCTCCCTACGCGCTCGCAACTGCTCAGCACTGGCACGCTAGACGAGTTGACCTATGAGACTTTGGAATAGACAGTGGCTGATGCCTCCGTTTCTGTGATTGGTCACTTTCAACTCCAACAGACTCCGGTCTGATTTTTGTCTCTCTTGTGATACACACACTGCTGTTTCCAATCATGAAAATGAAATGTTGTTTTTTTTCTTTGCCGTTTAATGACGTTTAATGACGTCATCATGACGCGAAAGACAGAAGCTTTAGCTTTCTACCGCAAAATGAATGAATGCTCTATAGCTACTCTGGTTTTTATGTTAGATGATTTAAACAGGATCATGCATCATTCATCAACAACGATCTCCCACGGCCGCCCTGAGGTCTGTTATTTAAAGGATTCATTTTTCAATAATAACTATGTAGAGCATATTAGTATGGTGTATTATGTGCAACTACATGAAGCTGCAGTTAGAACTTTAGATTAAATTGCTTCTCTTGTGAATCTTGTTGTTAGGAAAGGGCCAATGGAGAAAAGCAATACAGGTCAGACCAATGGTATTGTTGTGAAAAATTGATTTCTATTATAGCTAATGCTGCTTGAATTAGCTGTCAGTTCACTGTCACATTAGAGTTTGTGTGAGGTGGAATGCCAGACTGCAGGTGGATGGATGGAAGTTTGCAGATAAATCCATCAAGTGAAGACTTATATCCAAAACTAAGATATCACCGTCTGAAACAAACAGACAAAAAAAAATGTCACAGCTGTTATAATTAGCACCAGTAACATCTGGATAATTTTTTTTTTTAAATATATTCCAGATGATGACTTCTCTCCGTCAATCACTGAAAAAACATTTCAAAGCCACCCGAGTCCCTCCCTGTGACTGACAACATACCTGACATCTTGTGAATCCTGCCGCCGTCGTTATATCTCCACCCCGCTGCTGCTCCAAACCGGTTCAAAACAAACACTCTGAATCATTTACGGCTACTGTTTCCCTCAGGTCTAGTCTGCGTGAGTGTGTGTGCGCATGTCCACATGTCGAATTTAAACACCCTCAGCTGTGGATTCACGAGGGTAGGATAGGTTACAGATAATAGCCCACATCTAGCAAGAAAAACACACACGTAACGAAGAAAAGTCGGACTACACGTTGCCAAGACCACTTCAGTACGCTTCCAATTTCCCCTCTTAAAAGGTTTCCCAACTATTCAGGTGCCAGAGAAATTAGGAGGACATTCCATGGCAGTGTGATGTGATTAAGGAAGAGGGGGGTTCTGGAGTATATCACGTAGCATGTTCTCTCATTTCCGTAGCTTTGAATGTGATTTGTTGCATTTCTTCTCCTCTCCTCTCTTCTCATCTCTCCTGCCACGATCCAGACTAATAAAGCAGCAACGCCCTCGATGCCTTTATTATCCTCAAACTCCCAACTGCTGCCACTCGGCAGGTTTGATTCGCTGCAGGCCTTCGGGCAGCACTGATGTCTCACCTTTGTACTTGAAGCATGCCGTCTGCTGTCTGGAAGCTGCGGGGCCGGGAGACGATCCAGGGGCTGCCGCGCTCTCGCAGGCTAACCAAAGATGGATGCACACGTATGCCAGAGTCCAGTGTCCACATGTAAACAATGAAGCTTCTCTTTCATCTCTCCGTCCCCTCCTTCCCACCTTCATGCATGCCTCCCTCCCCTCCTGAACGCTCCCCCCACTGGCGGGGGGGGGGGTGGAAAAAGAGAAGAGCCGAGAGACGAAGAGAGAGTAGAGAGGGATGAAGGCCAAGCCTCACCTGAAGCCAGGAACCTCGCCAGACGCTATCTCCAAGCATTTTACGCCACAGAAAATGTGGAGGAAAAGTGGGCAACGTGAAAAAGGCCTTTCCTTTAACTGAAACCAATTTTGAGAACTTCAAAGGTGGTGAAGCGATGTAAGGAGGGCATATGTGGGGAGAGGGAGGGGTTTGCAGTGCCTGTAAGTGGTACTCAACTTTTGGATTTGAGGTACTCAAAGTGCTTTATGGAGTATTTCTATTTCATGCTAATTTTTAAACAATACATCTTAGAGGGAAGTGTTGTACTTTATGTGCCGCAACATTTATCTGACAGCTGTAGTTACTGGTTACTTTTCAGATTAAGATTTTACAACAAAAAAAAAGGAAAAAATACAGTGTATAGGTTCAGATTAAACCAGTGGTTCCTGACGGTGCTTGAAGTGGAAAAAATCGATATTCTCTTATTCACATGTTGGCGTGTGTATTAGCCGATATCAACTTCTTCCTATTTATTCATTATTTCTTTCAGCATATTATACTCTGTCAGTCATAATCAGTTGTAATTTAATTATATATATATACTTGGGCTGTGCATCTTCCAAAGTAGGCCTATAATACTCCAATAATATTCCAACTGGAACGTTATAGGATTAACGTGCTGTAGTGGTAATAGTTAAAGTTCTTTCCTGTGTTAATTGTAGCCTAGTTCATCATTCAGGTGTTAGAAGCAGAGTCCCAGTCAGGATGCTACTACATATTATGCAGCAGGATAAAGAGACACATTCTGAATTTATACAGTGAATAAAAGATAACAGGAAATATTGGGTTTGGGGATCCTCCCTCAAGAAAATTTGACGGTTTTCGACCTAAAACTATGCAATTTGACATCATTTTGGAACATTATTATTACTATTTACACGTGTCACAGCCTTAGTCTGAACATTTCACTCTTCTGGAAATGTTTGCTCTGTAAAGTCATTTTCTATCAATTAAAAGAGCAGATTCAGAAAACTTTTAAATAATGTTTCATTAATTATATTTGTTAAAAAAAAAAAAAAAAATAACAGTTCACTAATTATTTTACAAAAAAGACGTTCTCACCCACCCTCCCCTGTGCCGTGTGAAGACTAGTCCAGATGCTCTCCACATAGTTTTTATGATCATACGGCTTATGAGGGGCGGCGCAAAAATACTGGTGCTTATGAATCTCCCAGAGAACCTGATATGGAGAGGGCAGAGAAAAGAGTACCGGCAGCTTGTGAGAAGTTCTGGTACGCAAGACCTAAGTAACGGTACACCAAAGAGTAAAATGAAGACACGCCGGCCCACTTCAAACACTGGATCGCAACTTTTTTGGCTTGTTATCCCTCTAAAAAAAAGCAGTTGTCATGTTTCAGATGTTTATCAGTTGTTGGCAGCTCCACCATTTACAATGATTTCATTCAAATAATTAGTCAAGGCCAAAAGAAGACAAATTATCTAATATTTCACAAAGAAACCTTCATGACACCTCAGCTGTATCTTGTGACACTTTGGAGGGGCCCGACCCCTATACTGGAAACCACTGGAACTAAACTAATTGTAAATAAAGTAGTTAAAGCTCCACTTCAGGGGTGGGGGTGTTGTTCTGGCTCGTACCATCCCGGAGAGAAGGGTGAGGCTCCTGCCAGAGGGGGAGAGCAATCATGCATTTCTGATTTTTAATTAATGTAAATGATTGCCAAGCTCTCTGCTCCGTCTGTCTCTTTATCAATCAATCACGATAAGCCTTTAACTGTGCTTTGTGTGAGTCACCGCATCCCTCCACAGAAAAAAACATTTAAGAGAATGCGGGGAAGAGATAGAGCACACCACTGAACAGGTCTGGCGATGGAAGAAGAGCAGCGTATAGTCCTCATGCTCCATACGAAGCAGGGAATTAGCATTATCAGATTAATTAAGTTTCCACGCTGGGGTTTGGACTGAATAGTGTTGGAGATAAAAGTACATATGTGTGTGTGTGTGTGTGTGTGTGTGTGTGTGTGATGGAAGACTGGTGTGTCGTGAGGGTTGGTCTACATGAAAATCCAGCCGTGATATGCTTGAGAACATGCACACAGTATCGCCGCGGGAGTATTCTTTTTCAACGTGACTTCATTTGAGAAAAGCTGGCGATATTATTCCTGGCTGTGTCTATATTGGGGAATAACGCTTGCGGCATGTCATTAGTTACGGGCAAGGCACACCACAAAATCAACCTAGCTTCTCTCTAAGTTTCCATGGCAATCGCCATGCCAACGAATTAGAAAAATTCCTGTCCCCTTAACACACACACACACATTTCATCTCTTGACATTCCTTTGAGCTTCAAGATGTGATTTTTTAACTTGTCATGCCTTCAGGAGTCTTGCTTTGATGGTAACAAAACATCACCAACCTCTTAGCGGGGCTGAAAGGCTGACCTTTGACATCAGCAATTTGAAGCGTGGCCCCAGGGTCACACCTTGACCCCCTTAGGGGTCGGGCATGAATGAGGTGTGACGACGAGCCAAAGCAGGAGGGCAGGAAGGCGGGGCGCCAGCGCAGACAACATGCTTTCTGTCCTCTGTGTGTGTGACAGACGAGTCTCCTGTAGGAGACGCTGGAGGAGGAGACAAGTTGAAGTAGGTATGCTGTTTTTTAGAGCTAAACTAGGCGTGATCACAACTTGGGTTTTGCATTAGAGTTCATTCTTTACCTTGGAATATAGTAGTTTGACCAAACAATGCAAGTTCAACTTTAACTTGCTTTTTCCAGAGCTTTCAACTGTGCACACAGTCTTTATCAGCGGATGGAGTTTGCTTATCTGTCATGTTGTTGACATGCAAGCTCAGTAGCTGTCATGGTTTCATCCGTTGCACTTTTAGAACCTTTAATTCACGATGGCATACAGGTTGATTCGTTTCATTCTGAAAAGTCAGCTTTTTTCAAAACCAACATGGCTCAGCGCAAAATTTTGTTTCAAAACAAAACTCCTCATCTGTTCTCTGACGTGATTTTGACATCAGATGATTTGCTACGACTACACTTCATAGTGATGTGTGTTCAAACAGAGAGAGGCTGAAGCTTCACCTGTCACTGGATTAAAAATGAATGCCTCTGACTGCAGTAAATGCAGAAAAATAAAAACAATGTCCGGGTCCTAACATCTGTCATTAAAGGAATGAATAAAAATAAGACGTGTCTTCTTTCACACAATGACACTTAAACTCTGGGGCACATGAAGATTTTTCTGGAGCTTTCAGCTGTATCACAAGGTTGTGTTGCTCTGTTTACTGATTCTGTCTCCCTCTCATTCCCAGGGCATCATATACCTATGGCGTCTGATACCGATGCATAAGGCGCCATTTAGCGTCCAACAAACATCCCTATTTAAACCCCAAACAGTGATCTTTTGCTAAACGTAACCAAGTAGTTTTGTTGCCTAAACCTAAGTGACGCCAAGGTGTCCTGGCCAAGCGTCCGTATGGGACGAGTTGGGAATGACTAAGAGTTGGATTAGGATATTGGTGATATTAGTTAACTGCTAAGGGCAAAGGTCTCCAGTCAGATACTCATAGTTGGGGACTTAAACCTGCAGTAGGCAGAATGTTTTTGGCATCATTGGGCAAAAAAATCCATAGTTCAGCATATTGTAATTCAAGTGTTCTGAGAGAAAACTAGACTTCTGCACCTCTTCATGGCTCTGTTTTCAGGCTTTCTGCAGGTTCAACCCCTCTTCTACAATATATTTTAGGTAGTTAAGAAACTGACACCATTGCTGTATATCACTTGTCCACCCGACACCACTGCAAAATGTTATGTGTTAATGGTAAAAACAAATATCGGTTGATTTGTTTTATCATAATCTTCTACATTCTCAGATATGGGTATTATACTATTTGCTGTTCAATATCACAAATTACCTTTTACATGTGGGTGACATCACAGGTTTACATAATTCTAATTCTAGGCAGCTGCCTTTGAGGAGTATAATACTTCATATGGATTCAATTGGCCCTCATTAGAGAAGCAACCATTTGTTGTACTCACATAAGGCCAAACAGCTGGTTTGATACTTACAAAAATATAAAATTACAGTTTAAGGGTCATTGTGTGTTCCTTTGAGTTCACAGTCTTCAGATTCTTTAGACATATTTTCAAATGTTTTTAAGATAAAAAAAAAGAGGTTAAAAAAAAAACATGACAGGTTCTCTAGAAGAGCTCTTCGAGAACTCATGTTCAAGATATAAAGACAACTGGTATGTATGTTCGCTTGTCTAACAAACACAACTGGAGTGATTACTGTATTTCACAGGAACAGCAGCAGCAGCTTTGGTTTTACCCATCTGTGTATATGTCAGCCACAGCTACTTCAGCCAGCTTCTCTCCCATCTTCAGTCCTCTGCCAACTAGCATTAACTGCGTGTGATCATGAGGTAAGAAGCATGCCTTCATTCACTGTAACTCCCCCACCAGGAGCGTATGAGTTCACAAACAGCCTGCTGCACGTCTGAATGATGGCTGCGCAAATGCAAAGCGTCAGCGCATCACCTGACGAGGTATTAAACCCACAGTAGACTCCTGAATCACCTGAGGCATTTTAATTATGCTATGCTGTTATCGTGGCTGTACTGTGTTCCAAGTATGACTGCTGGACGGGGGATTTTTCTGAGAATCTCCCTGACGGAGAAAAATATTCATCACCACTGGCTCGTAGATGGTGTGAAAATGTGTTTGCCAGGACAAACAAGAGTTTGCCAGGACATGATGTGTGGAAATAGATGAGCCTGGAGTAAAAAGATGTTGAGATCTAAAGCAGAAATTGATGTGTGAAAGATGAAGGAGACAGATATGCACCGTATAGTAGCATTTAAACCATATGTATGTGTTTATGCATCTACAGTATGTGTGTATTTAGCCTACTATGTGAAGATGACATCATGTTGTGATAGTATGCAATGTCCCAAACAATCACGCAACACCCCAGCGGCTGGCGTTGGCAGGAGGGAGATTACTGTCAGTGCAGGAGGAAACCATTTTCTAATCATGTGGTACGCACCAAAGTCTTGTTTACACACACACACACGTCTAATCTGAGCGATGAGGGAATCTTTCGCCAGACATCAAATCCCACGATACAACATAACCAGAGCCATACGGACCGCTTGGAGAACGATTAGAAAGAATTAGCCTGCCGACGGACTGATGAATGGCCTGGTGGAACTGCATGATAACCGCTGTCCACCGCTTGGAGGACAGGATACTGCTGCCCTATATACTTAGCACAGTTCATAACGGGGAACGTGGGAATAGTAGTTTGTATGTGATTTAACTTGAAGAATGCTGACTGGGGAATGAGGACTACTAGTTGTTGTGAGGTTTGGCTTCTTGATTGTTTGCCATCACCACATTCACGACCCCTGATAGAAAGGCTGAATCCAAATGTCCAGACGGACCTGCACTAGCAGACTTGTTGGGCAGGAAGTAAGCAGGTGCTGAGGGTCAAATCCTTGACATTCAGTTACACTTTCACTTTACAAACCTAGTATTTTGAACCCAAACCACAATCTTTTTTTTTCCTAAACCTAACTAAATGGTTTTGTCGCCTAAATCTAAGCAAGTGTTTTTGTTTTGTGTTTACTGCGACCGTAGTGGAGCGTCATAGTTTGATGCGCTGGGCTACCCACTGTGTTTGGAAGTGACACCAAGGGGTCCTGACCAAAAGTCAGTATGTGACGAGTTGGGAGGAGAATGTGTTGGGATGTGATGATTTAACAAAAAAGGTACAATAATAAAAATGTAAATAAACAAAAAATGTGCACGCGCATGAATGTGTGGTACACTAATGGGTCCCGGTTCGGAGGTTGAAAATATGGTCACGGTACACCAGGCTATGACCAAATATTTTGCGCACATGCAGATCAATTGCACTGTTCTACATTCAGGAGAGACCAGACCTTTGACACTGTGTCAGACAGATATCAGAATCTAAAACCGACTTAAAGTGGCAGTAGGCAGTATATTTATGGTATCATTTGGCAAAAATTCCATAATAACCTTTCAGCATATTGTAATTCAAGTGTTCTGAGAGAAAACTAGACTTCTGCTCCTCCTCATGGCTCTGTTTTCAGGCTTTAGAGAATCTAGCCCCGTGACGGAAGACTTTGACCAATCGCAGGTCTTTTTATTGAGAGAGCGTTCCTATTGGCTGTCCTCCGGTCATATGACCAGAACTCGGCATTCCTTCAACAGATTTCACAATGGCGGCGGCGTCGCAATCTTTCTCAGTTTACAGCTAAACCGTGCACTACAAGATGATGCTGAAATCATTAATGAGGAGAGAAATAGGCATTAACGTAACAAAATATTGATTCATATTTGATCAGCGCTGCCTAGTTTGACCGTTTGGTCGGAGTTCGCGAGTGATTGACAGCCGGCTATCATAGACAGCAGATGGACAGCAGACCTCAGATCAGCTCTTACTGCTTGTTTTCCTCCGGTCTGTGAAATCTGGCAGATGTCGTTAGAGTACCGGAGGACACAGAGGCACATGATTTTTTTTCAGGTTACCTGTTTCGTGTACTACTGTCATGATATAGGGACCGTTTTATAAAAATAACTTTTTGTAATCATATTTGCTATAATCTCGCCTACTTCAGCTTTAACTGACAACATGTGTTTGTTTGTTTGTTTTTCCTAATTTGGCTGAACTTGCCCTTTAACACAGGCCTGGTTGCATCACTTACACTAAAAGGCAGGCACAGCATTGACATTGTTGTTAATAGCCTTGGTGTTGGCCCATAATATAATGACACTAAATTCTACGTGGAGCAACATGAACAAACTCACAAGCAGCGACGAGTGCCCGCGGCTGTACATGATCAAATGGTTAGAGTCGGTTCATTCTCCGGCCGCAGGTTCACGATCACTCAAGGGAATCCAGATCAAACAGCACTGCTTCTCTGGTGCAGCAGGCAGTTACAACCTCAAGTGGACAAGTTTTTTTTTTGACATGATGCGTCTGACATTGTTGATCATCTCCAGGAAAACAACCCTAACCATACACAAGTTATATAACCATGACCTAATTCCTCTGGGAAAGACATTATGAGATTCAAGTTGTATCTTTTTTTTTTTCTGTGCCTGACCTAAAAAACAGATTTTTGAAAGTCCTTTAACGCAGCAAAAATCAGTGTTGTGTTAAAGATTCTTCACAGAGAAGCTTCACTTATTTATTCCTCTTGAGTTTTGATAACACTTTTGGGATGTTTCACTGCTTGGAAATCTTGCAAACTGATGCATCTTTAATTAGGGAAAAAAAAATGTATACGTATTTTTAGTTCTGATTTCATCATGAGCATTTCATGTATTCCATTCATGAAATCTTCCAATTAATTTCATTACCTCATTTGATTCTCAGTAAGTGGAAATCAGTATTGATTGCATCTCACTTATCAGAATAATACTTCTGCAAACTAAAAGTTCCAAAAAAAAATGTTTCTCACCACGAATGAAGAAGAGATGTCATTAAAACACGCCGCTCCTCACCAGACTGATTAACATCTCACAGACAACTGCTTAAGAAGCCACAGGTGTACTATCACATGACCTCATCAAGAGGAAAGGATAGATCAACACCGCCTTTCCCCTCGAGGCATTTGGAGGTACGGTCGTACAAAGTGAAGGAGCCCCTTGGTTTGAATATTCCAATAGATCGACTGTTCTGATACGCTGTCCAGCTGTTTCATTACAACGTTCAAGAGGAATTCAAGAGTCCACAGACTGAAATGCAGTTGACATGTCTCCAGTAAAAACATTATAGAATGTGTCATATCTATGCTAATTGGTATACCGTATTTCCCAGCAAAATAGAAAGTAATTCCTATTTACGAAAGAGATATGAGACATGTTATCTCTAAACATGGACCTGTTTCTTTGCTGTCACAGCTCTCTAAAAATATGGAAACAATGGTGGAAATATTATAGAATATTAGATGGTTTCATCACAACATATACTGAACAGAATCACTGTTTTAGGACTAACAGGAGGACATATCATATAAACATATAAATATAGAGCCTATAATTAAACTCCAGAAAAGAGCTATTAGAATAATATATAAAACTTCTTACCGTTAAACTACAAATCCATTATTCATAAAGTCAGGTATCTTAGAATCTTTGGATATTGTGCATGACAGAGACATTAGAAATATTTTTCCGAGTTAGGAATAAAAGCCTTCCTGTTAGTATTCAAAACAAATTTGAATTAAGAGAAAGACATTATAATTTTAGAGGGTTGAGTATTTTTGAAACAGGTAAAGTGAGAACCAATGTAAAATATACATGTGTCTCAATTTTGGGAGTCAAATTATGGAACGGGTTTAGTGATGAGTTGAAATTTTGTAGCTCTCTATTGAGCTTCAAAAAAAGCCTTAAAATGTAAAATAATTAAGGATTACAGTGTAAAATCATTAAAATGTGAAATAGGTAAGGATTACAATTTAGAGTTGTTGTTTTTTTTGTCCTTTGTAATGCTGATATTCTAGGTTATTTTATGGATTGTATAGGATAGGCAAAAGTAAACCTTGGGGCATGATTGAAATAAAACTATTCATTCTATTCTATATCAACTGCATGAACAAATAATGCATATCCAGTGGGGGTATTTCTCAGAAACACATTTCATACTTTAGACCCGAGTTTACTCCTGAGGATATTAGGAATATATGGCATTAGAGGGGTTACACACTCATGGTTAAGTAGCATTAATGGAAAACCTTTGAAGGCTACTTGTGTTGTTCCCTGGGGCTCTGTGGTAGGCCAGTTATTGTTTGTTTTGCACATGAAATATCTATATAATGTTTCCAAACATTATTTTTATATGGAGAGGAGAGGAATTTGTTTTACTGTGGTGAGAATTTGAAACAACTTTTGGATACTGTGGAATTGAAATGTCTAAAGAGTTTGTTTGATTTTCACAAAGTATCATTTAATTTAAGGAAGACTATATACTATTTTATCACATAACAAGTCTACATAACAAACATGATAAATTCAAATATATATATGTATATATATTTTGTTGTACATTTTATACTGATTACTTTTATGAATGTATGGTGAGATACAAATAAACCAAATGCAAATCAGTTTTTCATGCGTCCAAATGTGCCATAAAAACTGTAATCAAAACTACTTATTAATAACCAACAAACCCACTTTTTTTTATTAAATTAAAAACCTTTCAGAGACTTTAAAACAGCACAAATCAGGTGTTAAGTCAAGACTAAATTGACCTGAAAGTATCCCAAACTCTCTGAACCACATGACACTTCTAAATTGGACAGCTGTGTCTTGAACAATCAGTAACAGTTATAGAGACTGGCGGCAATGATTAACCCATTATGTAAGTAATCCATTAAGTGAGCTTCCCTACCCTGATGATTATACAGGACGAATAAGAAATTACCTTCAGTAATGACTTGGTTTAATAGGTTAATAGGCAGGGCTGTTGATGGTTTTATGTGTGCCTGCTCATTCACACTGAGTCGTCATATCTAGAAAAAAATGCCAGTTTCTGTCCATAATGTGGTTCTTAAGTGTTGTTCTCATATACACGGCATGTTGTATGAGCAAATGCATTGTCACCCAGCCACCCAGGCTCATTATTTTTTATTTCTTGTGGGGATCAACCATTAACAGTGTTCTGGGCCCAGGCTCCCATGTTTAAGTTACACTGAGGTGATTATTTGGGTAAAAGGGCAGTAGACGGTTCCAGGATGTGGAAATTATGATGCTGCAGAAAGACCGGCAGCAAAATGGCGGCATGCCCACTCCGAAAAAACTTGGACTCATTCTAATTTGTCAAGTCCCAAGCAGCTTATAATAAATTGGAGCTGCCCCGAGCGAAAACGCTCCCAACAACTCTCGTCTAATATCAACAAACACGGTTCCAGGTCTAAAAATGAAAAACGGAAAAGCTTAGTCGCCTGGCGTTCTCCACCCGACCGCTCTCCCCCTCGCGCATTCTTTGCTAACGAGGAGAAAAGGAACACCAAACTCTTTTCTGAAACAGTCTGTAAAACAAAGAAGGGATGGGGGGGGGGGCTGTTTTTCAGTTTCCTCATCAGGAACACTAACAAACACTGTCTCAACCCATTTGCAGTGAGGAGTGTGGCAGTGTGTGTGCCGATGCATACCTGCCTGCATGTATTATGTGCCGGTGTATGACTGTGCATATGATACCGTATGTGTGCATGTGCCTTCACGCCTGTGTGCACACACCTGTGAGTGCACGTGTTACGTGTGTGTGTGTGTGTGTTGTGCTTTCATATTGTAAGGAGGAACAGTACACCAGCGAGGCCCAGAGGCCCTTTGGCCCCCGCATTATCCATCTCTCACTTACAGGGTCACAGAGGCCAATTGGCCCTTTCCACTGCTCTGGTTCCTCCCTCAGGACCACCATTTGTGTACGGGACAGGCAAACGAGGGGGCCGACGGGGATCATTTCAGGGCCTTTCTGCTCTTTACTGTCTCCTGTTTCCCTCACCTTTCTTAATGGCTGTCTTCAGTGTCACTCAGTGCCTCAGTTCCCCTAACGACAGACACTTTTTTAGGCAAAGTGCACAGGCTGACAGTTAGCTTGTGTATTATAAAATAAACGAGTCATTTCAAACAGGGAAAAAAATATTAGATCAAAACAATATATCACTTTGTAGTGCATGTTATTTTATCCAAATCATTAGCATGCTTTTCTGTCAGCGAATTAAAGAAAACTGTAAGGTCAAACTGACAGTTTGCATTTTCTCTTGGAGTTCATCATTGTAGTCGTATGAATGTGAAACTTTCCACACACCACTGGAATTTGATGGAATCATCTGTTAAAAGCTTTACAGTGTTACAATCCAAAATCAAGTCCACTGATTAGGTAGGTACTGATTAGACACTGACAACAACAATAATATCAATATCATGTGCAATACTACTTTTTACATTTGTATGTGCAATATCACTGTTCATTGTAATAATATTAATGTCCAACATGTGCAATATTACTTCTTTTTCTGTTTTTTAGTTTACTTCACCTTTTTTATTTTTACTTATCTTATTTACTCATTTTCCTAAATGTATCTTACTTAATTGTTATTCTTTTAGGCACTGGTGCTAGAAATAGTACTTTTTTGATTTTATACACTTGTATTTTATACGTTTGAATTTGTTGTAATTTTGTTGTATAGAGTGGGGACATTTAAAATATACGTGGATCACATTTTATTCCTTGTTGTTGCAAAATGAGCAGTTTGAGAAACTGTTGACTTTAAATTTGTGTTAAGGGAAAGAAAAATGTATCAGTAGCTACTTTACATATATGAACTATAGCATGTGCTAGCCAGCTAATTAACTAACAGCAACTACCTAATACTCAGCTAGGCAGGAAGATTAATGCACCTAAGCAGTGCTTCTTTTCCATGAATTCTGTCTATAAAGGAAACATCAGAAAAGCTTCAGTTTTTGGTCACTTTTAAAACGTGACATTGATTGAGTGTGTGTCAGGGCACAGCAGACGTGTTGACTTGTCAAACACAGCTGTAACTGATAACATAGTTAATCGCTGCTCCACCATCTTTCACATCATTAGTTCCACCTGCTTTTCCTGCTTTGACAAATCAAAATGTCTGCTTGTTACAGGGAGGTTCGTCTCTGGAGATTAAGCGCACGCATGCAGACGAATGAAGCTGTGCCAAGTGGGGTCAACCACACACACACACACACACACACACACACGTCTTTGCTATTGGTTGAGGCTGAAGTTGAACTTCACGCGATGCAAAGATTCAAATTTTGTGTGACCGTGCCCTGAGGCTTGATTTTTATTTGACTTGATTTATTTTAATTTATTTGAAAATGCCAGTACTCCTCTCTCTCTCTCTCTCTCTCTCTCTCTATCATTCCCTCTCTCGGCCGGTATCGGCAATCTCTTGCTCCTATTTATTTAATTTTTATCAGTTGTGGTTTTATTGCTATTATTTTACTTACTATGCATATTCTATAGTAGGCCTATAATACTCCAATAACATTCACACTGGAACATTATTGGGTTAAAGTGGTGTGTTAGTATATTTACCCATGTAGTGTTAAAAGTGCTTTCCTGTGTTATTTGTAGTATTGCTCTATAATATATTATAGGAAGTCTATAGGCTGGAATCAACAGCAGCAAACCAGCCAGACAGGCAGGTATACCTGCAGAGCTGAGGTGTGTGAGCTCTTCATTCAGGTTTTAGGAGCAGAGTCCCAGTCAGGATGCTACCATTATTCTGAATATAAAAGATACTAGGAGATATTGGGTTTGGGGGTCCTCCTCCTAGAAAATTTGACTTGTGCAACTTTACATAATTTTACATAATTGATAACTCCAATAAAGCTTAAAGACAAAACTTACTATAGTTGAATAATTGCATTTTATTATTTACGCATATCACAGCCCTCGTCTGAACATTTAATTATTCTGAAAATGTTTGCTATGTAAAATCATATGGGACTATAATAAAGGGATATACAGTATATATATATATACATATATGTATATATATACATATATATATGTATATGTATATATATGTATACACATATACATATATATACATATATATATATATGTATATATATATATATATACATATATACATAAAGGGACGTGAAGGACGTAGGCTATTGTATCGATAAATTACAGCAGCGCCGTTCTGACCCCCCCTACCCCGTCCCGCTGTCGGCTCGTCTAGATGCTCTCTACATAGTTGTTATGTTCATACGGCGCAAAAAACGCTGGCGTTGTGCCATATGATTATGAATCTCCCAGAGAACCTGATATGGAGAGAGCAGAAGAGAGTACCGGCAGCTCGTGAGAATGCCGGTGCGCAAGAAAAAGTCAAGAAGTGCTGGTAGGGCGTACGGGTGCGTACCAGCCCCACTTCAAGCCTTGCTTTTGTCCATTAAAGTGGTCCTGAAAACTGCTGTAGCTGCTCAGTATACAGCCACAAAACCACAGTGTTCACAGGTACACATCACTCGGTAAGCACACAGACACACACACAGCAGCCACCCATCCAGCCCTGTCCTGGATGTATCATGTCCCTCTTCCTCCAGCAGTGTGTCTCAGAGAGCAGCCAGCCTGTTGTTGTAACTAATCCCTCACTTCCACTCCCCTCAGTCAGGGTAAATATATACTGGCCCAGCCTGTCTGTCTGTCTGGCCCTGGGCCTGCCCTGCCCTGCCCTGCTGTGCACACACACACACACACACACACACACACACACACACACACACACACACATAGGAACTTCTCCTTTACATTAGTGAGATGGCGTGGGGCCGAGCAAAAGTTGAGCTACTTAATAGTTTGTGTTGGAAAAAAAAAGGTGTGTTTGGCAGACCTGTGTGTGAGCGAGTTTTGGGGATACTTGTGCGTGTGCGTTGGACTAAATGTGTATTGTGTTGAGTGTAAGGACGTAGGTGTGTGTGTGTGTGTGTGTGTGTGTGTGTGTGCAGCTCTGCTTGTACAGTAAACAGTGCAGTGTGTTCACATAATGGGGTTTTACAAGTGTATCTGTGTATGTGATCTTGTCGTGCGTGTTTATGCGCCTGTGCGACAGCCTGAGGGAAAACCAACCTCATAATTCTCAGGTTTTTACTTTGACTGGTGGAGCAGCAGCAGGCAGGTTAGGGTTTGCCCACACAAAGTCGGCATAATGAGCACCTGGGAGATAAATAATGGTAATAATGTGGCACTTAATTAACTCCCTCGGGGGGAATTATCTTTTTTCTGTTGCCTTCCCCGCACAGGGAGGTCAGAAGTCAGTATGGATCCAGTGTCATGCACAAGGAAACCACAGCTGGGTGGATACTAGCCTCTACAGGCGCTCGAAACTAGGTCTGGTATTTGAAAGACTTTGGCAGCAAACTAATGTCTAAAGTTTATTCAAGAAATTAGTTTTAGACACAAAACAACTGAGAAAATACATGGACACCCTGCACTAAGTGAGCCTTCTGTCCAAGAAAGTACTCGTACAACTCACGCTGGACGCGCCATACAGACGGAAGACACAGGTCCTGTTCATGCAATTCATTTGCACGTCAATATATATTTGTTTAACAGTTGCTTTTGTCATTTTATACAGAACATGAATATTACGCTGCGAAAAAGCAACGTAGTTCTATTTCGGAATGATTTCTCTGAGCTTCTGTACCGCGAATAAAGGCATCGACCAATCACGTTGTGCGTGAACGGGTTGAGTTGTTCCTATTTTAATGAAATAAGACGACAAACCTTATTACTCCTTTCAACCTCGACAAAGGCAGCGCATACCAGATCCACTCCTTCTGTTCTTACATTTCACAATAAAAGCCCTATAAGACATATGATAGTCACAAGCGAGTGTTTTGCATGTTTGTGTCGTTTATTCATCACGCCCCTACTGTCTGTTCACACCTGGTATTAGAATGCGTCTCCACATGCGTCTCAAGTCTCAGACCGAATGTGGTATGAGCGATCGAATCGCATCCTCAGTGTGCCCTTTGTGCATTCACACCTGTACTTAGAGCTGTCACTCAGGACGCATGTTGTTGCCAGGCCTGAACAGGGCCACTGTCGTGGTATGGTAGCCGAGATGCAGTGATCCAGGGAGCAAATGTAATAAAATTGATGCTGTTTTGGGGCGCTGACGTGTTAAATGCTGGGAAATAGTAAAGTGGCGTATCCAGACAGATTAATGTGTGATGAGTGCATCAAGACACCACCAGTGTGTGGGTTTATATAGAACACAAGCCTTATGTGCTTGCAGTGTGTGTTGCCCTTTTAGAATTATACTCAGAAAACTGTAATATGTAGCCAAGGTTTGACATGACATCATCAGAAAAATGACAGCCTCCAACACCCTCTTGTTAACGTTTCCCTGACAAGTGACGAGTGTGCTGCTGCAACATGTCTGAGGTTGGAGGTCGGGGTGTGTTGGGCATACAAAGCATTTGACTTTGATATAGGACACCGCAGTTTGCATTCCATCTCCAACCAACAGTCAACTTCTCATTGAACTGGCTATCGTTCCCCGATCTAAACAATGTTGCAGCTAACCTGAGAATGAACTTCAGGCAGTTAGTATTGCACCATGAAATTGGACAACTCATGAGAAACAGAAACAAAAACAAATAAAAATCAAAGCAACAGTCGCTGAGATATCCTGATGTAGTATGGGTCATACATTTCCCATCATGTATCAAACTTATTAGTTTTAGAATAGATTGTGTTTTCAAACCCAGACTGATATAACTCCAGATGACATCATCAGTCTTTGTAAAGCTAATCCAGAGCTTCATAAGACATCATACAACTGTTTTTTGCAGTTCATGTAGTTTTAGTTGCCTAAATGTAGCCTAAAAGCTATATTCACCTACATTTGTACTATAACAGATCCCATATTTGCAACCATGTCTCCTAGAATATGTTTACCTATACCTGGATTACGTTCAGAGGAGTTTCTTGAATGAATGAATGAATGAAGAGCTACATTGATGTACCAGACTGAGGATTGCGTTCTGAGTCCCCCTATGTAGTTAGGTTTAGGCAACAAAAGTGTTGTTTTATGCGTTTCTACTAGAACATGTTTACATGCTGTCATGTTAAAAAAAAACTCTATGATCCTCATACTGTCGGCCTGAATATGCCTGTATTTACCCTCTGTCTTAAATGCTCCGTTTTAGCTCATTTCGATAGCTTTAGCTTGTTTCAAATGCAGAGTTTCTGAATACGGGCTGTATGTATTTCCCTGCGGATTGAGTGTTTCGATACTTTCACAGTATTTATATAGGACTTAAGCCTGCTTTATAATAAAGAAACGTGAAAATCTCACTTTTTTTATAATATGGGACCTTTAAGGTTAGGGAAAGATTTTGGTTTTTGTGAAAGACTTTTTTTTTATATCAAACCAGATCTTTCCCTAACCTTAACCAAGTGGATAATATATTGCAAGATTGGATATTAGATGGGAAACAAAAGAAATATGTTGTTGATGCACATTTTACTGATAAGTTTAATATCAACATGAGTGTTATTTGCCAGATATGTCAATTAACAACATTTCCTCATTATGTTAATTCATAATTCTGTAATTGCCTCTCTGTGTAGAAGTTTGCATGGTTTATTGGGGCCTGTCTTTCCCGTGTCAGATTAAAATTGACATGCACACATTCACAGGTAACAGTGTAGTGGATGTGACGGTTCCGGATGGTGAACGATATCTTCGTTGGTGCTCTTTATTGGAATTAGTTGACGTGATGAATCCTCTCACGGGTTGCTCTGGCAGCTCAAGGTGTGTTTACTGCTCCCAGTGGTCGACACACGTGTCATTTCCAGCTGAACTCTGGGACCTGGATTTTAAAAAAAGCACTTACCATTACACAGGCGGAGCCAAATCAATGCAGGACTGAAATCCTCAGGATTAAAACTTGAAACAGATCTCAACCACAGAAATGGCAGCTCAGCAGGCTATTTTAGAAAAGTTTCAGTAACAGTGACATGCATGAACCACCTGTTTTTTTGTCCAGTTTAGATATGAGGGTTGGGTTGAGCCTCCATAAAAAGATGGGTGGGCAGCCTCCTGCAGTGAGAACACAAGACTACTTCCCAGCTCCCACTCTGCTTCTTCTTAACAAACCCCCACAACCTCCTCTCACCCTTCAACTCCACACTCCCCCCTAAGGAGCCTGATCAATAATTCCACTAGACTGGAGCCCGAAAAAGTCAGCTGAGGAGAGGAATGCACTTGGTGGGAGCCTTCAAAGTGCTTCTTATGGTGGTGCTGGTAATGAAAGGAGCTACAGCATATGCTTTGCTGCAAGAAAACCTTGTATCTTCTATCAAGTTCCAAAGGAACCGAGAACAAAAAAAGTTTTGGCAAGTTTGTTATGAAACAACGCAGCAGGTTATAAATGGGCTCTCTGTGACACATTGTCATCCCCTGACAGACAGGCCTGCCCTTCAGCTTTAACCGTATCAAGGAATGTCCAAAATGTAAGGAGTTAAGGGGTTTCAGTGCGACAGCAGTGATGTGTGTTCTTGTATTTGGCATACTGATCAGGGGCTTGAACTACTGTGTGGGAGAACTCCCTAGCCCCATTCATTATTCAGGGGAGTGTGAGAGATATCTGCTTCCCAGATTACTTTTCCTCTGAGGTGGAAGAGAGAAAGAGATGAGGAGAGAGAGGGGGGGAGGGAGGGGAGGGGGAGAGTGAGGGAGGGAGTGAGGGAGGGGAGAGGGAGAGAAAGAGAGAGAGGGGAGCGAGATAAGGGGAGAGGGAGAGAGGGAGGGAGAGAGAGACGAGGAGAGAGAGAGACAAAGAGAGAGACAAGGAGAGAGAGAGAGACATAAAGAGAGGGGGGAGACAGAGAGAGACACAGAGACATTTTTCTCTGTCTTGAAATGTGGTTATATTAAAAAAGCATGTAGATCTATTTGTTATTATTGTCACATGTAGATTTGCCTTCATTAACATCAGGGTATTATTAGTGACTGTGATATTTCAAGATGTGATAGTTTGGGTGTTCTGAAGTAGGGTTGTATGAGGTTCTTATCCATAGTAGGTGTATTACTTACAGTAGATGAAAGGTCGGTGTGCCCCCAGCATTAAAAAAACAGACAGGAGCACCGACACCGGAGCAAAGCAATACAGTGCTGTGGACGGGGACCACATATTTTAAGCCAGCTAAAAAAATTATATCCATTTCAGTGTACGCTATATTTAGAATATTTTCCGACAGCAAACTGAACTGAGAGTGAAACATACTGTATTTATCAGTCTATACTGTTTTTGTCATCTGAGCCTGCTGGCTTTGGAGAGAGCATAGATAAGTTTCACTTTCAGTTTAGTTCCCCTGTCGGAAAGGAGAAGGAAAGGGCTGTGTGACGGCAAGATAAAGCGCTAAAAATATTCTAAATATATCCTACACTTAAACGGATATTGATTTTGTTTAGGTGAGCCTTTCTTTTAGGTGGCTAAAATATGATTTTCTGCTGTCCACAGCACTGTATTGCTTTGCTCCGGTGTCGGTGCTCCTGTCTGTTTTCTCGATGCCGGGGGCACGCAGTCCGTCATCTACTGTAAGTAACACACCTATGGATAAGTGCCTCATACAACCCTACTTAAAAACACCCAAACTATCACTTGCACATACCCAGTGAAACAGAATATTTGAGCAGTGTACAGTTACAAGAGGGATTTAAATCAAATCCTTTGCATTTGATTGGACTGCTAAAAAAGCGGGCGGGCTTCGAATGGAGCGTGATATGGAGCCTCCGCCCTTTCCGCTAAAAGTTTCAGATTGATTGATGGATGGATGTCTTGATATTATTGGTTTAAATTGGTTGGTACTAGCTCACGTAAGCACACGTCATATGTTGTTTCACAGGAAGAAGAGATGATTGGATTTTGATATAGGTATGATTAAGAATGTGTAATACAAGACAGTGGACCTAGGCCTTTATTGTTTGTCTTTTGTCTTATTTTCTGTTAGCTTAGTGCATGGGTGGTCAGCCTGTGCAGTGTGCATGGGTGGTAGCAGGAGATGTGCAAAGAGGTCAGAGTTTCATGCAAATGAGGTAGCATGAGGTGAGGAAATGTAAAACCCTGCCATGTAATCCCTGAAAAATTAAACATAAATATGCTTTGCTACATCATTGACCCATATGACCTCACTATGCATGTACTGTAGGTGTACTGCGCAGTCCAGCGATCTATTCACGCTTCCAGTAAGAGTTCATGACCTGAGAAGTTGTTTACTCGAGGAAATGTAGAAAACTGAAAAAAAAAAACAGCATTTAATAAAACATGAGTTTCTAGTTGCATCAGATATATATACAAGTGTGTAAGCTAGAGGTAGATTAAATTAACTTTAAGGATAAATTACTTATGAGGGTAGTTCTATGCAAGCAACTGGATATTAAATTTCGACTAACTGTTGACGCTTTAGTTCCTCTGATATCAGAGGAAGAAAACACTAAATACAACATATCTTACTAGGTTAAACAAACAAAACACACAGTATAGTACACACAAAAACTACATCAAATGAATGTAGCAGTAGACATTAAACATCTTGTAGTATACTGTTTAGCTGTAAAATGAGGAAGTTTGCTCCGGCTGGTGGGCGGTGCTTGGTATTTCCTCAACTGATCTCAACATGGCTGCTGGGTCACAAAACTTCCTCATTTGACAGCTAAACAGTACACTACAAGATGATTCTGAAAACATTTGAGGAGAGAAATAGGCATTAACGTAACAGAATATTGATTCATATTTGATCAGGAGTTTGCGAGTGATTGACAGCTGCTCAGAGACGGCAGACTCCAGATCAGCTCTGATTGGTTGTTTTCCTCCGGTCTGTGAAATCTTCCAGATGCCATAAGGAGCACCGTAGGACACCGGAGGACTCAGAGGAACATGATTTTTTTCAGATTACCTGTCTCATGCTCTACTGTCAGGATATATGTTTCTATAAAAATAACTTTTTTTTAATCATATTTGCTCCAATTCTACCCACTGCTGCTTTAATAGAGAGCTATTAAAAGTGAACCTGTCTGGGCATCTGGCACCCGTTGATGTCTGTATTCAAGAAAAAATTATATACAAAAACATACATGGATTTTACAGTGCAAATGTATATTTGATCTCCCCCTGCTGCCAGAATCTTTACCACAACAATGTTCCTGAAAGTTGATCCCCCTCAGTGAACACAGCGAGCGTCGACTCACACAGCGCCAGACACAAACTGTTATGCACACACTAGTACCTCGGGAATACACACACTAATTTTGATGACAGACGAGAAGGAGACTATGATGGGAGTCCCTGATGACAGGTACTGTCGCGCTTCTGTCTGCTGTGTACGACAGAGCAGGAGCTGTAAACTATAGTGTTGACGTCTCTATCTCTATCTCTATCTGTGGGGGTGTGTGTGTTCTCTATCAAAGGCCACTGAGGGACTAATCAAGAAAATCTCGACTACAAGTCCCTCATTGGATGTATGCTCAGCTTCACTGTGATATCACATCAGTTCACAAAAATGGTTCGCATTGTTAAAAGAAAATCTAAATACTGATTTTTAATCAGTCATGTTAAATCACAAACACTTAACTGAGATCAACTAACACAGGAGCTTAATATAGCGTACTTCAACCCCGTCTAAATCAGTTTTAGATACAGGGCTCACAGTTCGGTACGCTACGTGACACTTTGGCAGAAAATAAACTATGATACTTGTTTATTCCTGCGGTGGCATGTGCGACCATTGTTACCACTCTTAGTTCTTAGGGTCCTGGTATGCTTGTTCACTCGTCAATTATTGCCAAATATCCCAGCGTGATCTCATGGGAAGGCGTATAAATAGCACGCTACTGTTAGGGACATTTCGCGTGTCAGGTCACACATGTTAAAGGGGACATATCATGCTCATTTTCAGGTTCATGCTTGTATTTTGTGTTTCCACTAGAACATGTTTACATGTTTTAATGTTAAAAAAAACCACATTATTTTTCTCCTCCTGTCTGTCTGAATGCATTCACGCTCTGTTTGAAACTCTCCGTTTTAGCGCATTTCATCGGAATGGCAATGGAATTGTGTTGCCTTGAAACAGCTTGGGTCCATGTGTACTTCCTGTCAAAAAACTGGAACACACTTAGTATGTTTATATTTCAAACTGTGAAATGGTCTAAACATTGTAGATTTGTGACATCACGAATGGACAGAAATCCTAACGGCTTGTTTCAAACACACAGTTTCTGAATACGGGCTGCGCGTATTTCTCCATGGATTGAGTGTTTTGAAATTTTCACAGTATTTATATATCACTTAAACCTGCTTTATAATATAAAAGACATGAAAATTTCACTTTTTACAATATGGGACCTTTAAGCTTTTCACTTCACTTCTCGTTATTTAACACCCCATTCTCATTACATTTTAAGCTTTTTGCGTGACATTTGAAAAATGGTTAACGTTGTGCATTCAAAACTCCTCAGTTAGGTTTAGGAAAAGATCATGGTTTGGGTTGAAACAAGCACGTTTGTTACGTAAATTCAGTTACGTACGTAACTTAAGTAGTTTAACATGACAATACAACACAATAAGTCTTTTGACTTTTGGTTTCACACCGGACAAGAACAGCGGCCTCCTGGATGAAAGTCCACGCCAACCTCCTCTTTATGCAGAGTTACCCACTCTATTCTTACTCTACTCGCTCTGAGCATCTATTGCCGCGGTGTGAAATGACACGCAAAAAGCAAAAAATTGTGTAGCGATAACGAGAAATGACTTAAAGGAACAGTGTGTAACATTTCAGGGGATCTATTAGTAGAAATGGAATATTATCATTATGTTGTCATTAGTGTTTAATCACCTGAAACTAAGGATAGTTGTTTTCGTTAGCTTAAAATGAGCTCTTCGTATCTACATATAGGGAGTGGGTCACCTTCACAGAGTCCTCCATGTTGCACCACCATGTTTCTACAGTAGTCCAGAACGGACAAACCAAACACTGGCTCTATGAGAGCCTTTCACGTTTTACGTTACCTGAAGGCCAGAGTAATTCTCCGACACGCTTGTGAAACTGCGGAAAAGAAAATGGTAATTTCCAGTGCTTCCATCCTCTACTGGTATGCAAGTTGAGTGCATTGAGATAAATAAATGGTTGTTCTAATCCTCCATTAAACCTTGGCAGAAGAGGAGGACCTGAAACGGGGGAAAAACAAGTGTATGTGATGGAAATATGACATTTAAATATTTGTATTAATGTGAGGAAGGTTACAGTCTTCTCATCGCATAAAAACAGATTTGCAATATTTAGACTTTTTTTTTTTAGCTCACGGTGTTTCCATGAGTACACGTTGTACACAGCACAGCACACAGTGACATTTAGTTTCTGCATTTAACCCATCCTAGTATTAGGAGCAGTGGGCATCTAATATACAGCATCCGAGGAGCAGATTGGGGATCCGGAGCCTTGCTCAAGGGCACCTCGGCAGTGCCAGTCCAGCGAGCAGTTCACAGTCTGTACTTGGTCCATGCGGGGACTTGAACCGGCCACCCTTCGGTTCCCAAGCCAAGTCCCCACGGACTGAGTTACTCACAGGAGAAGCACATTTAGACCAAAAAGGTCTAAAGCCAATCTACTTGATTTTCTGAAGTGCATCTCACACGAAGACGATGAGATGAAGATGAAGGAGAAGAAGACTAAAGCAGCTCTAAACTAATCTGAAGGCTCGAGGTGGAATTCTGGTTAGTCAGAGTTTCATGACTACACCGATATACAGAGACAGGGTAAAATAAGAGAAACTGGAGTTCCTTTTAAGTTTGGTTATCTAAGGCGCCACAGACAGCCACTGCTTGTTGTCACAGCCAATGTCAGGGGAACCCCGCTGAGTCTTAAGACAGATGGAAAACCCTGTCGAAATGAGTCAGAAATTCACTTCATATCCAAAAACTGAAGGCTTGACTTTGAAAAAAAAGATGCTCTATGTTGCTCAAATAGCTAGCTCATCAATATTTCAGCTCTATAATGCACATTTTTCATGTTTTTTACTGTTTTAAGTGGCGTGGCTCCAGGGATGGCAATGAGTCAGTCCACCACTGAGGTGGACTGAAATGTCTCAAGCACTATTAAGATCAACTGCCTTTAAATTCGGTACATCCATGGTCCCCAGAGGATGAACCCTCTGACTTGTGACCGGTGGTCACTTGACCTTTCATAGCTCCATCACCAAGTCAGCATTATAATTTGGCAAATACCTCAGTTTATGAACAAATACTTGCAAAACTACGTTAGCATGCATATACACTAAACTAAGATGGTGAACATGGTTAATGTTATACCTGCTAAACATGCTAGCATTGTCATTGGTAGGCTCTTAGTCCTGTTATTGGTCGATTAGCCCAAGTCAAATACATGTATTTCTGTATCTGAATACCAGTGTGTATATCTCACACATGTTCTCTTTTCGTTTGCTCTTCCATGCTGCTGAGCTGGTAAATAAGTAGGTGGGTGAACTCCTGCTGTTTTAACTCTCAGGTTTGATCACAGTGGTAATACAGTAAAACCCCTTTTTCTACTAAAATTAGCATGTATATGCAGTTATTTAAACACCGGAAAACCTGCTAAAAATAGACGATAGACTCCTTTACCATTGCCAGCAGGTGAGTCTGCCTTTGTGTTTTTTTTTTTTTTTCTGGTGTGTCATGTCACTTCATGAATATGCCTGAAAACAGGGTTAGTACACAGTGAAAATATTACAGTGGCTAGTCCTTTTTTTATGTTACTGATTCAGTCTCTCTGTCAAACTCTCAAATCAGAGTTGGTGATTGTTGGAACAGTGAGTCTTATTTTCTGTCGAGTTTGGAAAAAATACGTTTTATAAAGATGGGCGAGGTAAAATGACTGTTAGAGTCAATGGAGTCTGGTGGCTTAAAGGAGAGCATATAGCGGCTGTTTCTTTTCACATCTAACTCAGTGAATTAAGAGTTTATTTCGACCCAGAGTTGGTGATTGTTGGAATGGCAGAAAGACTAACCCAAGACGGGTTTGATGAGTTTTATTTAGTTTCTGTCGAGTTTGAATGACGTGTTTCGATGATCAGCGAGGTCAAATCACTGTTGTCTGGAGTCTGGTGGCTTTGAGGAGAGCTTATTAATTGTATTGTTTTGTACATTAGTAAATTATAATGATTTTCCAAATCCCTGTTGATTATATGTAAGGGCCACATTACATACATACATTGTTGTGAAAGTATCCCCGTGCTAGCTGTACATTATCCCGTTTATTACACTGCTACTTACTGAAGAAATTAATATTTTGACACAAAAACGGTCCACCAGAGTCCGACATCAGAACTGCGCCCATAGCAACGGTCTTCTATACATAGCAACGGTCTGCTATACATAGCAACGGTCCGCAGAATGATTGACCAATCAGAATCAAGTATTCAACACAGCCGTGTAATAATTGTTATATAACATATATAGCACACGTCGCATAGCATCGCACCCAAAACGGGGCAAAAATTAGTGCGTCCTCCCGGGTGTCATGTTTCCATCACTGCCGATCGCAGCTAGAGCCGATAAACAGCCGTGAATACTGCTGAGTCATTTGTCCCGGGAATGAAATCCCCACTAAAGACAAGAGCCAGATGTTAGTGGGTGTTGTTAGTGGTTATTTTGTCCAGTGGGAAAAGAGCTTAAGCGTCCTTTTAAAGTGTCCTTGAGCAAAACACTAAGCACCTGCCTGCTCAGGAGTGTGTGTGGTAAAAGGTAAAGTATTATTGTAGAGACTTCTAAAAGAAGTATATGTACAGGTGCTTGGATGAGTTTCTTTATCTGGCAGCGCAATGCTGGTGGTTGTTTATTCAAGTGTGTGTGTGTGTGTGTGTGTGTGTGTGTGTGTGTGTGTGTGTGTGTGTGTGTGTGTGTGTGTGTGTGTGTGTGTGTGTGATATGGTATTGGGCTGCAGCAGGTGTGTTTTAAGCCTACCTTATAGCAATGTTTATACTATTCAGGGTGTCCAAATTGCTTTGTTTGCTACCTTATGTTTGCTTTGTTGGTTGTGGGTGTGTGTGTGTGTGTGTGAGAGAGAGAGAGAGAGAGAGAGAGAGAGAGAGAGAGAGAGAGAGAGAGAGAGAGAGAGAGAGAGAGAGAGAGAGAGAGAGAGAATAAGAGTGGAGAGGGGGGGCAAAGAAGAGGAAAGGAAAAGATATCACTCGTGGGCTTTTAAAAGACTGACTTGCATTACCAGCTGTTTGTGTGTGTTTGTGTGCGTGTGTGTGTGTTTGTGTGTGTGTGTGTGTGTGTGTGTGTGTGTTGTTGTTGATTTAAGGCCGCAGAAGCAATAGAAGTCCTGTTTGTGGTTATTTGTGTGGTGTTTTAACAGGCCGAGGCTGTTTGTTTGTTTGTTTCTTCAGGTGGATGGTTGTGGGAAACACCGCGGGAGGTCAACGCAAAGCGTGTGAACGCACACACTGCTCTCGTGAACACAAACAGTCCCGGTGTAAAGGGACACAGCGGCCGCGTCACTGCTGTCGCCGTCCGTCCTCATCTGTCTCTCATGTCGTTTGGGCTCCTCACCTGTCGCCGGGGACAGATGGTGGGGGGTCACAACAGGGGACATGGTGGTTGGGGGCGCGGCTGCTGGATGAACTTCTGATGAAAGACAGGGAGATGAGAGATGAGGAGGAAGAGAGAAGAGATGATAACGGCCTTTTATCACAGACTGACAAACTGATTTTCAAGAAACTGGAATCTAGATTTTGAGCATGAGTTTACCTGAGCCTTTGTAATCAATAACATACAGCATGCTTATGAATTTCATCTGTAAATTGTTCTTCCAGTGATTTAGTATTCTATAGTCTCATGGGGTCGGTGGATTAGAAGAAGAATTGTCCAAATCAAAGCAGCGGAGGCTGAGATATTGTGGCGTTGAGTTGCTAGTATTGCTCAAGCTCCATGGATCCTACATTTCCCAGAATACCAGTTATGGTAAATGGTGCAAGTCTGATAATAATAATGTTGACCATCAAACAGCTGCAAACATCTGTGGTTTTATCACTTACAATGTCCACTGTAGACCCGATGACCTCAGACTGTCTGTCTGGGTTTCTGTCATTGCTAATATCCTAATGTGGTTCTGACTCAGACCTCTGAGTTGTTGCCTACATCACTTTTTTTTTCTCAAATAGGTCTGTTGTTGTGTCCCCAGTTGGAAAACAACCTAGCTGGTCAACAAAGGAGCTGCCTCCATGAAGACAAATATGAAGACAGGTGTGGATGAGATCAACACGGCTGTACAGGTTGTTGAAAGTTGAGTTACAGAAACAACTCCTAAATCAATATATCATTGATAGAAACGTTGCCGAAACAGCTGCTAGCAACAGCATCTGCCTCCATGTTGCCTGAAAATGTTAGCAGGACTACTGATTGGTTAGGGAAATACAAAATAGTGTCTTATTTTTAGTTGCCAGTAAAATCGACTATTGGCACGTAGGAGCAAATGGGGTTGCAATAAAGTTACTAAAAAATATTATTATTTTTAATAATAAATCTTTAAAAGATAGAATGTTAAATGACCCCTGAACTTCATGAATTTTGACTTTTACAAGACTGCATGTTGAGGAGAGCTGGTATTCAGCACATTTAAATAAGGAAGCAAGCGCTCCTGTGAGGTTAGCAAGTTCGAAAAGTGTAACTGGGTGAGCATCTGAGCCCCCCTCCTCTTCATTAAAGGTCCCATATTGTAAAAAGTGAGATTTTCAGGTCTTTTAAATTATAAAGCAGGTTTAAGTGCTTTATAAATACTGGTAAACTATCAAAACGCTCAATATACGGAGAAACACACACAGCCCGTGTTAAACAATAGTGTGTTTGAAACAAGCCGTTAGGATTTCTGTCCATTTGTGATGTCACAAATATACAATATTTAGACCACTGCACGGTTTTAAATGTAAACATTCTATATGTGTCCTAGTTTATTTCCTGTTGCAATGTATGTAAATAACATCAGCTGACAGGAAGTAAACATGGACCCAAACTGTTGCCTAGCAAAGCAATTCCATTGCAATACCATTGAAATGCACTAAAACGGAGTGTTTCAGGCAGAGGGTAAATACAGGTATATTCAGGCAGACAGTGTGAGGAAAATAATGTGTTTTTTGAACATTACAGCATGTAAACATGTTCTAGTAGAAACCCAAAACACAAGTATGAACCTGAAAATGAGCACGATATGGGACCTTTAAGGGGGGTGATTCAAACAAAATCCAACAATCACGGCCACTTCACGCAGGTTTGTGTAGGTGAGAACGTATGCAGGTTGTTAACTTCACTTAGTCATAGTTGGATGACACTTGGTGGGAACTAGTTTGTTTCAAGCATATTCCTTTTTACTTCCTCTCACAAGCACTTACTTATGCGAGGTTGGATTTAGTGCTCTCATTTGCACAAAATGACAGTAGACTTCTGGTCTTGCCTAGACATGACACAATCATCTCATCAGATATGGTGAGGTCAAATGGATATTAGTGTCTATTATGCTTTATTCTTTTATGATTATAGACAAAAAAAATAACCAGAGCTGTAACGGTTCTTGTGTTCGTACCGGACCGTCACGCTACCAGTGCACGCACCTGCATGTAGAATTCACAGTATGTAGATTGCTGCATGTACGACATTAGCAACATATGCTGAGGTTAGTGCAAGTGGATATGGTAAAGCCACATAGCAGGTTTCTTATTGCACTGTGGCAAATAAACAAAAGGGTAGATTTCAGAAAAAGAAATGAACGATAAGGAAGTTAAAGACAAAAATGCAACAAGAGGAAAAGAAGAAAAAGAGGAAAAGGAAAGACGCAGCAGAAGGTAGTAAATAGCAGCAAATTCATGGTCATTACAAAGCTGCTGATTGGCAGGAGGAAAGACAGCTTGAGAGGAAGCATCTGAAACTCGGCGGTAACCAAGGCGACCTTGTAAAAGAAACCCATATAAAATCTTCCTTCCTTGTTAAGTTAACGACAACACTATCTCCCCACCATGTCTCTCCTTACCTTCCTCCCCTCCCACCCCCCTCTCTTCCTGCTCTCACTCTCCTACCTCCGCCCCCCCACTGTGAGCTTCTCATGGCAGATGACGGGGTAGACCCTAAAAAATCACCATCTCACTGTGTTCCCACAGTCTACCCAAACGATCCCTGCAGGTCAAAAGGTCAAAGCTAAATGCTGCCAGACTATCTGGGAATCCAGTGGGCAGTTTTGTGGCTGTTTGTGGCCGCTGGAAGTCAAACTACTTTAGGGTGGTACAACTCCTGAAAGTGCGGCTCAGTAAACAAAACTGAAAAAAAAGAAAAAACACACACACACACACTCATATTCAGACTTTATTGACACAAGCACAGCCATTACCTGGAGAAAATAATCAAAGAGGCTCAGACAAAGGCTCCATTTTCCTTGTCAAGATGGTTGAATTAGAACATCAATGCTTTTTTTGATTACGGTGCACTCTGTGAATCACCTAGAGAGCTTAACAACAGAATAATTGCTCGGTTTGGCTTTTTGTTCATAGGCGTCTGAACAAATGTCCCATTTATAAATGATTTCAATAACTCAGTTTGTTCAGGCTTGTTTGCAAAAAGTCAACCAGCAGTATCAAACTGAGGGACATTCTGCTCCGAATCCTCCTTCCTCGCCACAGGAAAAACAAGCAGGATGGAAAAAAAAATAATGCCCGGGCATTCATTGTAAATCTTACAAGCAGTGAGCATTCTTTTCATAAGTGGCCTTCATTGACCCTGCCAGTCGGCGGCAGAGTGCTACATTTCCACCCCCATCTCTAAAGCTCTGTCTCTTATCCCGAAAGCGGCAACAAGTCAACAACTCTGACTGCGTTTTTAAGTGCTTTTTCAAAAAAAAACGAAGGGTGTGTATGTGAGTTTGCCCCAGTGGCGCGCATTCCTTAGCCTCTGTTAGCATTCAGCCCACATAGGTCACGGCCAGCAGGCTTTTGTGTTCGACCAGCCTTGGTGTCACTGCAGTACGGTGGGGGAGTGTGTGTGTGTGTGTGTATGTGTGGATACAAATGGGAAAGAAAGTCAATGGGAGCCGTACACACACAAACACGTTGTTGGTGAGTAGCACTCGGGGACAATCACTGAGCTGCAAAGGCTTTCAAAGAACTTGTTAAAAGAGTCACATGGTCGCACACATTCGCTGAAATGTCAACTAGAAAGGGAAGAGATGGGGGGACAGGAAGCTCCAGCTCATATTAGAATTGTGAAACGATATATAAGTATGTGGATGCCCACACACCTTTTGTGTACTAGTTTCAATTAAAGGAAATCGTACTGCTATACAGCGTACAAATATATTCCATTGTGTGCTTCCAGCTTTGTTTAGTGAAGAGCCTTTTCCCAGAATGGTGTGGATGAACTTGATTGGACTGCACGGAGCCCTGAACTCAACCCCATCCAAAGAGCTTTGGGATGAACTGGAACATCAAGCCACTGTGAGCCAGGCCTGATCGGCCAACATCAGCGTTGGACTTCACTAATGCTTCTTGTGGCTGAATGGGAGCAAATCCCTGCAGCCAGGTTCCAACATCTGCTTTAAAGACTGAACTCACAAGAGTGGAGGTGGCTGGTATAGCAGCACATGCTCGCCCATTGTTTGGCTATCACATACCAGTGTAATATTTGGGTGTCCAAACCGTTGTTTTTGGTGTCACCGTACTTTTGTAGTGTCATTTGTGAGAGACGTCCAGCAGCTAAAGGCTCCAGTAGACTGTTAGAAGATATATTCAAGATGGAAAAATCATCAACAAAACGTTGCTGGAGGCAAAGTCATTTTGCCTTTCCACAAAAAAGAGAGAGTCTGAATCACGCTTTTAGGACCAGTGTGTAGCCATTAGAGGGATCTATTGGCAGAAATGGAATATAATATTAATAAGTATGTTTTCTTTAGTGTATAATCACCTAATAATAAGAATCGTTGTGTCTTTGTTACCTCAGAATGAGTCGTTTATATCTACATAGGGAGCGGATCCTCTTCACGGAGTCCACCATGTTGGTCCGTCATGTTTCTACAGTAGCCCAGAACGGACAAACCAAACTCTGTTTACTTTTCCTGCTTGGGCCGGAGTCAATAACGTTACTCGCTTCCGTCGCCGCCACACTCACTCTCTCTCTTGCTTCACCACTCACTTCCCATGTACAAATCACATTCTCCACACTGGCTCTAGAGAGGGCTATTCGCGTTTTTGCGTCGGCCACCGTAGCTCTCCAACACGCTTGGCGCACGGGAGAGGCTTCGGTTGGTCGCAATCTCCTCACCTCACCGCTAGATACCACCAGATTCTACACACTGGACCTTTAAAGAAACAACATGTGTAATTGTAGAATGGAAACTCAGCTCAGCATTGAGCTAATGGACGATTGAGGAAAAGGCTTAGGTCCAAGGTCCAAGTTCAAATCTCAATGTAGCTCCCGCTGTATATATCAAATTGCTCCATTAAAGCTGCAAACAAATCTTTCAATCCTAACATTAGGTAGTGGAAAACATGTTTGGTTTGACTGTGTGTGTGTATAAAGTCACGTGTAGCGAAGCATTTGAGAAGAATAGGACTGTGTTTCCCTCATGCCAGACGGCATGTTGTCAGACAGTGTGATCATCAGGTGCTGTCTCTGTCACCAGAATTAAGCCACTGCAGCAGACTGATCCAGACATTTCATCACCTCATAATCGCTGTGTATTTATTTTTGGCCAGAGATCCCAAGGTGTGTCTCCAGCTAACAATATTCAATTAAAAACATGCGGCTAAAAATGCTGATTGTGAAATCCTCAGGTCTGAATCACTCTTTCGTGCCCTGCAGTCATTCTGAACCGCGGCTCGAGATAAAGACAAATGCCAGCCAAGTTATTAGCATTGCCTGGGTCTATCCAGAGCAGTAGGCTGTGTTAAGTAGCTCTTTTGTAACAGATGTGCTGTATCATGGTTTCCTTAGCGAGAAGAGATGTAAGCAGAAGTAGAAGTTCAAACTCCTTAAGCTGCTCTCAGCCTGAATTTGTCAGACATTTCAAGAAAATAAATGTCAGAGGGTGAAATGTATTTAAAGAAATAAAACAGAGGCTAAGTATTTTCTTTCCAATGCAGCATATAAACAAGCGGGGAGGTTAGCCGGGGCTAACTCCACAGCTCCCCTCAATTAAATCGGTACTTAAGAGCAGTTATGTGGGTTTGTACGTTGAATATATACGGTCTTACATCTCCCGAGACCTTTGTGAGAAAGCTTTCCCCTCCCTTGACGTCTCACTGTGAGCTCAAGAGAGATGCTGTACGTGCCGCCTGTGAATAAGACAAGATGTGCTGCTAACAGAGGCTTTTCCCTCCACCTCTTTTAACGCTCTCTTCATTATTTTTTAGACTCCCTCATTTAACTGTTTTGCTGCTCCATCAACAGCCAGTTAAGGCAGATTTTTTTGTGTCTCTGAATCATTTCTGTCGATACATCAGCCATTAAACACACCAAATCGCTGCACGCCACATTTCCTCTGCAGCCATAATGCGCTTGGCTTTGCGGGAGATGTGACATTGTCCCTCCTGACGGCCACATTGTCTCACACCATTACACACAAATATGCACACACACACACACACACACACACACACACACACACACACACACACATGTAAATGCAACCAACAATCGCTAAGAGATGGATACATCCATTTCTGATCGCATTATACTTCCATGTGTGATAAATGCTTTTCCTTCTTCTGCCTTCCTTTGCTGATTTCCCCCCTCTTTCATTTCCAAATCATTTGTTTCCAAAAGGCACAGAATGGTTTCCTTTGCTGCGGTGTCTGTGGGTAATTGGATTCAAAAATGACATCTCGCTTTCAGGAGTGAAAGACTTGGAGCAATTTGTTCAGTCTTTGCAGAGGGTGACACCGTGGATGTGCTTAGGACAGATGAGGAAACTGGAAACACAGCCGACGGAGGAATCCCCCGCATGAACTAATGAGAAGAGCCATTTTTATATCAGAGAGAGTGTCAAGGAAGAAAGATCACAAGGGAAACAAGGCACAGTTTGAAGATGTACATGTGGGAATAAGGGGCTGCACAGTTTGCTCATTTTGTGGCAAGGGAGTCTTTGAAAATAAAGACACATGTTTCAGGTCTTTGATGTGTGTCAAGCTTAGACGAAATATACAGAGACAACACAAGATACAAGTTTGGTATATGGACTATTTACATTGATACCTACTAAAACACCTGCAAAGCTGCACTCATCATAGTTTAGCAACCTTAAAGGTTCTCGATATGATATTCAGAGCATTAATATAGCAGCAAATAACTATTGTCTATGTAAAGATATAGAGGAGTAATGTCTACCTGAGCAGAGAATGAAGTCCCTCTGTTAGTGTTGGAATTAGAGCTTCTCTTTGCTTTGTTGACATCGATGGGCCCGCCGCGCAGTGCTTTTAGTGCATGTTAGTGCATGTGAGCATGCCCCACTGGCTAGCTCAGCCCACTCTGCACTGCTCTCATACGGCGGTTACAGATGATAACGCCCTCAGGTTAACCCTGTTAGCTCAGCCATGTTGAGAGCCATGTGGAAGCAATAGATATACATTGATAATTTAGAATTTAGCACCTCTAACTTCCCGGATAGCAAAAGTCGTTAATCCAACATTGAGGTTTGTTAATGGCTAGAAAGGTTGCTAGATGTTTGCATTTGAAAATTCTACTTTAAATCAACATGTTTTACAGCAGTCACAATTTATCTGTTGGCATTGAGTCAACATTGTATAAGGGGCATGTTTCCAACATTGTAATACTAACATTTTATCAAAATTGTCTCAATGTGCCAATTTGGGCCAAAATAATTATAACTGAATGAGGACTGAGGAACAAACATTTTAGGGGGTGTGATACATATTCCTTTGAATAATAATAAATGAGTCATTTATATGTGACAAGGAAAACATTTAAAAGGTGTTTTTTGGGCGAAACGTTACATGTACGTTACATGATGTGACATTTTCACCCTCATTGCCGTTACTAGGCAAGTAATGTAAAGTTTAATACAGTCTCTTTTACGCTGAGTATTTTGGCCAAAACTTAACTTTTGCTGGTTTTGCTCAAACTACATCCATTTGTATACTTAAATGCTAACCTAAGAGCTACAAATGGATTATTGTCTATTAAGAACATAAAAGATTTATCAAGGTAGTTACTTTTCTCTAAGGACTTGGACTTGAAGTTCAAAACATTTCCCTCCTTTCAGTTAAAGGGAAACTAGTGTGCACAGCTGCTTGGAATGTCCTTGTTTGCCAGCAATGCAGTCATTTTATTTTGGGTAATTGCAATTATGTGCTTTCATAGGGGATGACAGAATCCACCTCAGGCCACTGCCACACAGCCAGTACTGTAAGTAGGCCTAATGGTACGTCATGGGAAGGACAAGGCCTCTTATTAAGTCACCTTTTTTTCACCTACTGGCTGCATATAGTCTAGCACTAGTCTGCTGTGGCCAAATTGAGCTCCATGGTCATTTTGAGGCCATGGTTGTTGATATTTTTAAATGTTACACTGCAAGTTGTTATTTTGACCACAGTCACATACTGTACATTCAAATTCAGTCCAATAGAACAGCTGTAATCTACTGTATGTGCATTACATATTGGATAGAAGTTACCCGTTAGTCACTCCAACCAACTGCTCTATCTCTCTCATCTGTCAAGGTTGGACTTCCAAGGTGATCTACAGAAAACTTCCACCACAACACATTTAAGTATATCGTCATGCAAGGCAACAAGAGGCCCTTCAAGGAGACAGTAGTGAAATACTGCATCATGTGAGTTTGCACTAAACTCTGGAAAATATGGATTTAATGCCCCATAAAGCAACACATTCTCACTCCCAACTCGTCAAATACCGCCGCTTGGTCAGTGCATCGGATACCAACGCACTAGGTACACATGTAGTGTTAGTTTGGGAGGTGTCAGGGATGGCGTGTCAAAATATGTTCGTTACATGCATAGTGTCCTTTCAAAATAAACTTCCGTTTTCACAGGAAGTTGGGTTTAGGCAAAACAACCACTTAGGTAGGGTTTGGAAACGATCTTGGTGGACATTAACATCACTGATTAGCGAGTCACATGACTCACGGGACTGACAATACAAACGAATCATGAGATTAACGACTGACATGACACTATAAGTAAACGTTTACTTTTTATTTTTATTTTTTACACACGAGACATGAACAGCGGCCTCCTGGTTGAAAGTCCTGTGTCTATTTGACCCATCCACCTCCCCCACATTGGCCCGGTGCATCTCAATTAGATGCTAAAGGGGTACTCCGTGCGTCGGTATCCGATGTCGAAGGGCACTGACCAAGCGGCGGTATTTGACAAGTTGGGAGTGAAAATGGGTTGAATTAATATAAATGATAAATAATTGTTTCTTTTTGTCTAATCTGGTTTCAAATTTCTTTGCAAGAAGAACAGAATTCTTACTTAGAACAAGACCCAAAAAAATGGAAATTAAGAATGTGGATGAAAGATCATCATAGTTCATATATAATTAGAGTGGGAACATTTTTCATACTTCAATATCAATGTTACACTCCCGACATGAGTTGATATGAAGCAGCAGCTGGAGCACATCTGGGGACCTGGTTTTCTCCAGACAGCTGAGACCAGAGCTCAGTCATGATGATGTGAAAGGCAGCCAGAATCTAACAGATCAAAGTGTCTATAAGTGAGGGGGGACGCAGAGACAGAGACGCAGAGCTACCGATCAGACGCAGGCCAAACTTTTTACGAGTCAAAATAACTGCACCCTTCAGTAGCTGGACTGTCAGGAACGTGCACCTTTGACTCAAATCAACCTCTTCTATTCTGACTTTATTCTCAAAAGGGACGTGTCCCCTGAGTCCCCGCTGTGCGTATGGTTATTTAAGTCTTCTGCACTCTTCTTTAAATCTGTTATTTTTTGTATCATTTTTTTCCTGACACACAAGCTGTTAGTGGTTGCCTCGAGCAGTTAACCTATTTAAACTGCTGAAAAAGGTAGTGGATGTTTACAGTGATTCAGGGGTCTTCAGGGGCTGCTCACGTATACTGTTCCATACAATATCATCTATCTGTCATGTTCAGGGAGGTAAGACTTTACATTCATGGAGTTTGCATGTTCTCCCCGTGTTTGCGTGGGTTTTCTCCGGGTTCTCCGGTTTCCCCCCCCGCAGTCCAAAGACATGCAGGTTAGGTTCATTGTCCAGCCCACCTGCGACCCCGAATAGTTTAAGCGGTTACAGATATTGGATGGATGGATAGTTTTCCTCTCAACTTGCCTTGGTGATTTCCTACATTTCCCAGAATGCATATCAACAGCCTCCCAATACAGGAAGAGATCAATAGCCACGGAAAGAGTTCATTACACTAACATAAGAGGTGATAACAGGTGGCTGCATACATTGGTGTTCCTGCCTGCTTTTGCGTGCGATTGTTGAACGTCTGAACAAAAACGGTGAGTCTAAAAAGGAACAGGATTGTCCACACATGCTATAATGCATTTCTCATCACTTAAGCCTTCTGTATGTAGCTAATGTTGTTTCTTTGTTTTGTGTGGGAACAAAGCAGAGGAGATTGTATTCTATTGCGTGTGGGCAATCCTCCTTTTCTTTGGTAGAATTTAGTTCTGACCAGAAACCAATTATGGGAATTACCTTGCATGTGCATTCATACTAAGATGATGTTTGCTGTTCATATTTTGGTTTCCACATTCATAACTGTATGGCACCTTTGCTCTGTTCACTTCAATAAAGCTGCTGGGAATGAGGATGATCAGAGAGCAGAATTATAGCATCCAACTAAGGAAAATGTCCTGTACTGCATTTAGAAAGTTTAATTAAATGGGAGCTTCAGTTTCAGTATATTTAAGATATACTGTATATCAGTATGCCATATAATAAACAATGTGACTCCACAGAAATTATAAAAATGCACCTCAAAAAGAATCATATTGCACTGTGTGGATATATTGAATATTTTATTCCTCTGGAGAGTTCAGAACAAAATAAAACACACAGACTTGGGTCCGCTCCACCATATGACACATACGTCTTTGGCCTTAACCCAAAATTCAACTACAGCGTTTTAGTATTGCACTCACAGGAGGACTAAAAAAAAGACAGAACGTTCAAAATGTAAGCAGCAGAGGACGAGATATCCTGACTTTAAGGCCTTGGTGTGTCATTAGCTTTCATCCAACCTTTACAAGATCCAATAAGAGCAGTTCACTCTCGTTTGCACGGGCAGTCTGTGTACACAGGACAATATAAGCAAAGGCAAAAATCAAGAGAAAGATGAAACTCACAAGGCTGCAAAATAAAGAATAAGGATACAATTGAGAGAAGATTAAAAAAGGGCATCACACCAGCATAAAATAAGGTAACCTTGAAGATCTACACTACACTCGGGCTGTTAACGAATATTCTACATTTAAAAATATATTTGAATAGTATGAAAAAGCAGATATTTGAATATGTTGAATATATGTCTGCCTCACGTGCACTGAATGCCTTTCTAGTCGTCTGACTTTGAGCGGTCGGAAGACTAGAAAGACGCAGTATAAATGCAAGTCCATTTACCATTGACTGCATGACCGGAGTCACACAACATCACTTTCATTAATTGAAAGTGAACTGTAACGTTTGGTCAAGCCGAGGGAGGAATAATTCAACAACAACCGTAATGATGGAGAGAACTCGGCCGCAGAGAGAGCGACACCGTGTCCTAACAACCAGCGCTACGTTACATCATGTAAACAAACCACGTACCTATCAGCTGTGAGCTCCAGATCATACTGGAGACATAAACACTTCATAGATGGGTGAGTAGTACTCGTACTTGTTGCTATCTTCTGAAGTTTCACACATTTTATATTGTGATGTTTTTTTATTTATTTTTTGGGGGGGGGACTTTTTGGGTGATGTTTGTCATTTTATTTAGCTAATTTAATGGTCTGAACGAGATCCCTACATTACACAAATATGTAACCAATGCAGGTAAAGGGATAGTTAATGGTTACCTCGAAACTGTTTTGAAAAGGGCAGGCACTTTCAAAAAATACTTGGCAGGTGATTGGATGAAACATCTGTCAATCAAACTCTTACCGAAGCCAGTTGGGAGAAGAGCAAAAAACATCTTTTCCATCGAGAAAAGCCTTCAGTGCCGTTCTTTGCTCCTCTTTCAATGAAGAAATACTCTTCAGTTGTGATAGAACTGATGCTACTGCAGCATCTACGCTAACCTCTTCAGGAGAGAACGAACAGAGAGAAAGAACAGTCGCCTCTGCGTGTCGTCACATGCTGTGGTCTTACCGGGTCTCACACAGCTAAACCACACCCGTAGCTGCCAGCATCTCCTCATTGGACGATGATTGGACAGAAACACTGGTGGTCCGGACACAAACACATCACTTGAAGCCTGACAAGATGGATTTTCGTGACATCTTGTGATCTCTTGACATTGCCTTATGGCAATAATCCAGCTGCCGTGCAAGGTAAAGTCAATGTTGGACTCAATTAAAATGTATTTATTTAGTTTAACTTTCTACTTAAATCACATAACCTTTCGTGAAGAGCATGAATTTTATTTATTTTTTATTTTTTTTGCATTTAACACCAGATTCAGTTCAAGGAGAGCTTGTTGTAGGTCCTCAACATCAGCTTGCAGATTGGATATTGCCAATAACTAAAATGAAGCTACTGCATACAAATTGGAACATTTGCATACAAATTATATTTAAAAGAACAGCAGTGTCCCTAAAACGGAGCCCTGGGGCTCGCCTTCATGGATTCAAGCATCTTTCACAAGAACCTTTATACCTGGTAACCACCCTTAAACTCCATACCTCCAGTTAGTAATGCAGTAGCCCCCAAACCCAAGCCGAGATAACCCTGGTTACATATGACATCAGATGGGTTATTGGGTTTTTGTATTTGTCTTCATATATATACAGTATATATACTGTATGTGTTTCACAGGAGCACAGTTTGTGTGGTGTAGACTATGTATGTGTGCATTAAAGCATTTCCTTTGTCTACTATAATGTGGCACTATGACTTGTTTTAGGGCCCCTGTGAGTCTCTTTACCTCATTTTTATGAAAGGACAACCGAGTGAGGACATGCCATGATAAGAATCATATCCCCCAAGGCTTCCGACAAACACACATTCTTTTACATTTACATGAGGACTGTGTGTTAGTGACGGATCAAGAAAGGTGAAGAGAGAAGAAGGAAGAGGGCATTGAAAGATGTGTGTTTTCTGTGTGTGTGTGTGTGTATGTGTGTGTGTGAGAAGCCTTGTGTTCAGAAGTCTTTGAAGAAGAAAGGCTCTTTTTAATGTATTAGGCTCCGCTGCCTCACGTCATTCTCGCAAACACACTTCCAGCCCCGGAGCCATTCCTGTGATATCACACCAATCTAGCTCACCTGCTTGTCCTTGCTCTGCTCTCCCTGGGAATGCTCTTTATGTGTCCTAGTTAAGCTGTGCTTCACTCCTGCTCGGCTCCATAAACTGACACTCCACTACGAACCGATAAAAAAGCTGTCCCTGTCAAGAGTGCCTCCCAGGTGCTCAGGCTGAAAGCTTTACTCACTACATCTTCTTCCACAATGAAAACGCTAACAATTGAGTTTGTGTGTAAATGTGCGTGATTTATGAAAAACGGAACTCCGTTTGAGGGCGAGCCGGCGAGTATTAGCATCGGTGCAGGTGGTGTTGACAGATGTGAGTTTGCTGTCAGAGAGGGCTTACTGTCACTCGCTGACAGCCTTAAGGCGATGACTTCATCATCACTGCCCAGGATCAATACGGTTTCCTCGCTGGAAGCAATACAGACTCTGGAAAGGGGTCAGGACTATGCTCCTTCAGCATCATACTTCTCTTCTTTTAGGCCTTTAAATTCCCTAAGGAACATAGGCCATCGATGAAACCCCTCCATCTTCTCCGGTCTTGTGCCCTCCGATCCAGTTGTTGCCATGACAGCCCTTCCCTCGTCATCTCTTGTTCTGTGATTCTTCTCCAGGTGGTTCTAGGACGTCCTCTATTCCTCTTTCCTTGTGGGTTCCATGTTAGAGCCTGCTTTGTGATCGACTTAATTTGTCTTCTGAGTGTGTGACCTATCCACTTCCATTTTCTCCTTCTGATTTGAATTTCTATTGTTTCCTGCTTGGTGCATTCCCATAGGTTGGCGTTTGAGATGGTGTTGGGCCAGTAGATTCCCAGGAGGCGTTAGAGGCAGCGGTTAATGAATGTCTGTAATCTGTTTAGTATGTTGGTGGTCGTCTTCCGTGTTTCGGATCCGTAGAGTAGAATGGATTTGACATTTGAATTAAAGATTTGTAGTTTGGTCTTGGGTTTGGTCTTTAGTTTTCCAGATTTTGTTTAAGATGTTGAATGTTGTCCTTGCTTTTCCAATTCTGGCTTTGACATCCTCCTCCGTACCTCCATCAACAGTAATTATACTCCCAAGGTAGGTAAAGCTGGCCACTTCCTCTAGCTGGTTTTGATCCATGATTATTGGTGTGTTGTTCTTGTTGTTGATTCGCATTACCTTGGTTGGTTTTTGATGAGTTGATTTTGAGGCCAAGGGAGTCAGCAGTTTTCTGTAGTTTGTGTGATTTTCCTTGCATCTGTTGGTGGGTGTGTGCTAGTATAGAGCCAGATCATCAGATCAGAGGGCCTTCGTAACAATGTTTTCGGGATAATGGGCTGTCAGACTATTGGGGTTTCGGAATAATGGGCCGTCAGAACAATGGCATGGCACCGGCAGAGGTACTGATCTGAGGGAACATAGACGCGCTCCATTCATTTTAAAGCTGCACTAATCAATGTTTACAATGGCAATTGTTTAAAAGACTGTGTAATGTGAAAGGTGTTGCTCACAGTGACAAAGCTATGGAAATTGATCGCTCAATCTGCAGATAAACTCAGCTCTACGAAGCATTTTAGCCTCTTTAAGCTTATTGTTTTGGTTTTTCATCTGGCAAACTGCACTGATCAATCTTGTTTCCAGCAACAGTCAGGCAGCTGTTTTTAGCAAGAAAAACAAACTGTACACTATCTAGTTGGTGGAGACCAAAACAGAGAATGAATATTGGACTTACATTCATCAAGTAAACGCTAATATTGTTTTTTGTCCGCTGGATGTGTTCACCATAACAACTTAAATTTGTGTCTGACAGATTAGTGAACAATTATGTAATTTACAGTTATGTAAATAACACGTTTAAAGTCTATACAGTATATGGGTTGATGGCACTACACAGAGGAACTGGCCATTTCACCAAGCTTTCCCTTGCAAAAAAATTCCATTTGCCTCCACATTATTTGGATATAAAAGCCAATACAGTTTAATCAAACTACATTGGGAGAACCAGAATATAATTTGGGCAAATAAAATTAATCTATGGGATTTATATTAGCAGGGATGGTTCTGTTCATTGTGGCCCACAAAGTGTCCGCTCTGTCCTGATGTGTGTTGAGTTTTCTCTCCTTTGAGTTACCATTGAACCAGGTCACATTAGGCGTGTTACTGCCTGTCATATTCCTGCTGCCCTGTTTAATTGCTCCTCCTCTCCCTGTGTATTTTTATTGCCTCTCTATTAACTCAACTTTGAATCCACTCCCACGCCCCCTCTCGACGGCAGTAAATCATCTCTGGGTAATTATCTGCAGAAGAAAATTATTTGAATGTTCGGGATGCCAGCGATTCCTAACGCAAGCTAGTCCTTCATCAGAACTCTCTCATGCTGTGAAACAGTCTTTGAAGATTGCAATTACAGTGAGGACAAACAGACTGGTACATACACAAACAGGCACATTCAAACTCAGATTCAGTCACAGCCAGACAGGGATTTATTTTAAGGCAGGCCCGAGTGAATGACTGACCTGCAGACACACACGGAACACCAGGAAAACAATCAAAGTCCTGCTCATTCAGTGCACAGTCATTGTTAAAATAGGATGTAGTGTGTTTTTTGTTTTTTTTATTTCTTCCTCAGTCCCTGTTTAAGTTCAACCACTCCTGTTCCCTGGGGAGAGATGAGCGCCTTTTGACATACAGCGTGGGACCGCTGTGTTGGGTCTTCCTGTGAGCATGAGCAGTCTGGTGCCTGCAACGATATAAATATGTGTGTGTGTGTGTGTGTGAAGGGCTAGAGACAACAGGAAAGGAAAGACAGCCAGTCACCTTTGACCTTTACCGTGGGTTAGCAGCCAAAAATGCCACAACTGATGCAAACATGAGCAGTAAGATGTGTTTTTCTGCTTCCTCCCACAGAGTTACTGGCTCTGTCTTTCCCTCTGTTTTCCAAGTTGTTTTCACTGAGTTTTATCCCAAGCATTTATTCCTCCTGAGCCCTGAGACTTTTTATGATTCCAGCAATGACTTCACAAATGACGACATGCAAGAGGCAGTTAAGGTCATGGTCAAAACAAAAAGGACAAAATGTTAGAACATGCCGACACCCAGCACCACACATACTGACAATCGCTATTCTGTATTATCATAAACTCACTGTTGATAAATGTTACTATATGACCATCATCAATCATAGAAGTCAATACCAGCACTGTAAAGTCACTAAAGCTGCCAGATACTGTTATAGTCCAGGTAGGGATTTTATAGAAAAGTTATGCAATGCATGAAATAATACATTTATTATTTTATTTAATTCTTATCTTATTATTTCTAAAATGACGGAGTGCTTCCCCTAAGAGTTCTGTCAGAAGCTTGAAGTAGATCCAATTTGTTTGTCTAGAGTGTTATGGATCTCCAAGGGGGGAGACTAATATTTTACAGATCTTACAGCAGCAATAATGTTTGTGTTTTTTTTGGCCACTTGGGGGCAGCAAAACAAGATGTTAATCATCAGTTACCGTTAGCATAGCATTGACTATTTGCACATCCAGCAGTCACGGAGCAATATTAGAATGAATTTGGAGTCGTGTATGTGTCCAACTGACAAATCTTAGTCCAGTATTCACTCTCCTTTTTTAGCTCTGTTTTGGTCTCCACCAACTTCTGAGGGAAATCTCTTTAGTTGCTAAATGCTCCACTATGTTCACCCAACCTGCTCTCACTCCCAACTCGTCAAATACAGACGCTTGGTCAGTAGCTCTCAACTTCTGATATCACCGCACCGAGGCCAGCTCGTTGTTGCTGGAAATTAGGTTGATGAAAGTCATCGCAGTGAACCAAAACGATGAGCTGAAAGATGCTAAAAGACTCCGTATAGGTAAGAGGAACTGTGGGTCCATCAATACTAGCAACTCTTTCACATTACACATACTCATGTGATCCATTGCCATGCTAGCTTTGCGCATACTGTTGCTGCTCGTTCCTAGGACTAAAAGGCCTTTGCATAATACAGGAACAAGGTCAGTTCTGAGAGGTGATCATTAGATGGATTGTGTACAATGATGATGCAGTTCAATCGATGACCTCTGGCCATAGCTCTGGATGTTTGTGTCCACATACTGTATATGAGCTAACGTTATTGATTGTACTTGGCGACTGTTGTAACAATGAGAGAAATCAATTGTCTTGTTGTTCTAGTGTGTTGATTTTAACTGGGCCAGGGCAGGGTAGATCTATACATCAGATTACTGGAGTTCATACAAATGCCACAGTTCAACTGGTCTGATTTGAGCTCATGTTATTAAAAATATGAATCATCCCACTGCAGTAAATCCCAGCTATTTGGCCACGTAAGCAGGTTAAAACAAATGTTGGGAATGTGGTGACAGCTATTTGACACAGGTCTGCTATTGTGATCCCAAAGAGAGGGTTCCTCTGTCACCGGATAATGGGAGGCGCTGATGGTTTTCACAGCTATGAACTCATGCAGTGTTAGCTGAGGGCTTTGGACGGTGTTAAACTTGCAGAATGTGTTTCGCTGTGTCTGTGAACAGCATTCTTTCAGTTAATAATGCCATTGTTTAGCCTGCTGGTGTTGTTCATGCCAGGCCTGGGTGACTTATTGTTTGCAAATACCTCATTTCCTGCATGTTTTAACCAACTAGGAAAACTAGATGGTCAACGGAGGGTGCATTATAACAAATTGGTAGATATTGTGTCAGTTAAAAATGGATCCCACAGGTCCAACAACTTCAGGAATTATTTGTGAGTTGTGTTGCAGAGAGTGAAAATAGGGGAATTTGATCAATTATCCACGGAAGAAAGGAAGGGGATTTTCCAAATGTGTCAACCAATATGAATATGCCAGAATGTTAGAACTTGTTTTACACTTTTATTGCATGAGACTGTGGTTTTCATCTCTGTTTCTCCAAAACAACCTCAAGTAGAGTGGAAACCAGACTGTTTACCCCATTTAAAAACACTCTAAGCCTTAAAACAACATAAACAAATCAGAGGGAAAAAATTTAGTTTTTTGGTCATAGAAGTAGTTCAGCTTCCTCATCAAAAGTCATGGTAAGGTCAAAGAATTTATCATCAAGGTCGGAGTAGAACCTTGGTAATAAGTTAGAATTGTTTGGATATATTAAATGTGATTCATTAAACATCACTGTGCTCTGTGTAGCGACCTCCGGCCATCAGGCACTCAGTCTTTGGCAAATGTTATTTAAGATGATGTCAACACTAAGGCGGAAAATTTAGAAAAGGCTGTCAACCTGTAAACACAAACACCCACACTGTGTTTCCAGGATGTTTTTGTAAAGATCTCAGTTAAAACTGAAACATCTGGAAAAAAGGAAAACTGCTAAATCTCTTCATTTGGTGAGAAAGAAAAAAGCGGTAGATGACGGGATGATAGATATAACAAGGCTGCTGAATGAGAGAGGCATCCGCCGATACGTTACACAGAAACACACCGTGTTAATAATAAGCCGACCACCTCACGGTACCGCCGGCTGTGAGCTGTGATCTGTTTTTAAAGTCACGCACCTTGGCGGAGGTCTGTGCTCTCCGAGTGCCATTCTAGTTTATTTTTGCCTTTCTTTGCTAGTGATCGATCCCTGGCTCCTCCAGAGAGAGTGTCGAAGTCTGCTTGAGCAAGACACTGAACCCCTAACCGCTCCTGATGGGCAGGTTGGCTCCTCGCATGGCAGCCTCTGCCATCAGTGTATGAATGTGTGTGTGAATGGGTGAATGTTAGCATGTAGTGTAAAGCGCTTTGAGTGGTCGGCAAAAAGCGCTATGCAAGTCTATTTACAATCTGCATATAATTTGGACCTGGCTCGATTCGGGTCCTCCAGTAGACGTACTCTGACTTTTCAGGATGAGGGAACGTGCACAGACACAGAGAGAGAGAAGAAGAAGAAGAAGGGGGTGTTTGGGTTCAGCCGTCCATCTGCTCTCTGTAACGCACACTCTCTTCCTGCACACTGAAACTAATTCACCTGACGACAGACGTGTTGACAGACATTTCACAGCCAACACACACTGTCTGTCTGTCTCTCTCTCTCTCTCTCTCTCTCTGTCCAACTCAACACGCTGTGCGTGACATTCCAGGAGTCCAGGTCATCAGCCATTTGTGTTTTGTCAATAATAGAGTCTTCTCTCTCAGATATACACACACACACACACACACACTACCAGGATTACTGTCTTTAGCTGTTCTATATAAACTTCTTTCATTTTAAAATGCCAATCAACCTCCTGTCTTCACTCTCTCTCTCTCTCTCTCTCTCTCGCTCTCTCTCTCTCACACACACACACACACACACACACACACACACTCTCTCTCGCTCTCTCTCAGACAGCTCAAGGGTTAATGTCCCCCCAAGGGGCCAGAGCAGCCTGACCCTTGACCTTTCCCAGGATTTTACTCTGCTACCAGCCTCTGAACTACATTTTATGTTCCATAACTGTCCTCAACTGTCTTTCATCTCACACACACGTTGGCAAACAGAAACACATAAGCATGCAGACACACGTTAACATGTCCCAAAGCTACTGAGACTGATTTACAGCAGTAGAATAACATGTTATGTGTTTGATCGCCAATATTGTGAGCCAAATAATAAGAACTTCAATGATTATAGAGCCATATCGGCCAACGTACAGGTGGATCAAACATTCAAAGAAACTCTTAACACTCTCTGGTCTGTTATGCAGATGGACAGTCTGAGAGCATGCTGGAGGCCTGCTGTGGACACATGTGCCATGGCTGTGGAGGAGCTGGCGTGGCATGTGAGTGTGCTGCTGTTTCTCTGGTATGTGATGGACATCTGACATACACATTTGACTTGAATGTTTTTTATCTCAGTAGGGAGCTTTGAGTCTTGGCAGTTAAAAACACATTCTCAGTGTTGAAGCTGCAAGATGGCATATGCATACACACCCAGGTGCAATTGTATCGCATGATACTGAGAGGTGTTTCTAATATTTTGTCCATGACTTATACACCTCTGAGTATTTGGTTTTACTCATAAACAACATAACTCATTTGGGTAATACTTTGTAATAAGGGACACAAATATGTGTGTAGTTACTGGGGAACGAATGAGGAACTAACTGCTAGTGACCCGGTAGTTAATGAGCAACTGTCACTCACATTTAAATTTTGAGTAGCTGATGATTATAAAACATGCGAGGAAGGAATCAGGGACGACTTGCTAATCGATGAATCGTTAATGAGTACTTCTCTAATGAATCCTAATGGAGGACTATATGGTAGATAATGATGAGTTAGTAGAGAACAGACTGGGAGATCCTATATTAATGAATCATTAAGTAATGATTAGTTCATGAATATATGTGTCTTGATCATACTGACCGCTTTCATGAGTCGTTCCTTGTTAACTCTGAATCCGCTGCTGAGCGGCACAAAACTAGTACCGACTCATTAATCACTGATTACTTAAAGCTTCAGTAGGCAGCATCTTTTTGGTATCATTGGGCAAAAATCCCATAATAACTTTTCAGCATATTGTAATTCACGTGTTCTGAGAGATAACTAGACTTCTGCTCCTCCTCATGGCTCTGTTTTCAGGCTTTAGAAAATCTAGCCCGTGACGGGAGACTTTGACCAATCACAGTTAATTTCATTGAGAGAGCGTTCCTATTGGCTGTGCTCCAGTCATGTGAGCGGTACTTGGAGTTCCTTCACCAGATTTCACAATGGCGGCGGCGTCACAAACTTTCTCATTTTACAGCTAAACCGTGCACTACAAGATGATTCTGAAAACATTTGAGGAGAGAAAAAGGCATTAACTTAACATCATATTGATTCATATTTGATCAGCGCGGCCTAGTTGACCGTTTGGTCGGAGTTTGCGAGGGATTGACAGCCGGCTCTCATAGACAGCAGATGGACAGCAGACCTCAGATCAGCTCTTACTGCTTGTTTTCCATCCGGTCTGTGAAATCTTCTAGATGCCGTTAGGAACACTGGAGGACACAGAGGAACATGATTTTTTTCAGGTTACCTGTCTCATATACTACTGTCACAATATAGCGACTGTTTTATAGAAATAACTTTTTTTAATCATATTTGCTCCAATCTCATCAACCTCAGCTTTAATGCCTTAAAAAAAATCTGAGGCAGCAGGATTTTTAACAGATGTTTTATTCATCATATTCAGACAACATAACATACATTAATATTCACATCCATGAATATTATGAAGTTGAACATCATTTCAGCATGACAGCACATAGCGTAGGTTGCTTTAGTCCCAAGACTGTTGACTTCATCACGTTAGATGTATTCAGTACGTTGGTTAGCCAGCTTTAGCATTTTTGTGCAAATATTCATACCCAGGTTGTCAATTCGTCCCTCTGCGTCTGATACCGACACACAAGGCACAGAGCAAACTTCTCTGGCCGTCCATTCACTCCATCCGCGCAGGGAGGAGGTAATAGAACTCTGAAAGGGACCAACAAGTATTTTTACTTTACTTCTTTAAACACATTTTGCTATTAACACTTTTGTACTTTTACATTAAATTTGATGAGATTTTCAATGTAAGACTTTTACTTGTAATAGGGTATCTTTACAGAGCAGTATTGCTACTTTTACTTCAGTAAAAGATACAAGTACTTCTTCTACTTCAACTGTGTGTGTCTGTGTTTGATTGACAGCTCAGACTAACTGATCTCAGAACTCAGCTCCCTTATACAATATGTTCATGAACTCTGGTCAAAGCATACTTTTTTCACTCCAGTTGTAACATTTAGTTAAATTCTAAAGCACACTGATACTCCTGTTCTGTTCTCCTTCCTCCTGTCAAGGTGAGTGATGGTACTGTAGGTATAGATGAGCGGCAATGGTGTGATCAGGCATCAGTTTGTTTCAGGGAATATACTCATCCTGTGTTCATGAAACAAACACTTTGGGGAATAATTCTTTAAATATAGCAGTCCCAGAATAATGTTAATCTCATGCAAATAGAGCTAAAGCATGTGCGAGAGCATGTGTGGGCTGTTTGGTTACGTCCATGTCATGATGTGTTGATGTGATGAAATGCTACAAAAAAAAAGAAAGCACAAAAAAGTACTTCCAGTTCTGCTGATGCAGCTGACTTACTGACTCAAGATCAGAGGAGACTATTTTTAATGGGTATAAAATGAGGATACGTGTGTGTTGGAGTGTGCATGTGTGGTAATGTTTATATCCCTGTGTGTATTATCCCTGTGTGCGCCTGCCAGTGTCCCAGCCAAGCTGCTAATGATCCACTAGTCATAAGGCCTTTAAGGCAAACCCAGGAGGCCCACCAGGCAGCCCACAGAGCAGAAAATATAACCACACCGCCCAATAAAAACATCACATCTTCATAAAGTTAACTGTTGAGAAAGTACTTCTTTGCAGATTTCTTTTCTAGTGTGATTTAAAAAAGATATGATTCTACAAATGTAATGGGTTTCTTGGACCCGGTTGGGGTCATGTAAAGGTAAAGGACGAGGTAGACTTTCAACTGGGCCGTGATGTAAAAACAAAGTGGAGTAACTGATGCTAGTAAAAGAGAGAAAAAGCAGCGAAATCAACCCTACAGATCTGTATCAAGGCAGTAGAATCATATAGAGATATAGATATTCAGAGTTGGCTAAGATAAAAAATAGGCTCTGCTTTAACATCAAACAGAATTAACAGCATATTCCATCTTATTCCATATAATCAGTACAGTCAGGCCTGAAAAATTAATCCTTTCTATATAAATCACTAAAGAGTTCAGTTTTATTTTGAATTATTTGATCAAAGTAGCCATGTACTGTTGGTGGGCGGTGGCTATATGCTGTTCAAAAACAGCAACAGTATGATCGGTCTTGCTCACGATGAATGATTTAGAAGATTGCTTCACGTCAATCTCACACTGGTAGCTAGCAGGTCAAGTCGTCCTCAACGGAAAAAAATGGACGTATAGGTCGTCCGTACAAGCGGCTTATTATGACCCATATACGTTTGTTGTTAGGCGGCGACCTCTAGTGGCCGTAGTAATTATGACGGGAGCAAAGGAGGAAGTCAGCTGACGTAGAATAAAGAGCGATTAAGTATGTGTTGGGATGGATGGACGGGTCAAACCAATATGGGAATTTCACCCAAGAGAGTGCTGTTTGTGTTCCGTGTGAAACCAAAAGTCAAGTTATTTTAAAGGGACAGTTTGTAGCTTCTTACACGTATAAATAATTGCGGGTCGGTGTCCCATGCATGCTCGCGTGTGGCTACGCTGTTCAGACAAGAGTCCAACACAAACTACACGGAAGCAACAAAACCGCAAAGTCTCTGCTGTAGTCTCTGCTCCTCTGCTCCTCTCCCTGCCTGCCTTCACTCACACACCACGCTCGTTCTCACTCGCTCAGCTCGCTCCACCTCACGTGCATGCGCGCACACTCCACACTGCAGAAGAGTTAGTTTAGCTCTGAGAATATCTAGTGAATGTACAGTGGACGTTTGTGCAGAAATAAATGCTGCAGCTCCTCCAGACCAACAGAGGTTTCCCGTGTCTTGTGAAGTGACGGGGCTCCGCAGAGAGAAACGTTATCGTCTCCGACCGAAACTCCGGTGTTTCCCCTGTTCCCTCCGGCCGCGGTCGGGAGGCTGAGGCAGGAAAAGCCAACACTAGGATCAGCACTAATTCATGGAGAGACCTTCGTCTGGTCAGCTAACATTACTGCCAAGCAGCTGAAATAGAGTGATATTGTGGTTTTAGCTGACGTGTGTCGCCTCACTGTTTTGAGCGATGCTCGTTCATGTCTATGTACAAGCACAAGCGCGAGCAACAGGACGCTGCCTGTCGTTGACTTAACGGCCACAGGTGTCGCTGTTAACCAGCAATTTCTGATTCTTACAAACAGTCCCTTTAACTAGAAGTTGACTTTTCTCTAACTTATTTTGCTGATTCATGTTGAAACAAGATAACTCTTGGTACAAACATATTGTGTTTAATACCATGTAGAAAAAGCTATGGGTCAACACAAGGCTAAAAATCTGAAAACAGGATCCGCACACTTCATATATGGTAGCTCCCAGCAATTTTAATGAAGCAACGTTTCGATCTAACAGAGATCTTCGCCAGGCATTGTCAACCTTTTTTTTGTAAAGTGGCTGTTGTTGCATTAAACAAAACATCACCTTTTAAACATTTGTATATAAGTATGACTGACAACTTTACTTCTACAGATATTTCAACAAATATATTATGATCGCCTCCCTGCTCATTATCCCCATCTCATTTATGTTCAATGGTTTTCTCTGTTGAAGGTGTCAATAAATGTCTGGCCTATTGCTAGTCTGAACATGCCTATATTATCAAACATTTGGTCAAGTAATATTATTTTGGACCATTTTCTATGTATTTTTCTATATAATAGTTTTTTCATGTTTAATGTTTTTTTCTGGATGATTTGTGGTTATATATATTTGACTTAATCCCTTATGTGTTGGATTTAATATGTTTATATATTAGTCATTTTGTTGTTTCTAGTTGTTCCTGCCCTTTTTCATAGAGGCATATTTTGTCCCCTCTATGGAGGAAATATCAGACAGTGTTTGTCCAGCCCTGCTCTGATCGGTCCAGTGATGTTTGACAAATAAAAACATCTATTTTTTCTAAATAATGATTTTTAAATGATAAATATCTTTGAAGATTTGTAACTTATGATGTTTGAACTTAACCTGTGATGTGATAGATTAGTGCTTGTGCGACAATGACTTGATATTTTCAGTGCTGTCCTTTAGAGGAGTGACTTCAAATCAAGCAGATCAGGAGCACCATTTCCACATATTGTGATGCTGACTTGACAGTACCATGTAGACCACATAGGCTTGGGGTTTAATTTATGGGAAATAATTGTGATTTTTCGAAACAATATTGCAATTTAAGTTGTAATTCTTCAAATTGATCAGCCCTAATTACAGTCTTTCAGCCGGGTGTCAGACTTTCTTTTGTGACTTTTCGAAAGCTTCATTATTCCCCTTCCAATGCCTCCTATGAATCAGTATCTACTCTGTCTCGGTACCACGTTGCATTTCATGCGGCCCATTTATGGCGAATCGATGTTCCCATCAAGAAGACACATACGTATGAGTAAGTGACCTTTCTGGGAAAAACGAAGAAGAGAAAGGCTGTACCTTCACTAATAATACTCCAGGAAGCTTTTCTGCATTGCAACTCAATTTACCGTCAACTCATTTCACTTGTGATGGATGGACTCTCTATTATGTCCATAGTCGGAGCCCATCACAATGTGGCATCAAATGGTTTTACATTAAGGCTTCCTACTTCTGCCTCCCTAGTGGGCTGAGGCTATTGTCTCTGCCGTCGAGGTCCCTGCGTGATGCAAATGACAAGCACCATTGAGCTGTGGCAAAGGAGAGAGGGCCTTTATAGTAAAAGACAGAAGGAAGAGAAGAAGGGAAACAAGAATATCTGGCAATGCGGAGCCGTCCAAAGAGGAGTCTGTCAGAAAAAAAAAAGGAAAAACACAGGTGAAGGAGAGCCCAAGGAAAAAAACTGAGGTAGGTAGAAAGGAGTAGATGTCAACACAAAGCAGAGGTAGGGAAATGACAGTGTGAGAGACAGTAGAAGAAAAAAAATCCTTTTCTCATGGACCCATTTTCCTCTGCATTGAGTGGCTGTCCAGTTGTGCACACACCATGTGCCTCCTCTGGCTAACTACCTGACAAAACAGAGAAGTACCACAGAGCCCGTGCGGCCTGTTAGCACTGAGACATCAAAAAGCCAACCTGGCGGATAAGCTCCTGTTTGAGGGCTACTGAAAGCACTGCTTTCCTCTCAGCCACAGCACCGGGCCTGTCAAGTGGCACTGCCAAAGAGAAAACCTTGAAAAAGGAGGATAGCATTGAGGGGGACAAGACACGAGAAACAAATGGTGGAGGCGGTGTGTGTTTGTGTGAAATTGCAGGACACACGGACTCCAGTGAGGAGACACTGAAAGCCAATTGGAAGAACTAAAGGCTCTTAACAAATCTAAAACTGGAACTTTTAAACACATTTTCACAAATGTACAGTGCAAAAAACACCATATCAGTGAACATTTGGTACCAAAATATCTCCAAGGAGAGGGACAGATCTCAGAGATGAATACAATGATAACTCTAAGGATGTTTATTTGCTTTTGAATCAGAGTTAGCTGTAATGGTCAAGTATGTATACACATAAAAGGAATTTGTTTCCGTTTTTTCCTTGCTCTTTAGGGCTGAACAATTTGAAGAATTACAACTTAAATTGCAATATTGTTTAGAAAAATCACAATTATTTTCAATAAATTAAACTCCAAGCCTATGTGGTCTACATGGTATTGTCAAGTCAGCATCACAATATGTGGACACAGACACATCACCACTCAGGTGCTTGTGATCTGCTTGATTGGAACTCAATTAGATCACACAGCTGGAACAATCATGGTCCACATCACAGGTTAAAGGGACTATTTGTAATAATCAGAAATTGCTTGTTAACAGAGACACCTGTGGCCGTTAAGTCAACGAAAGTCAGCGTCCTGTTGCTCGCGCTCGCTCGCGCTCGCTCCACATAGACATGAACGAGCATCGCTCAAAACAGTGAGGTGACACACGTCAGCTAAAAGCACAATATCACTCTATATTTCAGCTGCTTGGCAGTAATGTTAGCTGACCAGACGAAGGTCTCTCCATGAATCAATGCTGATCCTAGTGTTGGCTTTTCCTGCCTCAGCCTCCCGACCGCAGCCGGAGGAAACAGGGGAGACACCGGAGTTCTGGTCGGAGACGATAACGTTAAACGATAAACCTCTGTTGGTCTGGAGGAGCTGCAGCAGTTATTTCTGCACAAATGTCCACTGCACATTCACTAGATATTCTCAGAGCTAAACTAACTCTTCTGTCTGTGCTTTCTCTCCCTTCAGGGCTGCAGACCTGATGAGGAGGCTAATCAGCATCATGGGACACACCTGGTTCCCGGTGTGCTCCCTGCTTGAAAGCCAGAGCATGCAGCAGTCTGCGGCTGGCAGACATCCTCACGCACACCATACCTTCGTTACTGGGGTTTGTAGTTCTTTGTCTTTACAGCACAACATCCATGCAGCACATTTTCACACCTACACTACTGATTCTACAGATTCCTCCCATCCATCCATCCATCCATCTGCAACCGCTTATCCCGTTAGGGGTCGCGGGGGGGCTGGAGCCGATCCCAGCCGACATTGGGCGAAGGCAGGGTACACCCTGGACAGGTCGCCAGTCCATCGCAGGGCTGACACATAGAGACAGACAACCATTCACACTCACATTCACACCTACGGGCAATTTTTAGAGTCCACAATTAACCTAACCTGCATGTCTTTGGACTGTGGGAGGAAACCGGAGTAAACCCACGCTAACACGGGGAGAACATGCAAACTCCACACAGAAGGGTCCCAAGCCGGATTCGAAACTGCAACCCTCTAGCTGTGAGGCGCCAGTGCTAACCACTGCACCACCGTGCAGCCCCCAGATTCCTCCCATACATTCTTTTTACCTACTTCTTTACATATTTTGGTTAATAAATCACTTTATTTGTTCAGTATACCCGTGTGTCTCCCGTTTTTGTCACAGTTCTAGAGCCGGGCTGTGACACATTTTTCAGGACATTCTGTGTGTTTTTTGTTTGTCATTTAACGGCAGGTTATACCATGAAGGGTCACGGTTATGTTTAGGCAACAAAACCACTTAGGTTTAGTGAAAACCTCATGGTTGGCCTTAAAAGAAGTATATAAACTAAGTAAAATATGTACATAAACAAATACGGAAAACACGTCACAAACATCACTTCAAAATAATTCACTACCACACTGGTTGAAAGTCCCGTGTTCATTTTTTCCGCGTGACTCGCTCTGAGCGTAGTCTACTGATGACACGCCAAAAGCAACAAAGATGTTATTGCGCAAATAACTTATAAATTACTGTGTCATTCATACGCCATTTAGTGAGACCAGGCTGATGTCCGAACACTGTTACGGTACACTGGCTAATGTGTAAACTATTGCATGTTTAGTTTTAACTTTACATGTTATTTGTCTTCACCTGTAACCTGATTTTTCAAACAGGTCTGCTGTGGTGTTCTTTGATGGGTGTTTCCCCTGGTTGGAAAACAACCAAGCAAATCAAAATGCCAATTTAACGGCAATCCATCCAATAGATGTTAACTCTAATTCAAAGATGTCAACCTTATGGTGCTGGAGGAAAAGTCGGGAGATCACCAAAGTCATTAGGATATCCTCTGGGAACCATAAATGTTTCATGGTAATCCATCCAAAATATTTGTCAACATTCACCCCCACTTCTGTCAAGATATTTCACTCTTGACCAATGGACTGAGCAGCCAACATGCTTTTGTGTATCCAACAAGAACCCATAGCTCTCAAATGCATTGAAAACTAAAGAGCATACCTCTTGCTAATGCCTTTAATGTGTGAACAAATGTCTAACTTTCACATGAAGCAATTTGCTTGAGTACACGAGAGCTTGCAGGCTGTTTTTCTTTGTCCTCCTCCTGACTTTTCATTGCCCTCATGGCCTATCCTCTTTCACAATGTTGCCTTCTCTCTCTAAAGTGAAAAATAAGACACTTTGAACTGTCAAATTTGATGCAGGAACACAAGTTATAAATTATTGTTTCCTTTGTCATCCTGATTGTTCTCAGAGAACGCCCCTATTAGATCACAAGAGGGCTGAAAACCACAGCCGTTTTTCAGATTTTTGTCTGGTGCGGTTGACAGCCGTGGAACCACTTTGATTTCATTAAACTGCGGAGACGGCGATGGCGAGCGTCACGGAGAGGGGAAGTGTGAGTCGTTTCTCACTGTTATCTGTGAAGGTATCTTGAATCATTGATTAATTCAAGCCTTCGATGCAGGGTTTGAGAAGAAATGTGACTCGTATTAATCTTAAAAAAAATCTCAGATTTCTGTGGGAATGTGTTTGTAAGAGAGAGAGAGAAAACAAATGTGTGTGTTTGAGTGTGTGAGTGTTTATCACGCTCTGCTTTCAACTTATTCCTGTCAAAATGCAGCGTGTGATCTTACCGGCTTTAAATCGGAGTCAGCTAGTGGGCATCAAATAGGCCCACAACACCCTCCCAACACACGACTTCACAGTGAGCCTGCATGTGTTTGTGTTTGTGAATCTGTTGGGTCTGTCTGTGAGAGTTGTGTGTGTGTTCAGATCAGAGCCCTGCTTGCCCTCCCCCCTCCCCTGTCAGTTCAGGAGAAACATGATGTTTCAGGCGGTTTGAGAAGAGAGACAGTTATGTTACACTCACTTATTGGACTCATTCATGTTCAGGCTCTCCTGCTAGGCCCTGTGGCCCCTTTCATAAAAGGTTCACGGCCAGAGAGGTATGTGCATGTGCCAAAGATGTAAATGAAGTCTGCAGTTTCTATTCACTTTTTTTCAGATTTTTGGCAACATATAGGAAGGTGGAAGTCGATTGTTATTCATAGCACAAGAGCTTCAGAAATGATTCTACCCCTGTGAATTCCTGTGCTGTTAGAACCTGAAGTATTAAAGAACAGTTTGTCACTGATAGCCTATACACAGTGTCCCAAACTTAGAGCATTTTTAATATTTTGTTTTAGATTTGTAACGAGACAGGCAAGGCAAATACTAAATAGTTGAAACCACAATAGGCGACCATCTTTAGGAAATCAGGCTGCTACACAGACCGTCTCTCTACAGCCCGTCATGTGCAAATCCGGCAACAAGAGCCTTGGTCAGCAAGCAAACAAGAAATCAAAGGAGCACTCTGACAGAGCAGCAGTGCTGCGGTTGGATTTGTGATGAGGACTGTATGGCAGGGCGACCAGATGGAAGCCATTCCTGAAAAAGAGACACATGGCAACTTGCCTCGGTTCTGCAAAAAGAGGCGTGTGAAAGGCTCCCGAGAGCATGAGGCAAAAGATGCGTTGGTCGGATTAAACAAGACGCTTGAAACAAAGAGCAAAGAGCCGTGTTGGGCTGGGACACCCAACAGCAGGAGCTTGGACATGTCCGTATGGAAGAAGCAATTACTGGAGCGAACTACAAACACAGTATGGACTAAAGGCTGTTGAGTGTAGAATGTTCTAACTTCTCCGGCCATCGAATAATATAATCACTATTATTGCCCATAAACACAGTATAGAAATTGCAGCAAAAGAGTAGCCCTGTATAATATTTAGGCCTGTCAATCGATTAAAATATTTAATTGAGATTAATTGCAAATTAATCACACGTTTTTTAACAATACCAGACCTACTACAAAATATGTAAAAGAACAACACGTAAAAGAAAAACACATAAAACTCAAAATAGTGCAGAAGTTAAAATGTCGGAAAAATTGAATACAGTGTGTACGTGTGTATATATATATATATATATATATATATATATATATATATATATATATATATATATAATGAAATAAATAATGTAAATATTTTTTTTATGTAAATAAACATAATATAAAATATTATACTGTGGTAGATGAAAATATACAGTATATGTAAACTGTGGTGTGTGCAGGTATAAACAGGTAGTACAGATCACAGGTGCTACTGCAGCTGAACTGGTGTCACTGACCTTTACTACTAGTTAACCAATAGAGAAACTAGAGGTCATGCAAGGCACTAATCCACAACATCAACATCACTTCAGTACCAAGGAGAGCACACACGCCATGGGTCTGAATTCATCACTAAACAAGATGTCACTCTGTAGAACTAAAAAAACAAAAACACCGTCCTCACTTCAGACGGTTTGACTACAGTATGAATCATAATAATAATAATAATAATAATAATAATAATAATAATAATAATAATAATCAGCACTATATTGCTTATGCTAAGATTAGCAGAACACTATAGCAGCCACAAATGCACCACACTAAACTATATTTTTCTGTTACTGTCACTCGGCCAAGCGTGACCAAATCAGCAAAAATGATTTCAGGGAAACTCATCAAATCCAGAGAAGCCAAGCAAGCGTATTACCTTCAACTGAATGAGCACAAATACTAAAAGTGCTGGTAAAAAAAACAGTCTTGGTCATGGAAATTCTAATAAAAAACATTGAATAGTGCGGCTTTAAAAAATGTACAGTGCAGAAATGTAGTGATTGATTGAAACCTGTGCAGTGCTGCGGTCCTAGGACAGTCCTAGTAATTCTCTATTGAGAGAGAAGGCTGGCAATATTCTTTATTTTTCTTATTGTCACCAAATCCCATTAGAAATACTCACTAGAGCACCGAATGTGTATTAATCTGCAGATGAAAATAGTCATAGTCCCCAGATAAATGCACTATTTCCTCCTGTTTGAGTAACGTTTGCTGGAAACCACTGTGCCCAGTTTCTATGAGCAACTTTTTTTTTGCAATGGGAACCTTGTAAATGCTTGAAGGTGGTAGGATGTCAACTCTACTAATGGACTCCTGCTGTATCCACCTGAATAGTTCTGGTTAATCACTGATCCGCTTTGTCTGAACCCGTTGTTACAGCTGTTATCCTGTTATCCACATGGAACAGGCAGCATTGGCAGCTGCTGTTGGACTGTTTTCTGGGTACTAATTAACACAATTTCAAGTTCTTTTCAACTCATTATCAATGCCAGACTAAGTAAGTAACAAAGTCACACTAATAGTGTTTGGATGAAAAAATTCTGAAATTTTTTGCATCTTTAATAATAAAAAATGTTTTAAATAAAAAAATTAAAAAATAATAATGTTTTTAAATGGTTTAACTGTATATATTACCTTTAAATCCTAAGCCAAACTGAAATGTTTCATCTAAAAAAACAACCCACTGATGTTACATAGCCATAATGGAGTACTTAGTCTGCTGATAACTTCAGATGCAGACTGATTGGAGTAATCGCCACATTTTCATTCCCTCTGTTAATTGTTTGCCTTGAGCTCATTCTTCACAGTCGATGCTGTTTGTTGATGGTGTCGGGCAGACAATGGGAACTTCGAGCTGTCGCCACTTAACCTCGTTATCACTTCATCGTGGTCATTTTGTCATTATTAAAATAACCCTCAGCAATTTAATCATCTTCATAATAGAGTCTTACCATCCCACTAATTATCATCATCATATTCACTGCCACATCATCATCATCATCATCATCATCATCGTCATCATCATTTTATGGTAACATTGTAATTCTTGTGTTGACTTGGGGGAAATCAATAATATAGCAGCTTTTTGGCAGGCCTTTCGGTGTGTGTGTGCATTCTGTGTGTGAGTGCGTGTGTGTGTAGGGGGTGACTGTGTGTTGTATTTTTAATAGCTTGGTAAGAAGGCCGAGCCAGTGAGGGGTTACTCTAGAGGATTAGCCGAACCCTCAGCTCGGGCGAGAGGAGGAACAGGAGGAGATGATGGGAGGGCAACTGTTCTAATTACAGCACAACACTGCTGTCTCTCTCTCTCTCTCTCTCTCACCACCACCCTCGCCTCTCTCCTGCACACACTGAACAGACCGATTTCTACCCAGAAATTTTTTCTGCTCACGGGCTTTTCAGCAGACTTTCGGAAATGTTGCAAATAATACATGTTAAGGTAGGTGCTGGTCCTTGTGTCTGTCAGTCTTTCTGGCTATTTAATAGTGAGCAAATTGTTGTTATGTGGTGTAATGCCGACCATGCTTTGTGACAGGTGAAATGGAGAAAAGCTCAAATAACTCGATATCTTACACCCGGCGCAAAGTGACACAAAGTGACACAAAGCGACACAAAGCGACACAAAGCGATGCACAACGTAGCGCAACTGTCATTGTTAGTTTTAGACCGACACAGTTGTCATCTTCCCGCCAAGCGTCCACGTTATGCAAGCAGCAAATGTACTTGCGCCCATCTGTGCGCCCATGGGCGTGTTGGTCTTCAAATGAGGTGTGGTCAGGCGCTTTGTTGGCACATTGCTATTTTGAGGCAGCAGAAAGTGATTGCGCCATTGACTTAAAAAAAAATACTGGTCGAAACACTCTGCTTGTCGTTGACATTGCCGGGCTGACTGTGCATGCTTTTAGTGCATGTGAGCGTGCCCCACTGGCTTGCTCTGCTCTGCTTTCATACGGCGGTTACTGCAGATAATGTCGTCCCGACCGACAGCGTTGTCGTCGAAGCGTAGCACCAACCCTCCCGTACCCCCTCAGGTTAACACCGTTAGCACCGTTAGCGCCGTTAGCTGTGAGCCGCTGACTCACCGTCGCCATATTGAGAACCATTGAGAAGCAATAGAAATGCTCCCAATCCTCTATGTAGCACCTTTAAACTTCCCTTTTTTAAGGTTGGCTATCAAACCTCAATATATCACAGGCTTACTGACAAATACTGACACAATGTCAAATTATATTATGGCGAAGCTGTTGTACAGCTTCATTGTGATTAAATATTTAACAATGGAGAACTTTGCCCTCCTTTTGTTAAATGTAAAAATTGGTTTTGTGGAAAAGCCAGTTTATATTGTGCAAAGTAAGGTCTTCATACCTTAACTTTGAAACCGTTGAAAGCATCTTTCAACATAACTTATCAAAAGAAATGTGTTTTTTAAGCAACATTTATTGAAACCATAGGAACATTGCCATTTCCATCTCCTTCTTCTAATTCAATCCATCCTAATTTATGTAAATAGCACCCTGTAATTCCCTGTTTTATTCTCATCCCTGCCTTCACTTCCTCTCCCCCACCAGCCCCTTATTGAATTCTACCCCTCGCTCTAGCAATCACTTTCAGTCTCCCTCCCATCCTTATCCGTCGCTCTCGCTCGCTCTTTCACTGTAACTGTCAAATCCTCCCGTCTCTTTCTTTTTTCACCTCAGTTCACTGATCACTCTTTCACGCATCCCGTTTTCGGCTTCTCATTTCTAATTCACTGACCCACCCACCCGCTCGCTGGATTCCCTCCTCGTTGGCCTCCAATCATCTGCTCCCATTGGTGCCCCACAAACCCAGCGCCCTCCCTCCACCTCTCCCTCTCTCTCTCTGTGTCCTCCTGATTCCCTCCATCCCATATCATCAGGGGAGAGCTGAACGGATTTGGGTTTAGTTGCCAGTCACTGCTGCTCGCTGCAGTCTGCTGAAGTGACTCTTGTGCCTCATACGGGCATCAGTATGTGTGTGTGTGCCACTGAAATAGTGCCTGTATGTAATTGAGTGTGTGTTGCCCTTTGACTGATTTGTGCACGCACGTGTTACGTGCACACACAAGCTTGTGCATGTGTTTGCTTTTTCAGATGGAGCTCTTGGCAGTCCATTACGTCCTTCCTGTCTGAAGCCGGTGTATAAGAAGTGGGCCATGTTTCCAGGATGGAAGCAGTACTGTAAATACTGTGATCTAGGGTGGGCCTGAACATCTGTACTCAACTGACTCCCAGGATTATGAACCCTAAATACGACCGCAACAGCAACCCAGAAACCTCCTTTTTGACTCCCAACATACCAAGAGTGCCCTGCAAAAATCTACAAATCTTCAAGTAGCAATTTCAAAGATATGTTAAGAATTGTTGATAATGTTTAGTTAGTTAGGTCAGTTCAGTCTGTTCTATTCCCCATTATTCAGTTTGTGTCAAGTCATCATAGTCTGACTTTATGTCTTTTTAGCTGACCTCTTTTATGGGCTCAGGACTTTGTTGGACATGTTTGTAACTTTCTTTATTTTATGGAAAATAAAACGTACTCATGCCTGCCAGCTCGGCCCCTCACAACAACGTCTACCTATTCTGTGGGTTAAAGGTCACCTATTATGCAAAATGCACTTTTCCATGTCTTTTAAACATCAATATCTGTCCCCAGTGTGTCTACAGGCCACCATAGTATCATAAAAGACCATCCTCTCTCTTTTTCTCCTCCTCCGTTTGTCCGGAAATGGGTGCAGAAAAAAAAATCGCTTTTTTTCCTTCTCTTCTGACGTCATTAGAGAAATGCAAGCCATGTAAGGGTTTCCTGGTCGAACCAGAGAGAACCTTCAGTAGCTGACCCCGCCCCACAGCGCGTCACTGTCTCTCCTCCTCAACCTAACTTGAGCAAAGTCTGCAAGAACCAGCAGAACAGGCTTCATGTACTCCCATCATCTAAATATAACATGTTCTTTCACAAAGGCTTTATGTAATTACACTGTTTAAACAGATGATATTTATATATTATATATATTTGATGTCATGCATGTAGCAGAGTACAGGTAGTAAATAGTGACTTGTAAGCAACACAACACATTTCTGTTTCACAGTCAAACTTTATTTGAGTAGACAGATGACAATATTAATTATTCACAGCATTTGTAATCATCCCACCTGTTAGTTAGTTATGATGACATGGTACAGGAGAAAGTCTTTCAGCTCTGGTAAACTATGGTAAGCTAAACTCCGGTGGTCTGTAGTCATGGTAACACAGAGACAGCTACTACTGTAAATAATATACCATTACTCTGATCTTCCATACATTTATCTTTTAGCAGAAATAATGAACTGACTACTGTTTCACATCTTCTATTTTCCACCCTGATGGTCGCTGTGTTTACACACCGTGTCATAGCGGTAGCATGTAGCTAACCCGTTAGCATGTAGCTACATGCTAACGGGTTAGCTCTGTATCTCCCATCTGCTCTCAGCTGTCTGCTCTCCTCTGGGATGATTCTGTCGGTCATTTCTCACAGATGGATCTGTAAAGACAGACGTAAAACAGAGTGTATGTTTACGGTTTACAGAGTTGATGCATGAGGTAAACACTGAGTTAACTAACAGAGCTATAAATAGTATTATTTACCTGAGAGAAACCGTCAGGAAAACCTGGAATCTGGACCGCAGATGTTCATCATGTGTCGCCGATTTCTGATCAGATTCCTCCGGTAACGTGCGCTGGGTGAAGTTTCTGGTTTATAAACTTTAAAGTGGTTTATAAGCTCTATTCTAGCTGCCTCTCCCTCCACTCTGAGAGCTTCTCCGGGAGGGAGGGGGAGGGTGACGTTGTTGTTGAGGAAGTTTGATTGACAGAAAACGCTGACCAATCAGAGCAGAGTGGGAGGAGACAGGCTGTGAATCAGTGGTTTTCAGACAGAGGCTGAATTAGGCTCTGAGGCAGGCAGACTCAGGCTGCAGTATGAGAAGAATAAAGGGTTTTTTGAACATTGCAGCATGTAAACATGTTCTAGTGCAACATTAAAATACATCTATGAACCTGGAAATGAGCATAATATGTGACCTTTAACATCTCGTGGCCAAAGAGCGTAGAAGCAAAGGGACGAAACTACAGTGTTTTTTTGACAACAGCCGCTGCCGCTATTTTGGACTGAAAAAGCGTATTATATTCATAATATTCTTACTGTTCAACACAGGCCATTTTGGTAGAGACATTAAATATGACAATAGATTAGAAGTCATTTTGTGTTACTTTTGTACGGCCCATTGTAGGCAGACGTTTTACTGCCGTCTGGTTGTCGCTTTCAGTCCAAAATGGCGGAGGCGTAGCTCTGCTGCTGGGTGCTGACATTGCAATGGAACGCACAATTGACTTTCACTTCTTTGTAATGTACGTTCTATGTTTGTGGCTTTCCTCTGCTTATGGAGGTACTCAGTTGTCATGGAGATGGTTTAGTTTTATCACATGACCTAATTGTGGAATTGCTTCTCACCTCAAGCCACCCCAACTCAAGGTAACTTACTAGCTTTCCCTGGTGCTTTCAACTGTATAACATTGTCTTCATCACCACATGGAGTTTTCATGGAAATGGATCTGTTGACATTCAAGCCCCATCAGTTGTTAGGATTAGGATTAGAATAGTTTGACAAACAACACCAACTCAAGGTTCATTTATTAGTGTTTTCCTGAAGCTTTCAACCATTTTGCCTGGTCTTCAAATGATTGTTTTGTCCAACTACTATTTCCAAATTTAAAAATGAACTGTGATGCATCCTCTGGGGGTATGCCATGGTTACATTGACATTGCTGGTGATTTATCAGTCTGCTGGCTGTCGGTTGTCCACAAATAGTTTGGACACATCAACGATTTAGCAGACACTGATGCAGAGGAGAGAGAGCGCATGGATTGGCCTAGAAACCATGCTGTGCTTTTAATGGATAAAAAGTTAGCAAAGCGTAGTTATAAACTATTCCTTTAGGGTAATGTGCAGCAAAGTGAAACAGTGGTTCACCAGGCATGTTGGATTAAAAAGAGTCTTGAAGACGATGAAGATGCAGGGTTTCTGCCGGATTCCCAGGGCTCTTGCTCAGACATAAACATTTTAGAGAATTTCCACCCTGCGAAAATACCATAGCAGCGGCAACGTTCCCTTGAGCTACTGCTAAAGACACAGCAACAGCACACAGGGATCTGTTCTGTCTAAATATCACAGCAGAGGCATTCACACAACACTCATTCATATTTAAACAGCTCATTGCCTCATGATTCGCTGCCTCGCGCAGTGGAACGTCCGCATCTGAAGTCAGTTTTTTTTTTCTTGAAATTCAGCAAAAATAGCATGAAATCGTCAGCAGTGGATTTAGACTACATACGGAGGGCTATATGCTGATTTTCTCCAACTAATAAAGAATTATTAAATATATCGGAGGGTGCAAAGCACCCACACACAGAGTACTGGCACACCCACAAAGCATCTCCTTTGACCCCTCTCCATGATACATCAAAAAGAAACGGATTATATCGCTCGCGCCCTTCTGAAGAAAACACAGCAGTTCCATCTATATTTCAAAGCCGAGAAACTCAGCAAAACAGGCCGTTAGCCGGAATGATGCTTTTTAGGGAGGCCTCGAGTGTCGTACAACTTTAAAAGCCTTGTATAATTAAGAGCCACTCAGTGATTCACACGATGGCTGGCTCGACTACCGCTAATTGCGAGCATTTCCAGGTCCTGTACGTGACGTTTGGAAAGGGAGAGAGAGTAAGGGGTGAGAGACATGGATCAGGTGAGAGATGCAGAGAGCCCTGACAGATATTAACAAAATCACTTTGGCGTCACAGATAAGTATCTGGAGAATGGGAGAAGTAATAGAGGTTTTTACTGCACAGCACCTCTTCTAGAAATCCAGTTAATGTGAGCCAGAGCTTATTTTGCAGAGAGGTCGGCGGACTCCTTTTGCAAAATGTTTTGGTCACGCTTTACATTAAGTAGGTTTCCGAGCGCTCGGGAGATACTGAGCATCTCCGCGGAGTTAAGTAAGTGCTGCGCGATTGCATGAAAAGCGCTGACTTGTGCCGTCGGATTAGCACGAGGATGAGTTGAGGAGGAGGATATTAGCGCTCGGAAGAAAAACAATGTTAAGCTTTGGAATGTGGTCAAGTGTGAGGTTTAGTGCTGCGACTTCACTAATTCCAACTGAATACAGTAGACAGTGTGTCTGTCCTACCTGGCACTGAATGAGGATCGCTCTCTGTGTAAATGGCATACCATGAAATACATTACATGGACAAAAGTATGTGGACACACACACATTTCACCTGTACTGTGTGTGATTGTTGAACATCTCAAACACCTCATGGTTTGCTCGCGTTCAGCCACGAGAGCATTATGGTGACGATCCACAAACGTTTTACTTCTGTAAGATCACCTGTTGAAATCAGATATTGTAACCCTAGTTCTATAAGCACAGGCGGAGCCCTCTACTGGACTCTATGGTAAAACTTTCCTCCAATCATGAGCACGCATTCGCCCCCAAATTTGCATAACTATAGCCGGCCAATCAGGACATGTCTACCCAAATATGTGCAGACCTCACAGTACATAAGGCGGTGTCCATCGCTGTCAATCATCCCACGCCCTCTTCAGCGAGCGGCCAGGCCCCCTTGAGGGCTGCGCCTGTGCTTATAGAACCAGGGTTACAATATCGTAACCTTTGTTCTAACTCACACAGGCTCCGCCCTCTACTGGACTCTATGGGTACAGTGGGTGGAGCCCGATGGATGCACGCCCTGACTGAGACCAACTGATCTGGGTAGAGCTACGGCCTAACCAGTGTGCCAATCGCTGTTTGCTAAAGAGAAAAAGGACGGCAGACGTACTCGTAAATTTGTGAGCCTGGTCGATAGCTCCGGGCTTTTGCCCTTTTCTATCCATAGGCAATCATTGGAGGGAGGAGAGAGGAGATGGAGGAGGATCCCAGTTGGTGGTGAGGCAGCATGGCCCATGCCCGGCCAGTTGAGAAGTTTTTTTTTTTTTTGTTATATAAATTTATATCGACGCTCTCCAGGTCATCCATATCGTTGCTGCCACTGCTGTCAGTTTTGTCTTCTTGCGACAAACCTTCTTTGGGTGCATTAATGTGTTGGATGCTTGTCAGGGTCTGTTCTGAGTTGTACTGAATCTCAAAGATGTGTCCATCAAGAAGATGCTCTTCTATGTCTTGGAGAGATCCGCCATCAGATGTGTTTGAAAAGCTTGTTCTAAATATGTTTTCAGTACCGGCATTATTAGCAAGGTTAGTCTGATGGTACTGTTGTCCTGTGTGTCCAGAATAATGGTTCCAATGATGTTGGGTACATAGGCGTTGCTGCGCTGCAATAATTTGCATCCTTCACAGCGATGGTTTTTGGTTTTACAGTTGTCTGGCGACCTCCACAGAGTTTGCAGATTCTCTTATCTCTCAAACACACTGCTGAAATGGCATTATTGACTACCTGAACTTGTGGTTCCTGGTCTTCTGGTTGTGTCAAGTCTTCTGGCAGGTTGAGATCTGCATGATCAACGAACACTGTGGTTTGTGTGGAGGTGAGGATTATGATATTGTCTTTCAGTTGTGTAGAGACATTTTTGATTGTGTAGGATTTCCGGACGTGCATTTCGGTAATCTGCTGTTCCCATAAAACCAATTTAATTTTGCCTGTGTGGTTCTGCCACCCAACATTCCTGCATCTCAGTCTCTGTTCCCCTGATGTTAACCATTCTGCTCGTAGAAGCTTTTCTCACTATTTGAACACATATTTCTCCTACCTGCAAAAACAAAAGGAACATCTTTGTGTGGACAATCATCCTCATGAGTACCTAATACAACAACAGGACAAGTTAGAACAAGGACATGTTATTCAATGAAAACTGAGACACTTTCATTGTAGGCTCAGTTCACTCATTGCAGAGCAGAGACGTGAATACAGTGAACCAGGCGCCTGTACTACGAAGCTGGATTTGAGGTTATCAAGGTAATTTCATGTTTAAGCCTGGGTTTTCAGTCCTACGACGGTGGCTGTATCAACAACCATCAACTAAACTCTAAACTAAATACATGACATTTAATATAAATGTGAACTTACTCAGACTTTTTCTCACATTGCGTAGTTTGACCAGAGATTTTAGCGTGGCGGATTGTTGGAAGCTGCCATGTTTCTCTGGCGAGTGAGCAACTCCGCGGTGAAAGTCTTCTCGCGTAGTCAGAACAACAAAATAATTTTTTTCTTGGACAACTGGATGTTAGTTACGCTGTGAAGATAGCCGCTGACTGTTGTATCATTATGGTCAAGTTTCAGTTTTTTCGCCGATGAAGTCATATCGATATCAAGACGAAGCATCCAGCGTTTGTGATAGCGGTCTTCTTCACGCTGTTGTTTTTCAAGGTCTTGGTTTCAGGTGCTTGACTTTTGCGATTTGTGAAACTAGCGCCCTCTTCAGTCTGGGCGCTGATGGCGTTTATAGAAGTACCAGAATGTCCTGTGATACAGTAACGTTATGGATTTGATCTAGTTTTCAATCGTATTTTTTTATTTAAGGACGCAGGTTTACTTTTCATTTTGTTAAAGACATTGTTGTAGGGCTGTCATATTAATGTGTATGTCTTTTATTCCATTTTACTTGTATTTTAGGGACATTTATTTTTTATACTAATGATTAAATAAAATTGTAGTAATAATTTAATCTGTAGGTGTTTTTTTTTTTTGTTTGTTTTTTAAACTAATCATTTGCCCCATCTGAGATTTTGCAGTCCTGTGGCTCTTTCAGTTTGTTGATTTACGTGACACAACACACTGGGTCTTCCCACCACTGCATGCTGTAAATCTAAAGGCTTTAAGATCTCTGTCATTTTGAACTAAGAGGCCTTGCTCAGACCATGAAAGTAGACCCAGTCCAAAGTACACAGCAGGGGTCTCCACATACCTTTGGCCATATACTGTAGTCCACCGTATCATCATAATTAACCATCATCATATAGAGTATGCAACCTCGATTCCAGTCCCAATTTCAATAACAATAAGGAAATCTTATTTCTACTTCCATCAGCTCATTTGAATCATTATTCCGATGCTGAGTCATGCCACATCATGCAGAACAATTGGATACATTGATCGAGGCAACAGAATAATTAGGCCCTCCTCCGGCGGATTAAAGATGCTGTGCTGTAACCGCCGCTTTCCTTCAGATCAATTAGAATGGAATCTCCCCCTAACATCAGAGCCAGCGGAGCTGATAGAGCTGGCCTTAGCTGCTCCGCCTGCTCACTCCCATTCATCCTAAATGCTGTATGAATATGGATTATTGAGAGAGAGGAGTGAGGCAGTGCTCTACAGGGTAATGACTTTGCAGCGGCAGCATCGGGTACGGATGGACGGTGGCGGAGCTGCTAAGCAGAGCGGAGTGGGCCGGCGAGCGTGCAGGCTGTGTGTGCAGGCTGTGGTCATGCATGTAATCTCAGTCAGTCAGTCAGTCAGAGGGAGCGTCATGAAAGATGTATGACCCCCACACAGCAGGCAAGGACTGGCACATACACACACACACACACAGACAGACACACACACATGAACATGCAAAAGGCATGTGTAGAGGCTTCATACAGGTATCGGGGTCAACTGTCAAATGCTGCTGCTGATACATGTGTACATTGACACTGTATTCGTAGTTGTGCACAGACAGTGAGAGATTATTAGAGACTTTTCAGGCGCGCTCACTTTCAGTTTTACCTCCAAATAAAGTGCTTTAGATAAGGTGACTAAACTGCTGGCTTGTTTACAGCATAGCTCATATTGTGTTGCCTCATCTGACTTCTTTGTAATGATGTCGCCGTGATCCCAGATCTCAGCACTTTGGTGAGCGTGTTATTGTAACCCATAGTAACTGTGGCAAAAAAAGTATGAAAATAAAACTCAATCATCACAGGAAACATTTCACTGAAACATTTGTGCAGACTCGTGAAGAGTCCAATTAAAAGTTTTGTTATATTTAGGTTAACTCCCACGTTCAAAGTAGTATTCATCAAATCTTTAGTCAATATTCAATCAATGAAATGAAATACAGAATTCATTGATCAATTTCTTGACTGACTCATGGCCGGAATAACCTGTTTGTACGTTTGTGGGGGGCAAAAATAAGTTGCTGGGTCCCTTTGAACCCCCTGTCAGTCTTTGTGCAGTGTGTTCAGTATTTTGGGAAACATGTTAGCAAAAATGGTCAGAAGAGACACTACCAGTGAATAGGGCAAACATTTTAACTAATAGATATCAGCATGAAATTTCCCTAGTTGATTAAAGCTTCAGTAGGCAAAATATTGTTTGACATCATTGGGCAAAAATTTCCATAATAACCTTTCAGCATATTGTAATTCAAGTGTTCTGAGAGAAAACTAAACTTCTGCTCCTCCTCATGGCTCTGTTTTCAGACTTTAGAAAATCTAGCCCGTGACGGGAGACTTTGACCAATCACAGGTCATTTCATTGAGAGAGCGTTCCTATTGGCTGTGCTCCAGTCATGTGACCAGAACTTGGCGGTCCTTCACCAGATATCACAATGGCGGCGGCGGCGTCACAAACTTTCTCATTTTACAGCTAAACAGTGCACTACAAGATGATTCTGAAAACATCTGAGGAGAGAAATAGGCATTAACGTAAAATAATATTGATTCATATTTGATCAGCGCTGTCTAGTTTGACCGCTTGGTCGGAGTTCGCGAGTGATTGACAGCCGGCTCTCATAGACGGCAGCTGGACAGCGGACATCAGATCAGCCCTTACTGCTTGTTTTCCTCCGGTCTGTGAAATTTTTGCAGATGCCGCTGGGAGCACCGGAGGACACAAAGGAACATGATTTTTTTCAGGTGACCTGTTTCATGTACTACTGTCACGATATAGCGACCGTTTTATAAAAATAACTTTTTTTAATCATATTTGCTCCAATCTTGCCTACTTCAGCTTTAAGACAATAATTCTTTTGTAAGTTTTCTGAAATGTTATGTTTAAATATGCAAATGAGGCATTATCTTATAACCTTTGGTGAATTTAAGAGAAATCTACAGACGCAAATAGACAGAGTGCAGTAAAATAAACACCTAAATGTTGATTTTGGATGTTTTATTTCCACTCGTCTTAAAGAAGACATGTTATGGAAGATACATGAAAGTAGTACATGAAAGTACCTGTAGTGTCTCACCTTAACGACTCTCTTCAGGTCACATGATCAGGTCATAAAGCAGGATCCTCGTGTGAAGTGCCCTAACTTGTCAGTAAACTTGACACACAGACAGTCTCGTGTGTTTGGGGCCCCTGGAGTTCTGTTCTGCCTCCAGTTGCAGTTGCCGTTGACTTGGATTGACAAAGATTGAAGGAGTTTGAAAGAAGTGAATCAATTGTGTTTGAGTAACGTATCAAACAAAAACATTTGCTGGTTACATCTTTTCAAATGTGAAGATTTGCTGCTTCTCTCGCTTATATATAATGTACAAACACTTGATTGGACGAAACAAGAAATTTGTCAAACATGTCATCTTGGACTCTGGGAACTTGTCATGAATTGTGAAATGTTTTCCTCTTTTCTGACATTTTACAGACTAAACCACTTATCTTGTACCTAAACAAACATAGACGGCAGCCAATTTGCGCTGAAAAAGCCAAAAAAGGAGGAAAAGTTTGGGTGTCAAACACATATCAAACATTTTTAAAAGATTAGAATCTTTACATATCAGATTTTATCTGGCAACTGTAATCACAAACTGAGCCAGACTGGAACAGACCCGGTCCAGCTTGGTCCGATCAGTCATCACGTCCGAATCATATTCAGAATCAGCTCATCGGTCCTCACAGAGGAAGTGAAGGAGACGCATAAATACATGGTTGCAGGTCAGTGGTTGCAGAGAGTTGAAAATACAGGGATGATGTAATTTACCCAGGCACGCAGAGACATACAGAGACAGACAGTGAGGCAGGGATTAAGAGAGACAATAGTGAGGTCAAAGATCACAGTAGAATGCATGAATTCCACAATGATGAGGTCGTGTGTCCGATGGTGGACAGTCGGTGTACCCTCAGCTGTCTTTCTGACTGATTGTGCCAATACGAGCCCACCCGTTGTGCTGCTGTGACCTCAGGGTGAAATGCCAGCAGTGTCACATGATTGTGGGAACCGTATAGAGTTTAGGATTCAGGTACACTATCACGCCTCAGGCTCCCTCACACACACACACACACACATAGCTGAAACATGTAGAAACACACCACAGGAGTACAGGTAGAACAGTTTCTTTACATGTTAGATTAACGTAAGATGACCTACATGTTGCATTTTGTTGAGACTTTAGTTCAACTACATTTGATCAAATGAAACAATAAGACAAGTAGGCAAGTTGTGTGTATCAATCTAGTCATAGAGTTCCAACAAGGATAGATAGATAGTAGGGCTGGGACGATACGCATATCTCCCGATTCGATACTATCACGATACTTGGGTGCTGATTCGATATGCATTGCAATTTTACCCTCCGCCGTTTTCTACTTTCTTGTTTGTTTTGGTTGACGGATACGGAACGGATATGACGTCACTTTAGTCAGACTACAATAATAGCAGCGGTAACTTCCTTCTACCTTCACATAGACTCAAATGAAGCAAATGTATCGATTTCTGGCGTTAAAAAACTGATTTCAAAGTCGTTAAAAAAATGTGCGATACATAGGTGAATTGGTCTTATTTCCCACCCCTAATAGATAGGTATGGGACAGGATACATAAGATAGAGAAGCAGATATGTACCGTGGTTAGTCTGAGTAAGTCTTTTCTTTTTGTGTTTTTGCTTTGACTTGCAACAAAAGTCTCCAGCTGGGAATGTTGTTGTTGTTGTATGGCATGTTCTTTTCAGAACAGGTTGGGCTTCTCAGAGAGGCCATCGTCTAGGACTGTATGTCTGCAGGTATTAAATGAGAAGAGATTTAGAAATGTTGATTCAGGGTTAAATGGTTAATTTTGTGGATTCAACCTCATAATTTTGTATAAAATGAGAGTGCATTCCAAGTATAGTTGAAGAGGCAACAAGTGGTGGCTTAAGGGTGTGAATGTGTGTAACTGTGTGTGTGAACAGGGTGTTTCTGCTTCCATGAACAGGCCTAAATAAAGGTAAAAACAAAACCAGCATTTTCTCTGCAGAGTAACTTTGCTGCAGTTCAGTTCTTGCACCGTGAAGGAGCTGGCAGCTGATAAAAGTAGACTTTCAAAGAAGGAAAGACACACAAATGCATTATGCACTCCTGTCACAGACACAGACACACACACACACACACACACACACACACACGCTCACACTGACCCGAGGCATGTTTCATTTACACTCACAAGCAGCATACCAGGTACGGTACAGTAACAACACGTCCCCAGAGACTGACAACAGCATTACACAAAAGCACAGGTGCTGTTGATTTGTTTCCCTCCGGCTGATCGCTATCGTTGTCTGCACCGTTTCACCTCGAGTGCTTCGAACAACAGCATTTAATGAAATGTAGGTAATGCAAAGTCACATGATCTCGTTCCGCTCCATTACACTCCCAATTCAGTGTGACACGTCATCAGGCATCATGTTGACAGACATGATCCGTGTCAGGTCGAAGCTGTCATCCATCATGTTTTCATGCAAACTTTGGGAAATAACTTCTCTTTCATGGTCGAGCAGTAGTTTTAATAACTGCAAGTCAGTTCCCAGTACAGTTGTGTTTGAGTCAGTGCACTCAGCAGGTGAAAAAAATATAGTTTGCTGGAGAGCTGACTTTAATTCCACAGCTTGATGAAGTTGGAAGCCCTTATCGTCGTACGTTTGTGGCGACCGCGAGGGTGTTTGCTATTACTGAGTGCAGCCACACGCAAACCCATCCCTCAATGTGATAAATGGACTGAGAAGAAGAGCCCCGACACTGGTTGTAGTTCACTTTACCCCTACCATTAGATACACCAACGAAATCTTGTTCTCAATGTGTGGCTTTTTTCTTGCGATGAGGAAATGTTTCTTTTGATGCACGGTTGAGTGCACCTTTTTTAAGTTGGGATCGAGACACAAACTCCACCCTGCCAGTTCAACATTAGCTGACCAGGAGCTGTGAAATGAAAGCACTCATATTGTTTTACAACTGAAATCTCAGTTCAACGGAAACCGCCCCCAGGCGAAAACTGTAAAAAGTATCTGCAGGAAGTGCAGGATCCTGGAGGGTGGAGTCGAGGGTCGTCAAGGAGAATTTCAGTCACCTGGTTGAACTGTCTAAATATTTAACCAAACTGGTTTTGGTTTCTTTCTTTGCACTTTACAACATTTTCCCATGTTGGCTCTGGAGGTAAATATCGTGTACCAGCTCAGTCGCACAGTGAAATAGTTACGAAATTTAAGATATTGATTCGTGTACATAGACACAAATCTCACATTTTTTTTCGTGATTGTCAGCACAGAATCAATTCATATATAATCCACATAAGGGATTGACAAGTTACTGGACTTTCGCAGGAAAACACACTAAATATACGTTGTTGAAAGTCGTTTTGAGCGTCGCGAAAAAAAAGAGAAATATGTGGCAATGTAATGTACAAATTAAATAGATTTAATTTTGTGACCGTTTCACAAACTGCCGTTAGACTGTGTTGCCTGTACAGTGGGTTTACTGGAGCTTTCTCACTGAAAACAGCTGCCTGTTGGAACCAAAGCAATGAACTTAAAGGAGCTCAAACTCTCTGTAGAGCTGAGGGTGTTAGGTTTTGTTTTCAGGTTGGACCCCAAAGCAGAGACTGGCACAGGTAAGTAAAACAACTAAACAGAGTTTATTTTCCAACAACGAGGAAAAAATGCAAGCAGGAGGGCAGGGAGCTGGCCGGCTTGTGGCTGAGGACTGAGCACATGGGAAATCTCAGTCACTGGACACGCGGAAGCAGCAGCAGCGAGGCAAACCGGAAGATCTGACAAGAGGACAAAAAACACAGGTAAGTCAAAAAGTCACGAGCGAAAACCCTAGAAAAATCTCAATCTTGATAAACTCAGAAAAAGGAACGTGATGTACTACCGAACGAGACGGAATTCTCTGGCAACATAGTATCGTAAATTCGTGAGCCTGGTTGATAGCTCAGGGCTTTTGCCTTTTTCTATCCATAGGCAATCATTGGAGGGAGGAGAGAGGAGATGGAGGAGGAGCCCAGTTGGTGTTGAGGCAGCATGGTCCATGCCAGGCCAGTTGAGGAGTTTTTTTTTTTTTTTTTTTCTTTAATATATATATTTTTTTCTTTTTTTCTTATAAAAAAATAAAATAAAATGAAATATGAATTAAAGAAAATGGAGAAAAAAACAAAACAAAAACAGATAAAATAAATGAATTAATGAAAAATAAATAGATGGATAAAAAAATAAAATAAAAAATAAAACTTTGAAACATAGTGGAGAGATGACCAGGCTTTTATGGGGAGTTTGAATAGGTGATAGGAACCTGGTGTGCCTCGTCTGCTTCCGAAGGCGGAGCCAGCCACACCCCATGCCACACACATGCCCTGCCAGGAGGAAAATACAAAGGGGAAGCGAACAGAGAGAGCAGGCAAAAATACAAAAATACAACAACCATAAAACAAAAACTAACAGAATCATCACAGAGGGGAGCTGCAGAGTTAGTGATGATTCTTGATGGGTCTGTCACTACGAATGACCCCTTTCACTTTAGACATTCATTTTTTATATTAAAAAAATATTGATTGCAGCTTTAAGAAAATGTACAGAATTATTATCAGAAAAATATACAAAGCATAAAAAAACATGCATCAGCATGTAAGCAGCATGTTTACATTGTATTACATTAATCAAAGTGCAGCTAATAGTATCTGCAGTATACTGTTGGGTTGTTTAATTCACTGTATAACAATGAATCATGTTTCATATGCTCATTGGTTTTTAAAAGTTGTATCTATCCGTATATAGTAGGACATGTAGTGCACTTATAAATACAACATTTCCCCCTGAAATAAAGTAGTACAGTACTTGAGTAACTGTATTTAGTTACTTCCCGCCACTGCACACCACACGTTGCCATGCAGTCATCCTAACATCAGTTAATGCTAATTTAATGTAGTTAATTTTCTCTTCTAGTTCTGTTTATTTTTTAATACGTTTTTTAACAAGTCATGTGTGGTCAGGTGCATTTTAGGATACAAACCAAAGTCATATCATTTATAGTAACAGATGTTCAAAGTGTCTGGTGAAGTGTACCTGTAGGAAAAGCCCGTGTAGTGTGTGCATAGGTGTGTTTACCTTGTATTTATGCCACAGGTAATGAATTAAAATCTGCCTTTTTGTGGTCACACTTTGCCAGCCCACCCACAGTTTGGCCCTGAGGGCACAATAAAGGTTATGAGCATTGAACTGTCTGCTGAAACCTTGTCTAACAGGCTATTTGAGGTTATTGTCAGATTACGTGGCTAACATCTGCTCTTCGAAAAAAGAAAAGAAAAAAAAAGCAGAAACAATACATGTATCCATCTCCTTAGTGAGAGATTTCAGTGGAAATGTGATGGATATCTCCGTCCTGCCTAATCTGACTAGACCGTCTGCCGTAACAAAAACCCTCAACACTGCCCGGTTTAACACTGTGTGTCTGAGAAAGTGTGTGTATATTTGAGAAGGAGTGTGTTTAGGGCGAAAGGAAAAAGGAGAGTGGGCTTTGGGTTACAGAAAAAGCCTGATCCTCTAGGTAACAGGAGCTGAGTCTTCCTCGCAGAAAGACAGGTTCCCACACCCTCCCATCAGTTCACTCTGGTTCTCACACACTCCCAGTCCTGACTCCGCCACTCAGGTCTCACCGTGCAGCCTGTCGCCAAGTCCACTCACACACGGGGCCTGTTGAAGCATGTGAGTGTGTGTGTAGAGGTCTCGATGTGTGTGTCCTTTCACCTGAACAGCCACATAATTAAATTTGATTAATTCACCTGAGCATAAACAAACACACACCGCCACCTTGCTGCATGCTTGTTTGTGTGTGTGCTCCCCGTGCCCTGTCCTAGTTTTACGTCACTCTTAAGTTACAGGAATGGTTTCCTCGAAAGAATAGAGAGCGGACTTGATTACTGGTTAAAGTGGCGCCTCGGTGAAATGCACACACACATGCACAACAATCCTCATTGTTTCTTTATAGTCACCATACACCTGGACTCAGTGGCGGCACACACCGAGGACAGAAATAGACCTCTTCATCAAGTGAAGTGACGCTGCTGCACAGAGGAAAGCATATATGTGCACAGAATAAAACACTTGTAGAGAGGGCAGCATTGGGATGTCTGACAGACATCCGGTCACAATAGAGACGTGTTCTCTTTATTACGAGTATTGCTTCAATTCAGTTGCGAGAGACGAGGTATTAAATCAAGAGAGAGAGCGAGAGAGAGAGAGAGAGAGAGAGAGACGGAAGGACATTGAGAGAGAGAGGGAGCGTACAACACAAGTGCTTAAAGATGATGTCAGTGATCGGGCCCAGCTGTGCTGCGATGATTTGGTGTTCGAGCCTTTGATTCTGTGAGCTGAGAGAGTGTGAAAAATCTGTGCAACCTTACCGGAGTGTGTATGAGTGTCAAAAGAAAAAAAAAAAAAAAAAGAGACGACTGTCTGTTGAAAAGCTCAAACACAGCAGGCAAACCGGTGTCTGGAGAGAGCTACAGGCTGTAATGAAATAGCACTACATCCACAATATACTGGACCCATACTGCTCTTGTTTTTCCTTCATCTATACAGTTCCATTCCACTAATGGGGCCTGTTTCATGGAAGACATTTAGACATGTCACAGTAGGAAAAGCAAAGGTGTAAATAATAATAGAATGAATGATGGCTGCATTCCTTTTTAGCTGCTTCAGTTTCCGGGTCCTGGTGTTGTTAAATGCTGACTCATTGTCACACTGTCATGGCTTACTGGGACACTTGAATAGAACAGAGCCATTGTTCCGTCACCTGTGCTTTCCCTACTATGACAAGTCAAAATGTCTGATGTGACCTGTCATTGAAGGTGCAATGTGTAATACCTGGCCACCTTCTCCAAAGAAATAGGGGGCAGCATTTCACCTCTACTACTGGATCCATACAATTTAAATATACAACCATTAATTAAAAAAAGAAGCTAACTTATAAGTAACAGCAGGGCAAGAATCCGGTCCACGGCCGCTTTCATTGTTTGTTTGTTGGATTAATTCCAAAGTGGCAGAAACGTGAAATCAACTCGTACCTTCATCTCCTCATCGTCCTGGATTTAATTCAACACACAATCTAGTGTACACAGACCCTGTACCTTCAACGTGGTTGACAACAAGCCCCCCAGGAAGAGTGCCGGTCGTTGATGCCAATTTTCATAGTGGCCAAATGACGGTACTACAACTTCCGTGTCCGTCAAGTGATGGCATTGGGCCCAAAAATACTTTTTCCTATAGACTTACATTGGGAAAGAGACGTCTGTAACTCAGCAAATACATTGTTTTTAGGTAAATCAACTTCCAAGCATGAACACTTGAATAGCCCTTATTTAAATCATTAGATCCTAAAAGTTGTAAAATACACTAATAGCTGAATCCAGAGTTATTTCCCTTCTTCCGTTCATGTGAATGAGACCCAGTCCGAGGCTGGAGCGAGGGGCTGGGAGGCGAGTCATGTAACCAAGCGGACGCTATTTCGCCTGCTCCAATGGATGCGGAAGATCCGGGTACTTTTCTAGTTGAAAGTCGAGCCATTTTGGCATCATGCGCCACTGAGCAACTTTCATAGGAATGAATGCGGCTGACCATCACGAAGAAAATGGGAGAGTCGTGTCTATGTACAGGAATCAATACATTCAATGTTGTGACTATTTTCACAAACTGCTGTGCGACTGGGCTGGCTGTTATAAAAGACATATCTTAACTAGTTGCCCATGGGCTCGCCTCTTCTGTTGAGGTGTGATGTTAAACATGCGACGGTCTAAGGCTTTTGGGAAGTGGTGTAACAAAACAATATTATATCACTTTTTTCAAAAAACTACCAACCTAATCAAAACATATGAAGCCCGCCACACGGCTAGTCAAAGTCTCTGTTCCAAGGCTGTACTTTTAGTTTCACTTTTACACAAGGATTTAAGGATTTCACTTCTGAGGTATGGTTAGGCTACCTCGCCAGTTCATGTTATTGAAAACGTAATTGATCATTGACATTCTATGCAAGACCTGCTCGAAAGATGGCTTGAACCATTAAAAGCATGGTACAGTAGGTTTCTCATAAAGGAGATCATTTCCGCTGCCAATTACAGTGACAATGTTTTTGCAAGAAAATTAGAACTATTACTTCCAGCCAAGAATAAATGGCTCGACCATCTGGACATTCTAATTCTTCTTCCTTAATGGAGCTGCCATCCAAAACATGCTGTGTTCAAGAACAAGGCCTTCTATTCAATCTGTGGGGAAATTTAAGGGCATTATACAGGAAGATGAGGCCTCGCTGCCAGACTGTGCCCTAACCTGCTGGAAACAGATAGGCATTCTTTCCTGGATTCTCAACGTCTCGGAAAGCTTGACATTTGTTTTCCCTGCTCTATTTCTCACTCCAAGGGAATAGTCCACAACCCATGTTCATTCATATTCAAATGCTCATATGCAAAAGGCTGACATTTACCTTTCCAACACCAAGATGTGATTCCGCACCAGAATAAATGGCTGATCCCAATCCAGTGTAAACTCACTGAAGGTCTAACCACTGTCTTCTCATTGGCAGGAGTACATGGGATACCTCATCTCTGTTGATCACAGATCTTGTAACACAATTAATCAGTTGATCTTTGCCTGTTTGACGGACCTCCAGGAGGCAGACCGCAGGGTTAGTAAACCACACACATGATTGGGTCATTGGAGAAGGTTTAGTAGTCAGTTCAAGACAACTTTAAAGCCTGTGTCATTTAGGGATCAAGGTTTAAATTAAAGGTCCCATATTGTGCTCATTTTCAGGATCATACTTGTATTTTGTGTTTCTACTAGAACATGTTTACATGCTGTACTGTTCAAAAAAACCTTTATTTTCCTCATACTGTCGGCCTGAATATACCTGTATTTACCCTCAGCCTTAAAAGCATTTCAACGGAATTGCAACAGAATTACGTTGCTAGGCAACAGCTTGGGTCCATGTGTACTTCCTGTCAGCTAGGCAACAGCTTGGGTCCATGTGTACTTCCTGTCAGCTGATGACATTCACATACACTGCAACCAGGAATAAACTGGGACACATTTAGAATGTGTACGTTTAAATCTGTGTAAAGGGTCTAAATATTGTATATTTGTGACATCACAAATGGACAGAAATCCTGACAGCTTGTTTAAAATGCAGAGTTTCTGAATACGGGCTGTGTGTATTTTCCTGTGGATTGAGCGTTTCGATACTTTCACAGTATTTATATAGGACTTAAACCTGCTTTATAATAAAAAAACATGAATAATATTTTTTAATTTTTTTATAATATGGGACCTTTAATATTCTGTAATATAAAGTAACTTAACATGAACATTTAGTGAGTTGTGCCACCTTGGTTTAAGATAAAAATATATAGACATTATATATGCATATGTGTGCTTGTCAGAACCTCAGCTGATATTTCATAGATGCACAGATTCAGAAAATACCTCCTGCTTTGACCTAATCTCTTATGCACTGTTAATCTCACACTGTCACACACACACACACACACACACACACACACCATCACACCTACGCACCTGGGATTTAGCTCGCTGGCTTAAGCCGAGACAACCCGTTGATAAAGCAGCGAGATGATGTATAGCCATAATGATACCGGGCTAATACTCTATGAATCCTTAATCAAGGCCTTGGCCGGACTATTCCACCGAGACACGGCGGATTAACATGCGAAAGGCCTCGTCCTACGGAGCCTGATCCCATCTCCTCTTACCTCTTTACGCCACTTCACCCCCGACGACAGTGATGAGCCCGGGACACGCAGACAAAAGACACTAAGACGGGGAAATTATCGTGTCAGTCAGGCAGACTGTAGGAGAAGAGAACAGAGCACTTCATTGCTGGTGCATGTTTGAGGAATTTGTCTGTGATACCGACTATGCTAAATGTGGTAGTGGCTAAAAGGGAACCAGCAAACTGGGGAAACTATCGCGAGATTGTTAAGGTTAGGCATTGATCTTATAGTTAGGGTTAGGATAGGTCGTCGGGCAGCAAGTCTCTGGAAAGTTTTGCAGATCCCAGATCACATTTTGCTATTTGCGGGCTCCCTTGTAGACTAGGGTGATATTTTCAACCCCCCATACCGGGACCCTTAAGTGTACCGCGCGTTCATGCACGCACTATAGGCGTTTTCATCATGATGGCTAACTCTGCGCACCATTTTGAGCACGGGATGGGATCAGAAAGAAGCCATTATTATAGGGGGGGAGGGGGGGGGTTGCATTAGAGGCTGTGACAATCAGGAATTTCCCATTCACTACTTTCACCCCCGTTAATCACAGGGCTATCCCCATCATGAGTCATGACGCACTGACAGTTTGGGAGTCCTGTAGAGAGTTTTCTCTCAGAGGAAACTTATTGTTGTCTGGGACTACGGGAATTATTTCTCAACTTTAGTTTTGAACCCGAACAATCTCTATCACATTATGTTGCTCGCCACAGCCACACATCTACCTGTAGGCTTTATAATTAACAAATAATACATCTATTGCCTCCACACGGCTCTCAACATGACAAAGGCTGAGCCAGCGGCTCACAGCTAACGATGCTAACAGTGCAAACAACGGCAACAGTGCTGACAGAGCTAACAGGGTTAACCAGGGGTGGGAACTGCAGGGTTGGTGATACGCTTCTGCGACAACACCGTCGGTCGGGATGGCGCCAAATCAGAGCAGTGCAGAGCGGCGTTCGTGAGCTAGCAAGTGGGGCACGCTCACATGCACTAACATGCACTAAAAGGAACATGCGGCCGGCCCGGCGATGTCAACAAGGCACAGAGAAGCTCTGGTTCCAACACACACAGAGGCAGAGAGACTTCATTCTCTGTTCAAATAGACATTACTCCTTTATATCTTGACATAGACAATAGTCGTTTGCTGCTACATTAATGCTTTGGATATCGTATAGAGCACCTTTAAGAAGCTTCTTTTGAACATGAGTTCAATACCACGACCTTTCATACACCACAGCTTCACGTTGTGATGTTGCAAGAATTCCTCATGAGAGATTAGAGGAGCCAAAGCACAAATGAGTGGCATGTCTCCCTTTTCCTCCTTCCTGTCATCTCTCCTCTGTCCTTGCTTTTTTTCTCTCCTCTCATCTTTTCTCACTTTGCTGTAGGGACTAATGTCCTGTCTGGACTTGTAGAGTTGGAGCTGCCTCACGACACACACAGACACACACACATATATACACATACACATTCTAGCAGAAACGCACACATCAAAGCAACAAGATAAGTACAGACACAGCTTGACTGAAAGTGTGAGACAGTAGGTGGGAGGCGGTGGCCGCGAGGCAAAGTCATTTCTCTCCACTTGTTTTTTATGGAGGTGATGGATGGAGATAGGGCGGCCTCTCTTTATCTCACTCTCTCTTTCTACCTCACTGTATGTGTGTGTGTGTGTGACAGAAAGAAAGAGAGAACATGAGGGTGTGTGTCAGATAGTCTGCCTGTAAGAGAGGGCGTGGACATTTCATGTGTCATCTACAAAACAAAGCTCAAAAATTGCTTGTGCTGTGTCTCTCTCTCTCTCTCGCTCTCTCTCTCTGTGTGTGTGTGTGACAGCCATGCTTCAAGACAGTCATTAGGACGTATTATAAGAACGTTTTCAGAATGGATCATGAAGGGATCACCGCAATTAAGTGGTAGAAGGGTCCTGTAACCACACCGAAACCAGCATGCCTCAACATGTAAGTTTTCTCATAAGAAAAATGAAAGAAAACAGACAGCAGTATGGCAACAATATTGCAAATTTTCGACTCATTACTGGTATGTGTTTTGCACGATATTATTGCTTTTTCCTCTGTCATAAATGGCTGCAATAACAACACAATAATACCCAAGGGCAATATAATGTCAGATTCAATAATAATTGTTATTTAAATGTTGTGTGTTTCTATCACTGTCATCTTTATTGCTTTGTTCAGTGTTCAAGCAGTTGTACTCAAAGGATTTTTAACGTTGTATTGATTTTACAACAACACTATTTGATACGTTGTCACCGTCTGGTCTTTGATTCATGACTTTGAAATGTGGATGAAAATATCAATGGAATCAGTAAAACAAAGAATCATAGTATAAAAGCTGATAAGACTATACAAACAGTATAAAGCTTCAAAGTGTTTATGTGCATCGTGTAGTGTGTGTGTCCTGTAAGAAAATGGTACAACCCATTAGTCGCATTTCCAGTCAATTGTCAAGCGAATTTTATGTAAACTTTTGAAATGTCACAAACAAAAAAGGTTTTTTAATTAGGTGCATTTCCATCAACTGGTTTGGAGCAAATAAACTGAATAAACTATTTCAAAATGTATGAAATACATTGCGAGACATGGTTTTACACCAATGTGGACATTAACGCCAATGGTGGACACTGGTGAAATACAACTAGCTTATAATGTAACATGTTATGTTGGCCTTGCTACCGAGCTATAGCTTGATGTTGGCTTATTATTATGAAGACTAAAATTACGAGGGAATGTTGATAACTTCACATATAGAGGAGAGTTCCATTCGATGAATTGCTCGATGATAATCCTGAGGGTGGCTTTTTAGTCTCTACAGGATCTCGAATGGAACTCTCCTCTACATGTGAACTTCATAGACTTTGAAAAGGCCTTTGACAGTGTAGCTTGGGAGATGCTGTGGAAATTGATGGTGCACTATGGCCTCCCTCTATAGTTCATCAGCATCATAAAGAACACCTACCAAGGGATGCAATGTCGAGTCCTCCATGAAGAATGTGCATCAGAGGCCTTTGAAGTCCTGACTGGGGTGCAGCAGGAATGCGTGCTCTCTCCCTTCCTCTTCCTCCTTTGCATAGACTGGACTATGAAACATGTAACGAGCAATAACCAAACCGGCATAGAGTGGAACCTGACCGAACAGCTAGAAGATCTGGATTTTGCTGATGATCTGGCTCTACTAGCACACACCCACCAACAGATGTAAGGAAAATCACACAAACTAGAGTTAACTGCTGCCTCCCTTGGCCTCAGAATCAACTCTTCAAAAACCAAGTTAATGCAAATCAACAACAAGAACAACACACCAATCATCATGGATCCAGCTAGAGGAAGTAGCCAGCTTACATACCTTGGGAGTATAGTTACTGTGGACGGAGGTACGGAGGAGGATGTCAAAGCCAGAATTGGAAAGGCAAGGACGCATTCAACATCTTAAACACAATCTGGAAAACAAAAAACCTATCACTCAAGAACAAACTACAAATCTTTAATTCAAATATCAAATCCATTCTACTCTATGGATCCGAAACATGGAAGACAACCACCAACATACTGAACAAATTACAGACATTCATCAACCGCTGCCTCCGACACCTCCTGGGAATCTACTGGCCCAACACCATCTCAAACGCCAACCTGTGGGAACGCACCAAGCAGGAAACAATAGAAATTCAAATCAAAAGGAGAAAATAGAAGTGCATAGGTCACACACTCAGAAGACAAAGTAAATCGATCACAAAGCAGGCTATTACATGGAACCCACAAGGAAAGAGGAAGTAGAGGACGTCCTAGAACCACCTGGAGAAGAACCACAGAACAGGAGATGAAGAGGGAAGGGCTGTCATGGCAACAACACAAGACCGGAGAAGATGGAGGGGTTTCATCGATGGCCTATGTTCCTTAGGGAATTTAAAGGCCTAAGTAAAGTAAGTAAGTTGATAACTTCAGCTTTCTCAAGAACATTACTATAACTGAGCAACCAAATCTGTTACATGTAAGCTAAGTTTATGAATGGTACTAAAACAAAGTTTACTTTTTTATAGCTCTCTGCGTGTCCATCCTTCCGTCCGTCCATCTCTCCGTTTCGTTTCCGGAGCAGAACTCTGAAGCTATTTAACTGATGAACTTCAAATTTGGTATGATGGTTGACAGTTTGGTCTAGTTGTGCCCAAAATTAAAAAAATTGAGGACTTGAGGAAGGTGAGCCAATAGCAAGCTACATTGTGCTCAATAGACTAATTCCATTAGCTCCTAAAAGGCAAAACCTTTGGCCCTACTTTACTAGGGGTCAAGCAGTGAGCGGGGGGTATGTGAGCCATGCTCACTTTTGCCTTGTTTCAACATCGTCATATTACAGTTGTTAATCTTACATAGCCACAAATAGATACATGACCTCATCGCTACGCAAACAGCTGTGTTTAAAAACGAAAAATAGTATTAAAAATACTGTAAGTTGCATCTTTCTTTCACTCGCTTCCAAAACAAATGCACACGTTAGTCTGGTGAAGAGCTTTACCACATGAGGCGGTGGTGTTCATGGGAAATGCAGTCTTCATTCCGGGGAAACACTACCGCTTGTGTCCACAGGGGGCGCCAACATCAACACAAAAAGGAAAGTTCCTTGTAGTTGCTTTAACGAAACAGAAGCATTGACATGAAGGTTTTTTTTTGTTTTTACTTTTCTAAACTTGAAGGAATAGTTGTGAAGCTACATTCAGTAACTGCTGAGCTTAGCAAGGAATTTGTTCCGTATTTGTTATAGCAAACAACTGAAGGCATACACCCATGCCATCAGGTGTTTGAAAGTAGATAACATCAACGACATTATGTCACCTACTTTGAATCCACACACCTGATAGCATTGATGTACGCCTTCAGTTGTTTGCTATAACAAAGGGTAAAGATGCAAATACACTGTTTAAACAAACTGAGTATGCAAATGCGTCTGTCTGGACTTTGCAGGACTGTGAGACAGTCAAATGTTGCCCAGCCTACGGAACTTACAGCTTCACTCACTTTTTTTAGTCCAATTTTTTTTTTCCCTCCTGCCCACTTTGAAATCTGGAGCTGTTCCTTGCGTTTTATTATTATTAATTCCATTTGACTTTTTTTATCTTCTGATGTTGTTTGTTTTTTGCTTTTCTTCAAACCTTTTTTTAAAGAAAGCTGAATCAAGCTGGTAAATCATCTTAGATTTACCAGTCACAAGTATTTAATAAAAAAAAACGATTTCTAAATAATTAAATAGAAAAAAAAGTATTTCTACAAACATGCTAACATGCTGGTGTTTTGCTTCTCCTCCTCATAAGAACCCAGGTACGTAACCAGGTACTACAGAGGTATATATGCCCAAAGTCACAATTAAAAGGTTACTATATGCAAGCTCTGTAAAAAAGTGAAAAACTGGACTACACTTCAGTTTTCCAAGATTCCAGGAAAAGCATGCCCAACCATACACATACATATACAGGTGAATAGACACACATAAATGCTGCTTCTACGTGACCACTCCAAACATACACACAGACAATGTGGATAACGAGGATTACCTGTGGGGCCCCTTCCTCTTTGTTCAGGGGTCTGAATTGTAGGTAGACCTCCAGCAGGGAGGAACACGCTGATCCTGCGACCCTCCACACAGCCAGGCCGGCCCCCAGCTCTCTTATCTTGGATCAACTGAACATGGCGTGCCACTGGGCCCCGTTTTTCTGCCTGTCCACATGGCCCTGTAAGACCCTAATCTGGGCCTTTCTGCCCCACTAACCCTCAGTCATCCACTCGGTCAAGTCTATGCAAAAACTATGTACACAGGATTGGTGACTACTGGGGCTGTCAAAGTTGTGATTCATTTTAACGCCACTAATTCCTTTAACTTAACGCATTAATGGAATTTAGGGATTTTAGGTTGTTGCAGGCTCAACCTAATGAATCTATAGGTACCAATCATGTCATGCTAGCTTGTCAGGAATGAGGCTAAACAACGCTCCAAACTTACGCTACATTTTGACGAGGAAAAACTGGCATCACCATTTTCAAAGGGTTCTCTTGACCTCTGACCTCCAGATATGTGAATGAAAATGGGTTCTATGGGTATCCACGTGTCTGTCTCCCCTTTACAGACTAAATGCAGTACCTGTGAGGGTTTCTGGACAACATTTGTCATTGTTTTATGTTGTTAATTGATTTCCAATAATAAACATATTCACACATTTATATAAAGCAGCATATTTGCCCACTCCAATGTTGATACGAGTATTAAATACAATTCGATTGACAGCCCTAGTGACTACAAGTGCAAGAAAAGGCATGTACAGAGACTGAGCAAACAATGTCAATCATATTCAATAGCTGATTTATGATTTTATGTTGATATATTATTTAAACAAAATGAAAAAAAAAACTACCATCTGTTTGAGGCTAATCAACTTGTTTTCAATGTCCTATTTAAAGAATATTGTCATATATTAGGATAATCAACAGGTTTTTGCTCTTGACTTAATAAAGAAAAAGGTGGACAGGGTTGGAAAAAAAGTACTAGGAATAATAGCGACTAGCAGAAAGAGACGGGGGGAGGGAGGGGGAGGTGGGGGGAAGCAACAACGACAGGAAATATGGACGATTGGCAGCTACTGCTGAGATAAGAGGCTGGTGAGGTAAAAAAAAGGAGGAATACAGAAAGGAAATGGTTGTGGCTGGAGATGGAGTGGTGGGTTTCCATGGTGACTGAGTTGCCTTCATGTTTTTCTTGGCTATATTTTGTGTGTCTGTGTGTGTCTGTGTGTGTGTGTGTGTGTGTGTGTGTTCACAGTGTGCATTTACATATTCGTAGTTCCCTCCTACAAAACGAAGAGTTTTTTTATCTTTCAGGTGCAAAATGGATGCTTCTGGATCCTGCATGAACATGTATTTTCTGTGCGTGTGCGTGTGGGCGTGTGTTTGTGTGTGTGCGTGTGCATGTGTGTGTGTGTGTGTGACTGCATGCATAATGTGGACTGTATCTATACAACATGTCTTCTGTCATCCTTCACCACCTGACTACTCTTCATTGCCCTCCTCGAGTGAGGATTGTCTGTTGTGTATGTGTGTGTGTGTGCGTGGGGGTGTGTGTGTGTGTGTGTGTGTGTGTGTGTGTGTGTGTGTGTGTGTGTGTGTGTGTGTGTGTGTGTGTGTGTGTGTGCGTGTGTGTGGGCGAAGTGCCAATCAGACGCTGGCGCCTTTCATGCTGGCAGGCTTGCCCAGGTCAGACGTATCCCAAAGACCCCACACACACTATTACCACCTCCAAACACCAGCCGCGGGCAACCTGCACCCTCCACAAACACACAACAACAACACACACACACACACACACACACACACACTCACACATAAACAGACTGCATAATTAGCTCTCCATCTCAGCACAGGGTCAGACCACGCAAAAGAAAAAAAAAGAAAAGAAGAAAAAACAAAACCACAGCCCCCCCCCGGGTGATTTGTGTGAATAAAGCAGACACACAGTACAGAGAACACACTCTGAAACCAGCGGGGTCAGACTGCGCAGCACTAGGATCTGGCTGCGATTCAAAATGGACAGAGGCTGATGCACTTGTTTGATTTCGAATGATAACAAGCAAAATGCAAAACTAATGTAAACCCAAGACTGCAGGGGTAAGAACGGAGGCTCATGGGTAATTGGCATCCCTGTCTGCGATTTCCTAAACGCTCGTCTGTGAATGTGTTTATCAAGACTGGAGATAATGGCGTTTTTTTCTTTTCTTTGCTTTCTGTCTTATCTCCTCTTGTTTACTCACTGATCTATTATCATTTATGAAGCTGTCAAGGTGTGTCGTCCTTTAATCTGCCACCTTACGTATAAAAATGAAGTTTCAGAGGTAAACGCAGGAGACAAAAGGATGAAACGTGCCAACGTCAGGGTTCAGCGAGAGTTGGCTCGGCCATAAGAGGGGGAATTTCCATTGACAGTGCCTGTGGCAAGAGCAGTGTTTGGGGTTGATCTTGTGTCACAGTTATGGAGATAACTCCCCCGCACTGCCCCTCATATTACCAGCCCCTGTTTGACTACTGCTACAAACACCGAGCAACACAGAAGGAAAGAGGTCTTTGATAAAGAATGACGAGTTGTCTTATTTATACTTGATGTGTGACAATATACACAAAAATAAACATCCATAAGTAGGTATTTGGGTACTTCTTTTTTATAACCTCACCTGATTTCAGAGCTCTTTTAAAATCCTGGAATCAAGTTGGAAATAAGTGCTCTTTAGTTTCATGTCACACCCTGCATTCGACTGTGCTTTGCAGAGCCATACAAAATTTAATTAGATTTTTTAATAAAAATAGATAAATAGATTCAGGGACTGTGTGACAGATTATGTAAATAAACAAGATAATATTTAAACAGATTTCTTTTTTAAAAATCAAAATTTTCTTGTGTAATTATGCTGCATTAAGGGACGCTTTTAAGTAGTGGTACTACTCAGTAATGTCTCCTGTTGCTCTGGAGGAACCTTGTTAAGTCTAAAAAGATAACCTCCTGATGATGTCATCAGGATTGTCAGAACTTGGGCCTGGTGAATGACTCTAGACTGCCCTGTCGATGCAGACTCAACAGACTTTATGGTAGTGTTTTGGGGCATCTGAAAATACTAAGGGCTATCCAAATCCACAAGTCCATACGGGGCCTTAAGCACACTTGGTAAATGGTAAATGGACTTGCATTTATATCTTGCCTTTCTAGTCTTCCGACCAATCAAAGCTCTTTACACTACATGTCAGCATTCATTCACACACACATTCATACACTGATGACAGAGGCTGCCATGCAAAGACTTAGTTGTGAACATCACTATTGATTCATGACGATACTGTAGCTAATGTGAACAAGTTGCCCAAATCTATGAGGGCTCAGTCTGCAGTCCAGAGGGATTCAACCTTCGTATTTAGAACATATAAAGTTCAAAGATGTGGGCGTTTCCCAGCCAGAAGGTCTGATGAAAAATACAAGGAACTAAAAACTAGGATACAGTATATAATTATATACAGCATACTCCATACAGTAAGGTGGACTCACAGTGCAAACATGGAAGTGAAGTGCTTGTATCGAAGGGCTCACATTATTTTAAATTACTGATGTTTGCCCGAGTGGTTTCCCATGTTGGTGACGTTGCTGCAGACAATGAATTTGCTGTGTGGTTCACTGTCACAGGTAGAGGCTGCTGGAAAGAGGGTCTCACCAAATGGGGTATAAATTACGTATAAAATACAACAATTTCTGAAGTCATTTGTTATCGCTACACATTTTTAGATTTTTGTGTCTCATTTCACGCAGCGCCAATAGACGCTCAGAGCGAGTACTCCGGAACTGCTTAACTTACTTACCTAACTTAATTTACACAACAAACATACTTATTTTAACCTAAACCACAATTTTTTCCTGAACCTAACCAAGTAGTTTTGTTTGAATTCACAATGTTAACCACGTGTTTAAAACTGCGACCGTGTGTCCGTACGTGAGGAGTTGGGAATGAGAACGAGGTGTTAAATGACTCAGAAGCTCAAAATGTGTGACATGACATTCAAAATGTTCCGAAAAGTGGCAAGTGCTATTTATACACCTTCAGTGAGATCACGTTGAAACTGAACTATCTTCAAGTGCAGGTCTTGTAATGTTGCTAAAACCCAAATTTCATCATTTTGTGGTTGTTAGTAGTTGTAAATATGTTTGTCGTTAACTCCAAGAGATGATCTGCTGTGCGTTCCAATACCCATACTACCATTAGTATGCCAGAAAAAGATTTAGTATGTCCCAATACATAGTAGCCTACTTCAAATGTGGTATACCAAAAATACCAGTATGTCCTTCTACGACCGGTCGTATTTTGCAGTATGCAAGCCTGCATGTTTTTCTGGCTATTCTGACCAGCAATCCTCTGCACAGTGGATATATGAACAAGAGGGTCAAAGTTCATGGCGCATTGCTATGACGTAAGTATGTCCCCAATTGTGTGCATACTGCATGCAACAGTACGTACTGTATTAGGGCAGCTGCAGTACGTACTGAAAGTAAAAAATGTGATTTGGAACGCAGACATTATTTCTTTAAATATTGTAAAGGACATTTTAGCCATTTTGGAGAGGTGTTGGATAGACAAAAGAACGCCAAGGGTACACCGCTTACTTTTGGCTTTGTAAAACCTCAGTACGTTTACATATCAAACAGGAATGTGGTACACTCATGGACAAGGACCGTGGGAACGAGGAAATGTAAAATTGAAAGAGTTTTATGATTCATATTTTAGTAGGCTCACTGTAAAACCACTAAAAAATGTGATGCGATTAAAAAAGGAGGTGAAAACCAAAAGACTGCCTACCTCTGAGATATCCAACAGTGTTCATCTTGAAAAGTCACGGGGAGTCCCTCCTCTGATCCCTCTGCAGTAATAAAAACGTGTCTTAGTATTTAGTTCATTTGGACCCAGCCGCAGTGAGAACACAGCATGCGTGTACCAGAGGAGGACTTATACAGTGGGCTGCATGATTGCAAAAATTTGCATTGTTGTGGGACTCTGAAGAACGCGGCAATCAGAACAAACGCATTACGCATTTCCTCCACTCGTGCAAAGGAATATCAGAGGAAGCAAGTAATCTAAATTCAATTTGTGTTTGCCGCAGGCACATTATTCCAAGGAGCTGATCTGAGTGTCTACATACAAATGGCTTGGTGCAAAATCATCACGAATGCTAATCACTTTATTTTTCTACCGCAGTCCAACCTTTTGCATACGCATGACTAAAGAGAAATCACGGGAGGTCAATACAGTGCAGCGTCCCCTCCTGTTTGCTTGGATGATCCTATGCAGGGAGAGAACTAATATCTTTGAGCTGTCGGTAAACACAAACAGGTGCTGAGCGTCTGCTCGCACTGACTCAGCCGTACGCTGTAGGCTGAGACTTCACAGAGTCGTGTTTACGCTAATTTGGGGGTAAACACATTGCAGCAGAAGTCTTCGTCTGGAGGCAGCGCTCTGTTTTGTCTGGGTGTGGGGGGGGGGTCTGATGCAGTTTAACCACAGCAGGCTGCTGGTGAAAACGCAGAGGCGTTAGGAAGCTTCAGCAGCACGCTGTTTGATGAGCTCACACACAAAAAAAATAAAACAGTGTGTCCCCTCGCCGTTGCCATTGATTGAATTAACAGTCGGCGAGAGCAACCCATCGATTGGGCAAGTAGTGCAGAGGCAGCCACTCTGGCCCCCCATTAATATCACCCTCTGCACCGCTCCGCTGTAATCGCACTGTTCGCTTTAACAACACACATTCATCCTAATGTACCCATAATGCACTGATGCACCGCCCCCCCCTGGGGAGGGGTCACTCTGATTGGCAGGCATGCTAAAAGTTCCGCTCCCCTTCCTGTCCATTTTGTGTCGCCGTGGGAAGGAGAGAGATGGAAGAGAGGGGGGAGAGTGGGGGAGTGATGGGATGTGAAAATAAACCCAAAAAAAGAGGGGGATGTGTTGAAAGAGGGGGAGATGTGGGGGAAGACAAATAGCGATGTGATGGCAAGGGAGACGCAGAGAAATGGAGTGAGAGGAGAGGGAGGCTGAGTGTGGATAGATAGAGTGTAAGAGCAAGGAGGGTGAAATGGAAATTTTGGAGATAAAAGGAGGGATAAGTAAAGTAATGATACAGTAATAGATGCTAAGAAAATATTTGAGTCTGCATCCGCACACAACTTTCCATACGGAGGAGACTGGGAGAGAGTCAAGTAGGGCAAGCAAAAATAAGGGACAGCGTTTTTATTAGTATTTCATCTTTATTTACTTAGTGGGAAGGCAGACTGTGAGATGCAGGAGAGAGATTTGATCTTAGACCAGTGGAGGCACAAATGTGATTCCTCAAAACTTAACCATCCAGAATCTTTAAAGTCTTAAATTAATATAACTTTGTTTTTGTTTGAAGAAGTTTTTCAATTGATTTACAACTGGGAATAGTAACTCAGTCTTTCGCCGGATATTTGTGAGATTTTTGGGGAGGTGTGACTTGATTTTCTCACCAGTCAAACTGAATTTAAAATTTACATATTGCACTCTTGGCAATAAAGGCATCTTTCCAACTGGGCTATCAGTAAGGACGTGTTGAAGGGAGGTGGGTGGTGATGAGGAAATATGGCGTGGGCGGGGGGTTAAAAAGGGCTCTATGAATGGCGGGTTAAACAAGGTTTGAGGGGGGGGAGTTACGGGTTCACGAGGGGCCGCCGAGGTGATGGTTTACTTTTGCGCAATTCCAGGGGATTAAGGGGCTCCACATGCATGCGTAATGCATGCGGGGTCTAATTATTCAACGTCTCGCAGAGGATTGATGACACGCCGAGATCACACACACATCACCGGCACCGCCACCTCTGGAGAGGAAAACAAGGGGGAAGCGGAGGAGTGGAGCCCAGAGAGGTGACTGGGAGGAGAAAATGAAGATGAATAATTAAGATTGAAAGTGGATTTGAAACGCAGAACATGAGGTTGAAAATGAAAATAAGAGTCACCCGGGGAGGAGGAAGAGGAGGGCTGCAGCTGGGGGAGAAAGAAGGAGAATAGAAAGGAAGGAGGGGATGGGGTAGATGTTGGCTTTTGATTATGTAGAGCACAGCCAGGTGTGGCGAGTGTTGAGAGGCTGTCACCCTCACATCAATGACGCTCACACACACACACACACACACATCCAGATGGTTATATATTAAGGCTTAGTCTAGCAGACAAAGAAATGAAATGCATGTGTGGGGAATGTGCGTGCTATTGTTCTGGTATTGTGAATGGTTGGTTGGATGAACAACTGACAGGCTGTAAACTAGAATACTGACTTGATAATGACTCTGAACACTGTTGAGTGTGTCTGAAGTCGGCGGATTCAGACGACGAAAATAACCTCATTGTCTGTTACACAGCAAATTTGTCTTTGACGTGGTTCACAAGTAAATAAAAGACACCCGCTTCGAACGTCATCTTGAGCAACGTTTTGAGGTGGTATGGCCCTGCTCTACCACCTAATGGGCTCAGTAGGTTCTTATCATCCATTGGTAAGCTGGATCACCAAAGGGAGGTTAAAAAATTTTTAGCGGCAAACCTCTAGTGGCTGTAGTGATTATAGCAATAGCAAAGGAGGAAGTCAGGTGACGTAGTATAAAGAGCGACAAAGTCCACGTAGGGAGGAGGTCGGTGTGGATGGACGGGTCAAACAAACACAGGACTTTCACCCAGGAGACAGCTGTCTGTGTCCCAGCTGTAGTGAAACCAAAAGTCAATGTGAAGTAAGTCAACTTGCACAACTTATGTAACGTACATAAGATATTAACCTTCATACATAACTTAAACAAGGCAAAAGTGAGCATGACTCACATACCCTCGCTCACTGCTTGACCCCCACTAAAGTAGGGCCAAAGGTTTTGCCCTTTTGGAAGTAATGGAATTAGTCTATTGAGCATAATGTAGCTTGTTATTAGCTCACCTTCCTCAAGTCCAGTTTGGCCAAAATTTGGAAAATTTTGGGCACCCTGGACTTCTAACCCCCAAAAGGCACAACTAGACCACACTGTCAACAATCATACCAAATTAGAAGTTCCTAAGTTAAATTGTTTCTGAGTTCTGCTCCGGGAACGAAAGTGTGACACGCGAATGGACAGAAGGACGGAAGGATGGAAGGACACGTGGAGCGCTGTATACCCCCGACTACGTTGTCGCGAGAGTATAATTACAAGCAAATAATCAAAGGACTTATTTTAACTACGGCTGTCAATTGATTAAATTATTTAATCAGGATTAATCGCATGATTGTCCATAGTTAATTGCGATTAATTACACATTTTTCACACATTTTTTATTTGTTTAAAATGTACCTTAAAGGGAGATCTTACAAGTATTTGATACTCTTATCAACATGGGAGTGGGCAAAATATGCTGCTTTATGCAATTGTATGTATACATTTATTATTGGAAATTAATTAACAACACAAAACAATGACAAATATAAGCCTAACAGGCTACAACAGCTGTCAGTGTGTCAGTGTGCTGACTTGACTATGACTGCGTGTGATTATCATAAAGTGGGCATGTATGTAAAGGGGAGACTCGTGGGTACCCATAGAACCCATTTTTATTCACATATCTTGAGGTCAGAGGTCAAGGGACCCCTTTGAATATGGACATGACAATTTTTCCTCGCCAAAATTTAGTAAGCTAGTATGACATGGTTGCTACCAATGGATTCATCAGGTTTTTTAGTTTCATATGATACCAGTATCTTCACTCTAGCTTTAAAACTGATCCCGCTACAACCTAGAATTCGCAAGTTGCGTTAATGCCTTAAAGAAATTAGTGGTGTTAAAACAAATTTGCGTTAACGCGTTAACTTTGACAGCCCAAATTTTAACTTAAGTACATTCATAACTTAAGTTACGAAACAAACATATTTATTTTAACCCAAACTATGATCTTTTCCTAAACCTGTAACCCTGTAGATTTGTTTCAATTCACAGTTTGCCCCATCTGATGCATTATTATGGTGGTGATAACAACTGATAATGGCCATTTTGTGGGCTGATAACATTCAAATTTGGTGATAAAAACACAACTGATTGGCCATTGGGTTTTTCTCCTTTCTTTTTGAGGCTAAGTTGTTGATTTTAGCTCTCTTTTTTCCCTTTCAGTTTGACCTATCATACCACGGGAAAGATGTTACAGGGTAATTCATTGCAAGTCGGGTCTTTTTTGTCCTGGTAAGTACAATGTTGTTACCAATAAGGATCGCCAAAACTATGAAACATCTTCTTGTCCGTAAGACATTCTCCCACACAATACAGCAATGGCCTGTCATCACATACACATCCATGTACACCTATACACACTGTGAACAAAAGATCCACTGTAGTGCAGTTGTACACCTCGCCACAGAGAAATATGACTCCTGTCTTGGTTTTTATCCCTCTTGACAAAGAGCTCAGCAGGCGATTCAAAACAAAAAGGACACAAAAGTGCACAGACCTACACCACACTCACACTCGATAGGGACGTCTGTGTGTGTTCGCAGCGATGCATCACACGCACACACACACACACACACACACACACACACACACATGGATCTGGTGTGTATGAGACGATCATTTTTCAGCCCTAAGGATTCTGGGGAATAGCAGGAGATAGTGTTTTGGGAAAGCACCCATTGAGGAGGATAATAGGAAAGTATGGAAGTGTGCTAATGTTATGAGTATTTATTGTGAGACTTAAGTCAATTGTAGTCAATGAATGTCATCTGTGCTGAGGGGGAAAGTGTTGAGAGTAATGACCCTGACTCCCTAATTGACATGTGTGTCTGTGTCTCAGCACACACTCACAAATGCACATTCACAGATGCTGAAATTTAAACATATAGGCCCACAGGGTGAGGTAGCAGCAAACACACACACACACACACACACTCACGTGCACACACAGCTGATCAGAAAGCGTTTTGTGCGTGACGGACAGACACACTCGCTCGCTCACAGACTGCACTCAGCAAAATAAAAATCTCATTATGCTCATGAACCTGAAGGTATGAGAGCAGTCTCTCATCTCAACCCATGGCCCAGAATATTAAAAGGCTTTCTGCTTCTCTCCAACTCCCCGGCTCCCCTCTCTCTTTCTCTCCCTCTGCATACATATGACTGCATCTCTCCGTTTTCCAACACTCGCTCGCCTTTGGGATCAAACGCACTCATGGTACCCCAGGGGCCCGGGCTGGAAATGAATTGCAATTATAGCCCTCTTTTTTCTCACAGTATTTTTCTTATTTCTTACTTGTGTTAAGCTTTCAAGTTCTACAGAAAAATGATGATCTATCTATCTATCTATCTATCTATCTATCTATCTATCGCTCTTCTTTATGTAAACGTGATAGCAATTTTGAAAAAGCACATAGTCACGTTTTCATAAAAGTCACAACTTGACTTTCAGTAGGACCATTTAGTCCGTCACATTAAGGTTACACGGAGAGATTAAACACACGTCTTGTTTCACCGTCTTAAGAACACTGTAATGAATGTATCACTTATTTATCGGTCATCACCAAACATGACTTGTACAGCGCCGCTGTAGTGTTTTACAGGTTACTGTAATAATGAGACAGTGCAAATATAATCCATATAGAACAATTACAGACCAATGAACACAAAAAGACACATTTATACACAAAGAGAGGAGAGAGAGAGTGTAAGAGAGAGGATTAAAGTGTTCATACAAATGATACAAATGAAATATTAAAATCATTAACATAAAGATCATTCATCAGGGTTAACTCTGCTTGGGTTAAAGACTTATAACAGAAAGAATGCATTACAAACTGAAGGGATGGGGCTCAAAAGAAGTAGGCATTTAGGACGCAGAGGGGTCTTCATGAAAGGTGCTATTGAGATGCATTATTGGAATTCACAGGCCTGTTTAACTCCAGTTCCCCCTTCAGGTAAATCGTCAACTTCCACTACTTTGCACCTTATAGGTGGAATGAATTACAGAGGTTTTTAAAACTTGAATGTGGCTAATCTTAAACTTGTTTCTATGATTGTCTCTGTGCTTGTGATGTGCTTTTACAACACGTTCTCATCCTGACTCGTCACATATCGCCTCTTTGTCACGCCCCTTGGTGTCACTTTCAGGATTAGGCAACAAAACCACTATAATTAGGTTTAGGAAAGAATTGCATGGTTGAGCTTACAAATACTACGTTTGTACAGTGAAAATGACACTGAAAGTTGTGAACACGGGACATGAATAAACAGCTGATTATAAAGTGAAAGTGAAACTTACCGTTGTTCTACTGTTTCACGTGGTGTCTCCCAGGGGTCAGTATTGGGTCCACTACTATTTATCATTTATCTCCTTCCCTTTGGAACTATCCTCCGTCATCACGAAGTCCACTTTCACTGCTATGCTGACGACACACAGGTATACATTTCAACAAAACCTACTGGTGCCCTGCCACCCATCTCCCTCGCCACCTGCCTACAACACATCAGTAGCTTGATGAGCAGGAACTTTTTAAAGCTCAGTGGCAGTAAAACAGAGGTCCTTGCTCATCGGCTCCAAAAACAACCTCTCCGAAGCACAAAACACCACCGCCCCAAACCTTTTCATCGATGGCTTCCCCGTTCCATTCTCCACCGATGTCAAGAACCTTGGGGTCACCCTAGACAGCACCCTCTCCTTTGCACCCCACATAAAAAAACTTTCTTCCACCTACGCAACATTTCAAGACTCCGCCCATTCCTGTCTCATTCCAGCACAGAAATCTTGGTCCACGCCTTTTGTTACATCACGGATTGACTAGTGCAACGCTGTCCTCTCTGGCATTCCCATCAAACTACTAAACAGACTTCAAAAATCATTCAGAACTCTGCCGCCCGGATCATCACCCGCACCAGATCCTCCGACCACATCACCCCCATCCTCATCCAACTACACTGGCTCCCTGTTCAATACCGGATTGACTGTAAAAACCTCCTGCTTTTATGAATTTTATGAATATGACTATCCAGAAAAATGCTACAGTGTGTGAGAAAATACGAATGAAATATGAGTCTTATCATTTAATGCCTGGGCCCTGTTGGACATTATAACGTGCATTTGTGAATTCCACTTTTAGGACTTTTCATTTTACAGCAAATACTGTAAAATCCATCACTGAGGATGTTATAGAAAAGAAGCTATATCTTCTACCTTATATCATTATTTTCTATCTATCTATCTCTATGCTGTGATATCGCTGCACTGTAAACAAAAGTGTGCGTATCATTGCCTTCAGTCGGCAACCATTAGACAGAATTACAAGGTGAGCAAACATAAATCAATGACGTTACCGGGGAAGCATCATATAACCTGCATCACTTTGAAGCTACTTACTGTGATGTCAGCTAAAAGGCAGATTTATGTCAGCTTTTAATGGGTACACACCCTTTTATTTGTGCACACTAAAAGGTAAAGTGGGTTTACTCTTCTCCTGTTGTCTGTCAGTTGGCGTTTCATCACGTATACTGTATGTGTGTGAGCGTGTCTCTTTTCATTTCTGACTTTCAAGCCTTTCTGGAGAATGATCAGAGGGACTAAACTAATTGTACCGAATGACAGCAAAGCAGCCATTCCACCTTTGGATCGTGCTGAAAGAATGAAAGAATGAATGAAAGAATGAATGAGTGAATGGGACTTTGCAGTTAGGGTTTACTGGAGTATGATATCAGGGCGGAGACAGAGGGGTGGGTGGGTTTGGACTCAAGGAAATGTGTGTGTGAGGAGACATTTAGGAGAGTGGGGGGGCATATTGATCTTAAATGACGACAGTCGGGCTCTCTGATCTCAGCCGGACCCATGGCCCCCCCATGCAGCAATGTGAGCCGCGGCCAGTCCCCATGGTAACCAGTGTGTGTGTGTGTGCAGTCGTGTGTGTGTGCGTGGGTGGTGGTGGTTGTGGTGGTGGCGGTGGGGAGGGCATGTCTGCAGAGCTGTCATTATACTCCTCCTTCTCTACCTTCATCTGCTGCTCTTTTCTGTCCTCATCCCCTCTGTCTCCTGTCCTTGAGAGACCTGGTCCTGCATGGTGAGTCCATGTACTCCTGCAGTTCTATCTTTGTGAGGACACATTTGAATGTCAGATGTAGGAGGACATTAGCGGGACGTGAGGACATTCCGGGAATGGTTCCAAACCTATTTTCCTCGAAGCCCCCCCCCCCCCCCCTACTTGTATAGAACAAAAACTTTCGTTAATGAATATAACTCGTCAGTTTCGTCAACACAAATAAAGAGAAGACGTTTTGATGGAGTTCAAGTGAATGCAGACATATAATATGATCTTTTTTTGTGACAACTTAATATATATTAATCCTCTGAGGTCCACAATAGACCTGTTATTTGTCTTTATTATGGGGTCCAGGGGGTCTTTAGGGGGAGATAGCAGGTTAACAGTAGATGTCACATAGAAGTCGGGTACATCATCATCAAACCACGATGTAGGTTGAACTTCCTGAGCTGGTGCAGGAAGTACATCCTCTTGCTAGGCCTTTTTCCTGATGGTGTCTATGTTGGCAGTCCACTTGAGGACATGGCAGATGTCGGATCCCAGAAACTCCACAGCAGACACAGTTGTAAGAGCGTTCAGCTCCAGGTTGTCCTGACCACACCAGAGCTCCAGCTAGTCAACCTCCCGTCATATTCGTGTTTGTCTCATCACCGTCCTGGATGAGGCACCGTTGTGTCGTCTGCAAACTGGGTCTCCTGAGAGGCGCTGGTTGGTGTGGTTGGTGTGGTTGTACTGTTGAGCATGAATGGACTGATGTGGCATTGTGGGAGTTCCTCAGCTGCACACACAATACTTGTTAGTAGGATCATCTCATTGTTGGTTTGGGTCTTTTCATGGGATTTGTTGAGAGTAAGACAAACACAGAATATGATCAGTCTTATCCTAGAAGCATTACAGGATTATTTGCTGCACGGTTAGATCAAAGGTAAAAGACCTCAACAGTGCAAATGTTTGCATGTCAGTGTGCACTCTGGTATAAAAAGGTTCTCTTCTGTAGCAGAGCTCTTTATGGCCCCACAAGGAGCTCCTTTAAGGATGCATTAAAAGAACACCACTACTTTAATCTGATTTGTCTTTTATTTCAACAAATCTTAGAGATGTTTGTGTTACTGTAGATACAGAATCACTTTAAAGAACATTAAGACTCATGTTTTGTGTGTACAGTTTGAACGGGTCAGGCGTTGAGCAGGCTGTGTAAGAGAGAGAGAGAGAGAGAGAGAGAGAGAGAGAGAGAGAGAGAGAGAGAGAGAGAGGAAGAGACTGAAACAGCGACAGAATGAAAGTGATAAAGGAGAGAAGTGATTTCTCCACTCTCCCAGAGAGAAGAAGAAGAAGAAAGAGAAATAGAAAGGAAATGATGGAGGTAGATAGAGAGTTCAGGGACTGAGCGACCTTGCCCGATGCACACACTGAGAGACAGACGCAGGACGGAGATAGTGGCCATGTAAATTAGGTTAGATTAGATAAAATTAGATTAAATTCGATTGATCTGAAAGTTAAAATAGTAGTGGGTGCACAGGCTGAAGCCCGCGATACGCAACCTTCAAGGACAAAAAAAACACAGGCGAGCCAGAAACTTATTTCCACTGTGGCCTTCTCTACAGGAAAAACTATTATGTCTGTTTTTTCCTCTGCACATCAGCAGGATGACAGGAAAGAGATGTTTCTGTTATGACAACCGCACACACGCACGCACACATATAGAGATAAGACACATTTTTTTAATAGATATTTTCTCTCTCTTTCACGTATTTACACACACACAAACACACACACAAACTGCTGACAACACAGATGCCCCCTCTGCCCTTGTGGCTGTCTGAGTAGACAGCATCTTAAACACAAGTAAAACACACAATTTGATGCTCAAAGATAGAACAAACACCCATTAGCTCTCAGCCCTCTGGACGTGTATTTACTTTCTTTCCCAGAGTGAGATGTGACGGTTGATGTCAATGTCATGTCTGCGTGATAAGCCCAGAGCTGGAGTCAGGACGTGGTTAGCCTAGCTTAGCATACTGGAAGCAAGGGGTAGACGGCTAGCCTGGCTCTGTCCAAAATATAATGAATAAAGAACACCTCTAAAGCTAATTAACATGTTGGAAGTAAACAGAACTGTAAAAAAAACACAATGTAGGGGAAGTTACATGCCGGAACTATTTCTTGGCAAACAGCCAGTTGCAATGAGTTTGCACATCATTGTGCAGAGCTCACCGATCATATCTTAGCAACTTAGCCTATAGCCAGAGACCCTTACAGAAGTACTGGGTGGAAGGATACGTTGCTGTTTGACAAGAAATAGCTCCAGAGTTAAAGGTCCCATATTGTAAAAAGTGAGATTTTCATGTCTTTTATATTATAAAACAGGTTTGAGTGCTTTATAAATACTGTTAAACTATCAAAACGCTCAATATACAGAGAAATACACAAAGCCCGTATTCAGAAATTGTGCGTTTGAAACAAGCCGTTACTGTTACTGTTTCTGTAACCTGGACAACGCGTCACAAATGAGCTCCCCGTTCCTTCTAAGGGTTATTGGGTAATAATCTCTGAGATACTCCTTTCTGTTTGCACACAAAAACCAGGAAGTGTTTCTGCGAGCGGGGAGGGTGAAAGTGGTGGAGGGGCTGCCTCTCAATGATATCCCACACTGGTTCCAATCCAGCGCCCTGGCCTTTTTTTTTTTTAGTTGTCCTCCCTCTCTGCAGATGCCAGTCTTTCATCTTGAGAGTCTCTTTTAATTCACCACAAGACATCAGCCCGCTCTTCCTCCTTTCTTTATTTTCCTCTCCCACTGTTTTCTTCTTTTTGACCAACACCCAGACACATGCATGCACACCACCCACCTGCCCCTCTCCCCATGCCTGTCTACTGGTTCAGGGCTAGTTACTGTCTTCTACAGATGCCAAAGAAAGATGGAATACAGAAATATGGAACATCTTGATTTAGCATTTGTGGCTAGAAAGATCAGAAAGACAAAGAAGATATCAAAGGCAATGACGTGAAAAAAAGACAATAGACAAAATGATTTCTCATATTTTGTGAAATAGTTTAGATTAAAGGGCCAGTGTGTAAGATTCTGCAATTGTCTGACTGTCTGCTGTTTGGTGCTGAGCAGGTAGTGTCCTGTGGGTTTATACACGAATACTACGCCACAAGAGCGGAGAGAATGAACCAAAACAGTAAAGTTGTGTGTCTGACAGCTGAAACTCACTAGAAAGCTCCATAAAGCTGAGTGGAGCTGCAGATTCGTCTCTGTAGGTTCATACAAGTGACACCTTTTAAATTGTAGCGTTGTCATCTGATACATCGGCCTATAAAAAGTGATTATAGCTGCTTTAAAGCTAGCTACTTAAGGACAATTTAGTGGAAATGTTTTTTGAGGTGTTAAATGTAGTCTATAATGTACATAAGGGATGCTTTTACTGACATCATCTTGAACTGATTTGAGTCTTTTCTGATCTCCTTCAGTCTATGAGAAAATGAGCCTACTTCTCTCTTGATTTATTACCTCAGTAAACATTGTAAACATGAGTTTATGGTCTCAATCCCTAGTTTCAAGTCTTCTTCAATACAGCATGATGTTCATTTAGTAAATTACGGTTACATTTAGAGCCAAATAGACCATAAAGCAGGGGATGCTTTAGGGCAGGGCTACCTTGTGATTGACAGGGTCGCGTTGTCCGGTCTGGGAACTTTAACCCTTTCACAGTGTATTATCAGTTTTAGTCACATGGCAGCTATTCGGCTATTTGCACCTGGTAATAGTAGTAATATAAAGAGCAGCAGCAGTGCATGCAAGGAGTAGGTTGTGGTAGATGAATGGGTCAAACTCAGGACTTACACCCTGGAGACCAGGGATTGAGTAAAGTGAGAAGCCTATTTTTCATTTACTTTACTCATTATTTTATCCTTTCTTTTCAGTTTTCAGTCGCAGTTTGGTTAGGTTTAAACAACAAAACTACTTGGTTAGGTGAAGGACAAATATAGTACATAAACACAAACAGTATCTAATGTGCGTGCCTATTCCACTCCAGATTCAAATAGTATTGTTGGCTACTGACACCTGGGTGCTAATAGCATCTGCCTTAATTGTAACATTTTGGTCTCCTAAAAATGACGTATTCAGCGTTCGGTCGTAGTTAGCTCCACCCTCTTGTGTCACTTCTGGTTGCAAAAAACTTAAGTTAAAAAAAAACCAAGATGGCAGCATTCGAAATGCCGAACTCGAGGCTTCAAAACGGCAATCCACACAGGAAAGGGTGACATCACGGTGACTACATCCACTTCTTGTATATACAGTCTATGGAGTCCTTTCTAAAAAATTATACTGTTACCTGTGTCTGCCCCTGAAAGCAGAGAAATCATTGTTCATTTGAATTTATATTCACCACATTCACTTTAATAACCTTTATTGGTTGACAGCCCACACATTCCCATGCAGCCACGTACACACATGATGCCAGAATGCAATAAAACACACACACACACACACGGTAACATAAGTCAGTGCCTTTGAAAACTTACAAGATAATTTCTTTCCTTCCTCTCTCCTCCTCCCTCCCATACCTCTCTTTTTTCTGTCTTTGTCTCAATTTGTCTTTGTCTTTCTCCTCTCTCTCTCTCTTTCTCTCTCAAACAAAGTCACACTGTTGTGTGTTACAGAGAGGCTGCTTGATGGCAAAGTTCAAAGAGAGATCATGGCAGTAGGCGGGAACAGAACACCCCTAAGCACTATAGCTTTCCACAGCCACCATGCTCCATTTACTGCACGCACACACACACACACATGCACACTAGAGACTTTGAACCAGACCTTGACCCAAAGCATGGACACTATTTATTTGTTTCAGCATAGCTGCAAGAGCACTCATACGTGCATGTGTATTCATACACGTGTATTTATTTTGTGTCTGAGTGCATCACCACATGTGTGGGTCCACATGTGCATCTTATTCCCTGTGTATGCTTTCATTCAAGTGCATCGCCATATCTGTGAGTGGGCCATGTGTGTGTGTGAGTGTGAGTCTTTTTATGTGCACGTGAGAGTGTTTATGCGAGACTTAATGCATCACCACATTTGCAGGCTTCAATAAGGGCTTTTACTGTATGAGCCTGATGACAATTCCATTGAAAACAGGTGGCTATACTATAAGCCAGTACGCTTAACTTGCTCTAATGTATTTTCAGGCTTTGCGACAAAATCTTGTGCAAAAAAAAAAAGAAGCAGAGACCCTAAAGTCCAGATTGCCATCCAGTGGTCCAGATTGAATCCTTTTAGGAAAGTCAGATAAAAATAAAACATGCCTGAGGCTCTGAGAGTATAATGTCCCAAATGATTATTCTGGGCTCTTATAGCTGTGATGGTATTCTATTTAAGACTTCCAAAAAATGTGAAATTTGAAAGTCTTGTACTCAGGCCAGCTTTGAGTATGTGCTATGTTGGGAAGTCCCTTTTTTTAGTGCGGGTTTGGTAGTTTGCTCCAATGACCAATAAGAGAAGGAACAGATTACATGTGTTGTGTTCCAATTTGTCATGACGCACAATATGGTGTGAAACATGGCATGCGATAGTGTGTAGAGTCATGTCTATGTTCCATGTCTGCTCTGCCACACCAGCTGTTTGGAGGGCACACAGCAGGGCCCAAGTGTCTCATTAGGTGGTGTCACATAGGAGGTCTTTATCATTCACTTGACAGCTATTATTGTTTTAGTCGACGACAACTCAAAACGTTTTAGTCGCCGAAAAGTCGTTCTGTTTTAATTTTGTCAGCAATTTTTTTTATTTAATCTTAGTCCTGTTTAGTCATCAGATTATATTGAACATTTTAGTCAAACTTGATCTGATGAAAAACACAGGTCCACTCCGCCTGCCCAACATGTAAAAATATGCGTTACTCAACTACCCGAACCCGACCCGCAACCCGACAACTTTATAAATTATAGCAGCACAGTTGTCAGGACTAAGGACAACTCGTCATCTCTCTTGTCTTAGTCATGGAAAAAAAAGGTCGTTGACGAACATATTTGGTCATAGTTTTCGTTAACTAAATTAACCCTGAGTGTTAATATGGTAAGGATGGCCTCTGAGCGAGGTGAATGGTGTTACCGCAGTTTTGCACTCGGCGGCTCACGTTACCGCATCTTACATAGGGAGGAGTGAGCGGAGGGGAACACTAGATGCCGCCAAATCCTACACACTGTACCTTTAAGTCCCCATATTTAGCATTTATAATTAGTATATAAACATCTATTAACACACTGTAATATATTTGTAAGCAGATATAAGTTTTTATTAAAGGTCCCATATCATTCTGTCTGCTTGAATATACCTGTATTTACCCTCTGTCTGAAACGCTGGAATTGTAACAGAATTGCGTTGCTAGGAAACAGCTTGGGTTCATGTTTACTTCCTGTCAGCTGATGTCATTCACATACACTGCAACAGGAAATAAACTGGGACACATTTAGAATGTTTATATTTAAAACTGTGAAATGGTCTAAATATTGTAGATATGTGACATCACAAATGGACAGAAATCCTGACGGCTTGTTTCAAAAGCTCAGTTTCTGAATACGGGCTGTGTGTATTTCTCTGTGGATTAAGTGTTTCGATACTTTCACAGTATTTATATAGAACTTACACCTGCTTTATAATATAAAAGCCATGAAAATGTCACTTTTTACAATATGCGACCTTTAATGTATTTGTCAACTAAACTGCTTCTGTGAGCATCCATAAGTGGAGGCTGGTGTATTAACAGATAATGAATAATGCTATAGTAAAACACTGTTTGTAATAATATAAAATATGTAATAAAATATATGAGCACCCTGCTGCTAAGGAGCACTCAGAGGTCACCCTCTTGATGTTACATGGTTATTGACTTTAAAGACAAAGTGAGGTCTAATCCTGTGTCCCTCTGTTCATGTATTTATTGTTAAAAATCCCTTGATTTTCTACAACTGTAAAATGTAAAATATTTGTAGTAGTTTGTTCAGTTTGGGACACTTTTCTTTTCTTTTGAGTTTACCGGCTCAGTCATTATCTTGAGTTCCCAATCTCACAGTTCTTTTTAACAGTTAGATTGGGAACTCAAGATAATGACAGAGCTAAGCGTTTGCATAAAGAGATTTGCATCTTTGCACCTTTCCTGCCTTTTCTTTACATCCCACCCTTCTCTCAAACACACATATCAAACACACGTAGACAATCAAGATGGCCTGTTTCTCTGGTAGGACATCCAGCAATAGCTCGCCCTGTGGGCGATTTGTTCCAGTTCAGTGACTGATGGTAACCAGGGACTTTTCTTTTCCTTTGCTTTCAACTTCAAAGCTGTAATTAACAGGCAGTGCATCTTATAATTTGACCTAGAGGACACAGGATTACATATTAACCCCACCTCTAAACCCACCAGGCCAATTTTTGATTTTCATTAACCTTTCAAAATGAAATAAAAGTAATTAATTCATATATACACTACTTGTAAAGAGACATATTTTCTAAGTAGTTATTTAAAACGTTTCATAACTTAATTTACATTTTTTGTATAAACTGACCAAAACAATGGCAACATATCAGCCCACACCAGCTAGATGGAAAAGTATTGTAGGTGACCTGCAAAGTAAGTTCAAATTTATTATGTAGGCCGTATACTTGACTTTTTAATTGTGCTCGCCCACTCTAAATCCGCTCCAGATTCCTCTGGTCCACCCTCAGATCTCAGCAGAATATTCATAAACCCCCCCACATCAGGATCACCACACCCAGCCCTACTGGTGTCACTGACCTTTACTACTAGTTAACCAGTGAGAAACTAGAGGTCATGCAAGACACTAATCCACAACATCAACATCACTTCAGTACCAAGGAGAGAGCACACGCCACGGGTCTGAATTCATCACTAAACAAGATGTCACTCTGTTAGAACTAGAAACCACAAACACTGTCCTCAGTGTGGACGGTTTGACTATAGTATGAAGAACAACAGCAGATTTGAAAACGGGACGCAGGTCTACATCAAATATATTCGGCTATTTAGAAAGCGGACTCATTTATGTCAAACTAAATCATAAAATTAAGCATTTTGAAAAATCTTTACACTCGGGGGGGAATTCACAAAAGGACTGCGTGGTTTTTGTGGCCGCTAAACCTGCACGAATAAGACAAAAAGAATCTGTGTAATTCTCAAAGCACCGTCAAAGGGTGAAATGCAACCTAACTGCGCTGCCAAAATCAGCCTCTTTCTATGCAAATGAGCCTCATTGGAAAAAAAAACAGTCCAATTCACAGAGATGACGCTGATAGCCACACAAATTGTTAGCGTCTTCAGAGAGTTGGTGGGAACTGAAGCGCATTTATACCAACAGACCGGGACACTGTGTTAAAAACGTAACGTTTCATTCAGTTTTACAACGCGTTGCAGTTTCGCTTTAACTTTTAGAACGTAGTGGGCGTAGTAGGCCCCTAATGACCCACAGCTATGGTGATTATAGCGACCAATAACGCCTGTTTAATGGCCTGTTAACAGTCGAAACGGGTGGTTCGAAGGCAACATTTATACTTTGCCACATGGATAATTGCAATCTGACGCATAAAGGGCAAATTGCACTCAGCTGCAAAACTGTATGGGCGTGTTTGCACTGTAAAATCATTAGCACAATATCTCTTGTGAATGAGACCTCGAGACGGGGCAGATAGCAGTTAAAAGCGATAGGCATGATGGTGCCATCAGCCGCCACAATCCATTCTTTGTGAATCCACCCGTCGGTGTTTTAAAATTTTTTATCAAGTCCACCAAAACAGCATAGCAAAACGAAAATCAGATTATTATTTTTTTTGTATGTTTTGTTTTTCTGCCGTACAGAACAATGTTTTATATCAGTCAGTAAATTCATGCTTAAAAAAAGAAAAGAGAAAGTAGGGTGTGATCTTATTGGCTCCTTGGCTCCCTCTCATAAAGCCTGCTATTAGCACCATATCTGTGCCAGATTTCATAGCGAGCCATCCAATAATTATTGAGATATTTCAGTCTGCGCCAACGTGACCAACCGGCTGACCGGCCAACCAAAAAAGCCCCAACCTTTCTTTGTCCTTTGCCCCTGCCACTGTAGGAGGAACCAAAGTCCTTCCACCCGTCCTGTCCCTTCCTCCCAACCCCAGTGTACGGAAGTGGCTCCTGGCTCTTGTTAGAGGGTCTGGAGCCACTTTGTTTCGCTCGGTTTGGGACACGGCAGGCTTTTCATGCTCCGGGGGGCTGCGGCAGATCGTCTTGCAACGGCTGAGAGCGGTCCTGGCACACAAAGGGGGTCTTTGTCTAAAGAGACCCTTATCTGTCCACCAGCATCAACTTACTCCTACGGCACAGAACCACTCATATAAACCCCCACTTTACACTTCAACCGCACACACACACACACACACAGGCAATGTACACAGATGGAGCACATACTCAAGACAGTAAGACTCGTGTACCACGCCATCAGCACACACACACATGCAGTATATTTAGGTGTTCATGTGTGTGCCTATCTCTCTCTGTGGGTGTGTCTCTAGGACACAGAAGGTGCTTATTATTAGTAGAGATGTATAAATACGCCGCTGCAGCTACACAGAAAAACCCATTAAATGTGGGAAAGCATATGGTCATACTGTGCAAACAATAAATCCTCTCCGAGGTTCATCTGCCTGCACACATTTACATACACCCACACACCCTTACCTCGTCAGATGCATGCATATCATCTCCGAGCAATTAACATCTATACTGATGGCTGCGCATAGGCATTATTGGCTTCCTTTATTCTTTGTTTGTTTGTTTAAGTCGGCGTCGCACCAACACAACCTGGAGAAAGTTGTCTATTCATTTCCTGTGAGTTTCAGTAATCTGCACCGTTTTCATATAAATAAGTGGCATTTTCTGATTCTCTTTATTGCTTTGTGATATGGAACAATAGAGATTTAGATTCCTGCCGGTTCATAAAGGCTGTTAAGTCTGCAAGCTTTAGACTCTGCTAGTCCACTCCATGACAAACTTTTTGCTTCCTGTTTTTTTAATTTTTGTGTCTAGAAGTCTCTCTTATTTAGACTTCTAGAGGCTGCTTATTGTCGGATTCAGTTTTAGTTTGAATTTGAAATAAATTATCTTTAACATGAGAATATATCACGATGTGTTCTATGTCTCATCACACAGAGACTGTCCCTGTCTGAAGTCTTTATCATGCACATTGTGTGTACATGTAAATAGCTAAATAGAAACCCCATTACTCGTGTACATGTGCCGAGAAATCTGCTTTTCTAAGAGAAATCAAGCTGGGAAATCAGGTTAATCCCCTACCGGAAACTAGTTTCTCGTGCACATGACATTGTCATGAGTCGACTGTTACCCGGTTACAGTCTGTCTCTCAAGAACCTGTTTTACTATGAACTGCCGTTTTGTGTGTGTAAGGAAATCCAGGTGAAACCCGGCATAAACTGATATGCTTGGGTTGAACAAAACTCCGAAGAGCAATACTAACATTTAATGCCGAAGCAGGAAGTATGGTTATTATGGTTATAGTTATTTTCTCAGCTGAAACGAATTGTGAAAAAAACAGTGACACTAATCAATTTTTAATTAATTAAATAATTTTAATTTCTATATATATATATATGTTTGGCTTCGTTCATTTATATATTAGGGCTGGTTAATCTCAATTAATCGCAAATGAATCATACATCTTACATCTTGAGAGTATTCTTATCAACATGGAAGTGGGCGAATATGCTGCTTCATGCAAATGTATGTATATATTTATTTTTGGAAATCAATTAACAACACAAAACAATGACAGATATTGTCCAGAAACCCTCACAGGTACTGCATTTAGCATAAAACAATATGCTCAAATCATAACATGGCAAACTGCAGCCCAACAGACAACAACAGCTGTCAGTGTGTCAGTGTGCTGACTTGACTATGACTTGCCCCAAACTGCATGTGATTATCATAAAGTGGGCATGTCTGTAAAGGGGAGACTCGTGGGTACACATAGAACCCATTTACATTCACATATCTGGAGGTCAGAGGTCAAGGGACTCCTTTGAAAATAGCCATGACAGTTTTTCCTCGCCAAAAATGTACAAAGAGTAGAGAAGAAGAGTATCTTTTTGGATGTGGTGGGAAAAGAAATTCCAGTTGAAAAATCAACACCTACGGAAACTAAATGCCATACATACACACACACATACAGTACATCAGGACGGGGTTCCGGCTAGCTCGCAGTAAAGCCTCGATATATGTGACCACACATAATGCGTGAGACCCTGACTGAGAGACTGTTTGATGGAATGACAGAGCCCGGAGACATGGAGACCTCTTTACTGGAGTTCCTCTCAGCTTAAAGTTAATTACGAGGATTATTCTTCTCCTTATTGTCCCTCTGAGCCCTGTGGAGCCAGGTAAGAATACAGACCGTATATCAGGGCTAACACCGTGGCCAAAAGGGATCAGGCAGTGTCTCGTTGGGAAAAAAATGTGCCAATAACGTTGTCAGGTGGACAAAGGCAGGGTTTTCAAGGCCTGGTTGCAGGAATTTGAGGGACATGTGAGAGCTGAATACCTAACGTTCTCAGATTATATCCTGTTTTACAAAACTGATTGGTAAATTATTTGGTATTTTCCTGTAGCCTACTGTATGTGAGGCTAAATATTGAATTCCCTTATAATTCCAATTTGAGAGAATTTCCTACCAAGACTGGTTGAAGTTGCAGTAAGTGGCTGAACCGAGGCCCAGAGAGAGCATGGAAGCAGATGGTAGGGTATAGTATGGGATTCCCCTTGTAAATACAGATTATTAAATGCTTGCCCAATGTGACTGTAGACAGGAAATGGCCAACCTCTGCTATGGAGTATTTAAGCAAATTGTCCAGTGTGTGTGCATGCATTATGTAGTGGGTGTACATTGTTGGAGCAATTGAGTAAATGGGCATTTAATTGGTTTTGCAGAGAGCACACATTTTGACGGGGATAAACAGATTTCTTTGTCTGCCGGCGTCAAAGATGACAGAGCAGAGATAGTCAAATGGAGCTCCATTTGTTCGGCAGCACAGTGACTCACGCTGAGGCAAAACAATTAAGATACTGATGGCTAATTCCTGCATCAGAAAGGACTGGTTTGTGTGCAGGAGAAGAGGAAATTCTCGCAATAATTTTCTTGGCAGCTCGGAGTGGACATATCAGTGTGCCAGGCTTTACACCGTTTTTTGTTTTTGTTTTAACCACCCACCCCATTTTAACCCGTACGCCCATCACCAAGAAAAAGAACCAAAACAAACTAAATCAATAGTAGTATACTGTTTCAGTAGTGAATGGCATTCTTTAAAGCAGTGGTGGAATGTATCTAAGCAGATTTATTCAAAGACTGTAGTCAGAGCCGCACTGATCAATATATATTTTTTCTATTTTAACAATCAAATGACGATGTGTAATGCGAATGGAGTGACAAACCCACAGAGAATTTGCATCCAGCTCTCCAGAACCACTGTTTTGGTTTTATGTCCCACAAACTCCAAGCAGCTGTTGTCAGTGAAAAAAACTCTGATAAAACAACTGTATCAGTATCAGTACTATACCTGCTCAGCACCAAACAGCAAGGTTGGTGATTAGCTGGTGAACATAGTGGAGCATTTAGCTGCTTAAGAGTCAGATATTCCCCTCAGGAGTTGGTGGAGACCAAAACAGTGCTAAAAGGAGAGTGAATGTTGGATTTACATTCAATTCTAATGTGAAACATACAAAACTGTTTGCTTACATATCAGCCATATCAACTTTGTAAGGTGATGTGTTGTGATTACGGCTTGTTCCGCTTCCCCCACGTGGCCAAAAAAATCAATAGGAACAAAATATTCAATTCTGAAAAAGACAGACAATCTTCCTACTAAGCTGTTTACATGGCTAATGAAAATGAATATTCCACTATTCCCGTTTACATGCAGCCGTGCATACTCCGACCATACTGACGTAACTAGTGGCGGACTTGTTCGACCGTGCAAAAACAGCCTCCCTCTTTCATTCCTTCAACCACCTTATTCAAAAGGTCGGCGTGGCGATATTTGCGCATCTCCAAAAAATGTGTTGATATCCAAGTCTTTCATAATGTTTAAAAGTAGCTTTGTGTACAACGCACAAAGCTGGCAGTAAACAGGCAAGAGGCCGTGTGTCACAAACTGCAGGAAAAAAAACCAACTGAGACGCATATTCCGAAGACATGTCCAAAGAATGTTCCTGAAACCTGAGAGAGAAAATATTGGACTTACATTCGTCAGGTGGCTAGAAACACGACTCTAAATGAATAATGTTCAGGCAACTCTTTGCTAGCCATAACAGTTGGTATCCTAATAATATATGTTTTTTCTGCTCCCTCCAAGTGGCCGAAAACCAATGACTGCAGGTTCATGTTGCTGATAATACTTTTGTACTTTTACTAAAGTACGTTTTTGAACTTTGTAAAGGAGTATTCTTACATTGTGCTATTACTACTTATACTTATTCCACCATTGGCTTCCAACATTAGTGTACAGCCTAAGCTAAGCAGCTGCTGTATTCTCCGCAGAGACGAAGACTGCTCTTCAACTTGGGAGCCAAACAGCTGAGATCACATTGAAATAAAATGATAATTGATGAGGTCTCCATGTCATCACCACCGTGTCAGAGAGCACAGAATCTGGACTCACTCTGTCTCGTCTCTCTGCGCTCTGTGTTTTGTTTCGCCCATCTTTCTCTCTCTGTCTCTCTCTCTCTCTCTGTCACTCTCTCTCTATCTCTCTCTCTCGCTGGCTGGGCTTCTGAGAGTGGAAGGGAGACAGACCGGGTCTTTGACTGGGGCGGTGATGCTATCACTGCTAGCTGCACAGACCTGGCTTTGTTTTCTTCCTCCTCCTCCTCCTCCTCTCTCCTCTGCTTTTTCGCTGCGCTCACTCGCCAGGTTTCCCGTTGCTCATGGAATTTCTGAAACATGGAATAATGAGAGGTGTAAATCAAGACAGAGAAAATCAGCCGTTTTTCAGAAACTCTCAGGGGGGAAGTCGGGGGGGAATATAAAGGAGATTTACAAAGGACTGTTTTTGTAGAGCACAGAATGCATGCTTACCTCACCCACTAAGCACTTGTACTTAGTTATGGAAAGTTATGGAGAAGTCAAGGAAATTCATTTCAGGGCCACAGTGGGAAACCTCAAATGAACTTTTGCCCTCTATTTACGCCGTCACTTCTAATAAACCATAACACATCTTCCTCACAGGAGACTTTTTTTTCCACTTATTTCAGTTATTTGAAGCCACTCCGATTCAAATGTCATTGTCTCCACGGGCCAAACAAACTGCACTGAAAGAGTAAACACTCCAGAGTCCAAGTGTCCCAAACATCGCTGATGTGCACATCCTAAGTGGATAGAAAAATAAAACAACAACTTTAGGACTGAACAATGGGAGATTAAAAAACACATGAAAACCTAGAAAACCAGTGATAGTATCCTCAGATGCTTTTGTCACCGTGGGTAGAGAAAGACAAAGTCACAGTCACATCTTCATTCACGAGCAGAACTCATTGTATTTATCATCATCACACACTCTTCTGTATATTGGCTAATCCAGGTGGGAGCCAGCAGTAGACATGCTGCTTTAACTACAGTGGCATCTCGATTGCAAACCCGCTTAAAATCACTTTAGTGTTTGTAAAAGATGTTGTGTTTTTACTGGTTTTGTACAGAGTTAGAGTTTTTACAGCTTTAGCTACGTTCTGAAATCAAATGATCTTGAAACAAAGGTTGTATGTAATGGAGGTATCTAAATGTAGCTCATATCTTTTTGGAGTGAATCTGATTGTAAAGCAAAACATTGTAGATTGCCTGGTTGTTATGATCATAAACTAGTAAATCATAAATCAATTGATAATTAAAGGATAAGGTTGGCATTATTTTCCATACAGTCAACATGAAAAGATCAAAACTAACAATGTGTTAGTCCGTCTTTCAATACTTTCTATTTTCTTTCTTGGCTTCACTGTCCGTATAGTAGTTTCATTTTAAAGAAAGGTTTCCTTAAACAGCTGGGTATTGGAGTTTTTGGCAAACGTAACTCAAACAGGATGGAAATAGTTCATTTGTTGGGGACTATTTTCAGCAGCGGATTAATACACATTTGGTGCTCTAGTGTGTATTTGTGGCAGCAGGACAGCGTGTGTGGGATTGAGTCAAAATAAAGTACAGTGTGGTGTGATCATGGTAATAAAGGAACATGTCACCCAGTGACAGTGTTGATAATAATGGAGCTCAGAGGCTCAGAGGAAGAAGATCTATTAGGTTTGTGTCTTTTTGGGAGATTTGTTGGCGATACAAAAAAACATAGAATATTGAATACTTTTCACATCCATCCTGTGTCTGTCTGTCAAAAGTACTACACTGGTTCTCTCAAAGCTGATGTCATAGCCAATTTCAGACTAATAGAGTTCACATAGACTGCCTTCATTTGTACTAGGACATCAGTGCTTTCACAGCCACTGAACCTGCATATAGTTTGACTATGCCACCGCATTAACAGGGCAGAGCAGCAATTTAGTATTGCACTTTAATCAAATTGAAAAACAGAATGGCTACAATAGAGCTCAACAGTGAGGTTCCAGAAGTGAAAATCCCATTCCTGTTCTGAATCGAGGATTTTGACTGTTAGCCAGAATGTCGTAACCATCCCAGGTAGACTTATCACGAGCTGCAAGATTGTGAAACGATGATGTAGAAGCAATAAGTTCGTATGATATCAACTTTGCTATAAAAAAACATGTTTTATTCACAATGTCATGAAGAAGTACTACACTATCCACAATCCTATAAGTGGATAAGATTGGTGGAGCTCGCTGTCACCATGGAAATGTATACCGCACCCGCGAACGGCTAGTGAGGGTATACATGCTCGTACGCGCTGCTCCGCGGTCTGCTCCGCGGTCTGCTCCCCGATTTCAAACCGGACTGACACAGCGGCTTGTTTGAAACCTTTCTGTTATATTTCTAAACTAGCTCACCGTGATGTGTTTCTGAAAACATTTGAGGTGAGAAATAAGCCATGCAGTTGCTGAATGCGTCTGCATCTTTAGATCAACAAATTTAGTTTAAACGTTTTTTGGGGGTTTCCAGAGGTGGTGAGTCGCCATTCGCAATGGTTTATGGGATGAGTAGTTCCTTCACTCTTAAAATAATTATGTTCTTGCCTCAAATGTTGTCAGAATCATCTTGTAATGCACGGTTTAGCTGTAAAGTCAGAAAGTTTGTGAAAATCCCATTCCTGTTCTGAATCGAGGATTTTGACTATTAGCCATAATGTCGTTGTAACAGCTGCCATTGTAAAATCTGTAGAAGGAACGCCAAGTTCCGGTCACATGACCGGAGCACAGCCAATAAGAACGCTCTTTCTCTGAAATGACCTGTGATTGGTCAAAGTCTCCCGTCACGGGCTAGATTTTCTAAAGCCTGAAAACAGAGTCATGAGGAGGAGCAGAAGTCTAGTTATCTCTCAGAACACTTGAATTACAATATGCTGAAAGGTTGTTATGGAATTTTTGCCCAATCATGCCAAAAGTATACTGCCTACTGACACTTTGAACATCTGAACTTTGGATCCTACATTTCCCATAATGCAACAAACAGTATAGTTTTAGACCCTTCCTGGTAAATGCCTACATCTTTCAAACTGCATGCCCCCAGTTTGTAATGCAGGCTCTCTGTTATGAATTAGTTGTCTACAAAACCAATCTGAGATGACATTACTATGATATCATCCGGGTTAATTTCTCAGATATGAGGCTCCGCTACAGGCGAGGAGTGACGAGCAAATTGACTTTGACCTGTAAAATTGGTGGAGTGCCCCTTTAAACAGTGGCGCTGCGAGATCGCTCAACACATAAATCAGCCGCCGGATTAGTCTGTACTCTTCCTGTCACAGCCTGCATACATTACTATCAAACACAAAGTTTGGGCCTATAAGTAGCTGTTGTGATTTGAGTTATGAGCCTTGTAAGGTTAACATCCCCTCACTCTCTCTCTCCCTTTGTCTCAGTGTCTCTCTCCCGCCTCCTCTATATGTATGAGTGTACACAACCGGGTCACGTTGCACCTCCCAGAGAGCCTATTGAAATTCATATTTAAACTGGGTTATACTGGGCTAATGTCTGCAAAAGCTGTCACCGTGAGAAATGATCTTACTTGTTAAACCTCACACGCATCTATTAAAAGAAAAAAAAGAAAAAAAGACTTTGTTCTGGGATTTGCATGTCTCTGTTTTCGCCGGCTTCTTACACCCGTGCATATCGAAATGAGCCCAGGGATGTTCTCATTCTACATGCAAGTATTAACATGAGGCAGATGTTAATGTTGGACTGGATTACAGCTCATGAAATGATCGATATCCTCTGGAACGAGATCTGAATGGGAATTAAAAAAATATCTGAGTGTTTAATGCCAAGATCAGCAAGAGATACTACCGTAATCTTTTAAATCACTTCTTAAAACACTCTTTTGCAGACACCCATAATATACTGTTAAATCTGCTTTAGTCTCATTCCATGTGCTTCATTTTGTTTATTCTATAGCTCTAGTTTCTAGTCTGGTATTTCATTGTCTGAAAATGGAGAGAATCTAGGTTAGGGGAGTGTATTGTTTTTAACCAATGCATTTGTGGGTGCTTAAGCTTAATTTAAGTTTTCAATGCAAACCAGAGCACAACATTTTGATAACGGTACAACATTGGCAAGTAATGTGACGTTAATTGTCACATTAGACGTCATAACCTTTGCACTGACAGTAGGTTGGCTGAACCAGCATTAGCATTGAGGACAATGAGACAATTCAACCAAGATTTCACATACCAGAATACCAGAGACACATACCAAAATGTAAATTAAAAGGTCTTTTGTCATTGTTGTGTCCCTGTATCACTGTCAGTTCATATCAGTGTCATATTTAGGTCCCACCCTTAAAGCTGAATAAGACGAGATTGGAGCAAATATGATTAAAAAATAGTTATTTTTATAAAACGGTCACTATATCGTGACAGTAGTACATGAAACAGGTAACCTGGAAAAAAATAATGTGCCTCTGTGTCCTCTGCTGCTCCTAACGGCGTCTGCAAGATTTCACAGACCGGAGGAAAACAAGCAGTAAGAGCTGATCTGAGGTCCGCTGTCCAGCTGCTGTCTATGAGAGCCGGCTGTCAATCACTCGCAAACTCCGACCAAACGGTCAAACTTGGCAGCGCTGATCAGATATGAATCAATATTATGTTACGTTAATGCCTATTTCTCTCCTCAAATGTTTTCAGAGTCATCTTGTAGTGCACGGTTTAGCTGTAAAATGAGAAAGTCTGTGATGCGGTCGCCATTGTAAAATCTGTTGAATGAACGCCAAGTTCCGGTCACAGCCAATAGGAACACTCTTTCAATGAAATGACCTGTGATTGGTCAAAGTCTCCCGTTACGGGCTAGATTTTCTAAAGTCTGAAAGCAGAGCCATGAGGAGGAGCAGAAGTCTAGTTTTGTCTCAGAACACTTGAATTACAATATGCTGAAAGGTTATTATGGAATGTTTTACTCAATGATGCCAAAAATATACTGCCTACCGAAGCTTTAATAAATAAAGACAAGCAATCCAAAACCAAAGTATGAGCATCAGCAGATCTTGTGTAGGAACAATGTTCACACACTCTAAAAGCCCCGTCACACAGCAGGACCTTTTCCAGGAACCTTTCCAGGAGCACAGAAACCGCAGGATTTGGTCTGCATTTATGTTGTGTGTGAAATCACTGCCTCGTTCACTCATTTACTATTTGCTACATAATAAATGCTTTATGGCATGACTGTAATTTTCACATCTATGAAATGCAAAGCATCGCACTATGGGATTTTTAGCACATAGTCGTGTGCATTCCAGATACATTACATTTTTCATTTGATTATAGAAATTCTTTAGCACTATATATCTCACTGACAGTTAAATGAAATGAGGGAAAATAAATATGGTGCACTAGCGAATAGGGAGTGATTTAGTTGTTGGGCCATAGTCCTTGGCCCCAACAAAAGTCCTGGCTCTATGGGTGGTGCTTTCTGATGGCCAGAGAACTAGAAGGGTGGAGTTTTTCCTGCAAATTCTTTCAATGCAATTATGTGCTAATGCAGAAATAGGAAACAAGCATTTTGGTGTTTTCAGTTTTTCCTTTACATGACTGAACACATCCTCTGTCTGTCTGTCTGTCTGTCTGTATGCGTGTGTGTGTGTGTGTGTGTGTGTGTGTGTGTGTGTGTGTGTGTGTGTGCCTTTGCATATCTTGAGAACTGTTCATCTGATCTACTTCACACTTGGCGAGTGTGTTGTTGGGGACCCAAGGGAGTGCTTTGTCAAATTTGGTGCAATTTGGATATTTGACACGTTCAATATTAATCAACTTTGAATAAACAAGTGAGCAGCGCTCTGTGAAGCAGCGGGGGGCGGGGCTTCAGGGCTTTACAGACCTAACACCGTACTCTTCTTCACTTCCCTGGAGTCAACACGTGCAGATAGCCAACTGGAAGCAGAATCGAACCAAAGTGTATTTCACCAGTGTTTCTGACCGTGAGTAAGCTGCGACTTGGGTGTATTTTCCCCCATGAGTAATACTGTACTTTCCCGCTGTAAGACTTGATACTAACATGTAACATTAATAATGTTACCACCGGCAAAATACCTTAGCTAATTAAATCCATGCTCTACTTTATAATCACATTGGTTAGGTCCAAGCAAGCATCTAATACGTCTATTTTGGAAATTGTTTGGAAAGTGTATTTCACTGGTGTTTCTGACGGCGAGTAGCCCCGACCTAGGTGTGTTGATCTCTTATCTGGAACATAAGCTGCTTCGGAGCAGGTTAGGTGTTCAGCATAAGTTGCCATGGCAATTTACCCCGGTAAGAAGTGAACCATCTTCGTAGGACGGAAAACCCTGAAGGGTTAACCCTGAAGTTACCTCGCTAATGCCAAATCCTGCTTCCTATTACAGGCCTCTGGTGCTCTTTCTCAGAGTGTTTACTGTTGATGTGGATGGCTTTACATTATAGTTAATGGAACGCTTGTAAAGGGTGCCTTGTGACGGCCGTGACAAAGCCTCGGCATTTGCCGCCTGGGAATGAGAACGGGCTGTAATATTGTACAAGAAATGCTGCGTATATGTTTTGGCTGACCATTCAAACTCCAAGGGCAAAGTTGAACACTAGCGAACTACGACCTGCGTTTAGAGTCGGCCAGGAAACACATCTTCAGTGTTCCTAACTCATGTGAGACAAAGCGAAAATGTGCAGGAATGAAGTGTGACCTTAAAATATGTGACTCTTTGTTTCACTTGCTCTTTTCTCAGGGCATGGATGCGAACATGCAGACGGTAGACTGTGTGTGGGAGGGCCAGTGGGCTGTAGGGTTGCTGCAGGATGATCGGCAGGTGTCTGATCGGATTCCACGAGAGGAAAAGTCAAAGTCAAGTCATTAGAGGTGAGGAGGTCTTGTAATCATGCTGGTCTGTGAGCCAAGACAGACGGCTCATTCCCCTGCTCTATGTCTCACACACACACGCAGAAAATACACTTACATCAATTACTTGTCCATCCCAATGTGTGTGTGTGTGTGTGTGTGTGTGTGTGTGTGTGTGTGTGTGTGTGTGTGTGTGTGTGTGTGTGTGTGTGTGTGTGTGTGTGTGTGTGTGTGTGTGTGTGTGTGTGCGTGTGTGTGCGTGTGTGTGTGTGTGTAGCATAGATTAGAATGTGCCAGGGCTGGTCAGGAGTATAGAGAGGATCAATGGTGGAGCTCAGTCAGCCATGGCCGCAGACTGTCAGACACCGACCTCTCAGACCCTCGACGGATAAATTCAGTGTATCAGTAGGTGGGGGAGGTTCCACTCTACACACACACACACACACACACACACACACACACATACACAGTTTCTTTGGAGACATTTTTTGGGTTCACACCCTTTTCAAGAACCCACCACGACCAGAACGCTTTTGTTGCATTAACTAGAGAACTTGCGAGTGCTGCTTGAAATCAGAAACCTTTCCTTCTAAAACAACGGCTTGTCTTGTGTCTACATTTGTCATCTTAATTTTAATGTTTGTTCTTGTTTTGTAGTGCGGTTTGTTTATTTGGAAGTGTCTTCATTATCCCCTGGAGTATTTCAATCCCACCTGAGCCAGTCTGTTATTTTTCTTCCCCTTCTGTCTGTGTGGTGTATTTTTATCCTTATTTTGTTTGTCATGTTTTTTTTTTTTCTCTGTGCAAATAAACTAAAAGAAAACTAGGATAAACTCAAATTGACATTGCACTGCTGCAAGAAAGAGATTACAGTGAGATGTGCTTTGCCCTGCAACAGAAAATGGAACAGATGCACAATTAATAGCAGTACCTCAGGTGGATGCAGAAACCAGTCTGTGGGTCTAAATGCTAAGTGCAAATCATTTTAGGAACATTACAGGAGACCACATAGAGAGGATGTTGTATAATCTGTTTTTGTTATGCATATCTGCCCACAGTATCCACACAGAGGTACACTTACCACTGCTGCTACTGAATCACACTGAAAATATGATAAAACATGCATAAGATACATTATTAAGATACAGAATTGCCATTGGGAGAAACCATTGGGGTGGCAGATTATATTGTTCAGGATCATGGAATAAGTCTGTTTATTAATATCCATATTAATAGAGATATCAATATTAGCAGTATGTTGTCTTACAGAATTACAGGGACAATTTGGACTTGATTTGTCTCTCAGAACTACTGACCTGAGGCCTGTACTACGAAGTGAGTTCAACATACCCAGGGTATCTTCTCGTTATCTGGCTTCACTAACCCAAACAACCGCGATCCCGCTAAGCGGTCCTACGACGGTGGTTATCAACTCGGTAAATCAACCCAGGGGTTCTCAATCTCGCTGTGAAAGCGTTCACATGAAATGGGGCGGTGTCTGCAGCATCTGACCAATCTGATATCTGTACGATATCTTCTCGTTTCACTACAGAAACCTAAATAATCAGGCAGCAGGCTGGAGGGAGATCTCACCTGAAAGATTCCTACTTGCTGTTGGCTATATTAGTCCGTCATTATAGCGTAAATATCACAATATTAAACGTGTGTTTTCTGTTTAAAAAAAACACAAACGTCGGAAGATAGCAGGTACTACCCACCCATCTATTAAGTGGTTACGTCTCCAGTCTGATCCAGACCGCAAAGCTGATGGGTACGTGGTTTGTTTACATGACGTGAAAGTGCATATTTAACAGAGTGTGGACAGAGATTGTCCGATATTATTAGGCTAGAAAAGTAAATAAAAAGAGCACAAATCTATCGTCTTATCCTGTTGGTTTCTCTTCTGTCAATAAGAGGACACAACAAGGTCGACATTCTTCATCATTAGATTAAATTATTAGTTCTGTGTTATTATAAAACTAGCATGGAACTCGGAGAGTGCAGACCTCCGCCAATGCGTGACTTAAAAAGCAGATCACAGCTCACAGTTGGCGGTACCGTGAGGTGGTCGGCTTATTATTAACACGGTGTGTTTCCGTGTAACGTATCGGCGGATGCCTCTCTCATTCAGCAGCCTTGTTATGTCTGTATAACGTTACACTACGTTGTCTCTCATCCCGTCATCTACCGCTTTTTTCTTTCTCACCGCGGACGGCCAGCAGCTTCCGCACACACATCCACACACGTATCTCTCTGCTCTCAGAAGGAGGCGTGGTCAACGTCATCAGTCACACTGCGCATGTGTTATACCCTGTGGTCTTAATGCTCAGGCTGATCGGAATCCTTAAAAATATTCCTGAATCTGGATCATGATCCGGATCGCCACCAAAATCTAATGGATTGTTCATTGTGCCACACTCCACCCCTCCATAACATTTCATTCCAATCAATCGCAGACTTTTGGAGTAATCCTGCTCACGGACAAACAAACAAACACAAACCAACAAACAAACCAACGCCAGTGAAAACATAACCTCCTACCGAGGCCTTAGGCCTTGGCCGAGGTAAAAATATAGGCCTAGGTGCATTTCTAGGGGGTTCAGTGAGCCTCCTGAACCAACGCAAACTGTGCCTGTGCCAAAAACATCATCAAGGTGCTTCAATCCAATAGCTTTTCTTGTATTCTGGTAGCTTTAATCATTGTTTCAGTTTGTTATAACGTTGTACGCTCATGTATCTCCAAAGTAATTGCTCTGGAAATGCAGTAATCACTAAAAAGGTCCAGTGGGCAAAGAAAACACGAGAGGGAACGACGGCAGATGATCAATTTTAAACACCCGTCACAGTTTATAGACCAATCTTCTGGTTCAACTTGACTTACCACACATGCTGTAGTTGTGCATTCTCACGGTTATCTTGTGTGAAGAGGAGTTATTACATTTCAGGTGTGCTGTCTTTTACCCCTAAGTAAGATGACTTATCTAACTAAATCTAAAATCTGTTTAATATCCTCTGACTTTTCATGTTTGTTGCCCCATCAGATCTTTTTTTATCTATGTTGCTCCATTCACCAGATCTGCAATTACTTTGGTGAGTAACATGTTATGATAATAAACCATAGTTTCCTTTTAAGTGTTTCTGGCAGGTGTCATCACAGGATACATCCTCAAACTGCAATGAGACTTTTGTGGTTGCACTGGCATTGCCCAGAGAGATGTTATTGTTAATCCAGGCCCATTCTATGACTAGAATCTGTCAGATCTTTAATAAAAAATGCAAACTAATTTGAGGTAAACTACTATTTTGGTGTGGAAAAGTGTCCAGATTCATATAAACACAATTCATATTCTGAGTCACACAGTTTGTTATTAGAGAGATTTTGAGTATAACCTGTAATACCACCATCATCTGTTCCCCTTCTAACCTGTCAGCCCTTATTTGTCTGGTGTTGTTTCCCTTATTGGCTTAGATGAAACTCAGGAAGAGCAGAAGACAGCCACCGAAACCCACATTTGCAGCCATCTGGTTATTTGAGGGAGCTTTTTAAAAAACCACAACATCCTTGGTGTAAGCGTGGCCATAACTCTCCAGTGTGCCTCCAAATTATTCTCCACATTTCATCTCATGGGTGACATCACAAATCAAATGAACTTTGGGTTCCTGTGGACTGCAGCCTGAGCGGGGGGAAGAGTTGTTTATGTCCTTAATAAAGCAGACTGAACTCAACTCAGCGTAATGTATGCGAAACCCAGTTTTAGCCCGGATTATTTTCGCTTTAATGTAGCACAGTCAGGGGGAAATGATTCTAGTTGCATAGGCTCTAGGGATTCTGACATATTAGACATATTACTCTGTAGGATTACATTCGCTAAGATAGGCCACACAACACCATGGGTGATATTTATAGCGAGTCACATATATGATGACCATATCATTTCATGTACCATTCCAAGCACACACGTTGGAGAAGATGCAGCCTCCGGCACTGCTGAGCTGTATATGTAAACGTATTCATACATAATGAATGCACACAATGAGATAAAGACGTGAACTCGCGTCCCCTCCCTCACCGTTCCCTCTTCTTCTTTGTCCTTTGCAGTCTTTTATTTCTCTTGTTGTAGCATTCTGTTGTGTCCTTTGTTTGTTACGCCTGCTGGATGTCTTTATTTCTGCTTTTCTTTCTGTCTGTCAACGCTGGATTACCAACCAGGAAAAGGAAACTGCTGGGACCGCAAAAGCCCCAGATTTACTCAGTAGAAATCGGTTGTGCGTAATTTAATTAATTCTAATTGCAAATGAGTTTGGGAATTTGTACCATTAAACCACAGTATCAGTCGAGGTGGGCCCTGCATTAATTACCTAATCTAGTAGCTTTATTTTATAGAAGGCCATGTGTGAAAATCTAATTCCTATTGTGCTAATACAAAAAAAAATAAACAACAACATCTGATTGGTCGTCAGTTTAGAGCAGGGGTCTGCCACATGCGGCTCTTTAGTCCCTCTCCAGTGGCTCCCTGTGGATTTATAAAGATGGAAATGAATAACTGTTTTTTGTTTACATTTTCATTTTTATTTATCATTGTTGTCTAATGTATGACGGTACGACGGAGTATTAGGGCCACATTGAGGAAAAAAAATAAATCTGAGATTTTGAGAATAAAGTCATAATATTATAAAGTATAATTTTATGTGTTATTTTCTTTTTCTCTCGTAAAGTTATGACTTTATTCTCGTAATATTACGACTTCTTTCTCGTAAAGTTATGACTTTATTCTTGTAATATTACAACTTTTTTTCTCTCGTATATTACGACTTTTTTTCTCGTAAAGTTATGACTTTAGTCTTTTAATATTACAACTTTTTTTCTCCTAAAGATAAGACGTTATTCTCGTAAAGTTATGACTTTTTTTTCGTAATATGACTTTATTCTGGAAATCTCAGATGTTTTTCCCTCAATGTAGCCCTAATACTCCGTAGTACATTTGCACTTTGGCCCTCACTGCATTAGGCTTAATTACTATATACTTAGACTATAAACTGTGTTACCTTCATCAAATGCTCAAATGTTTTGCTGCTCCAGACAGATTGTTTTCTTTTTTTTTTGCTTAAAATGGCTTTTAGTAAAGGTTGCTGACCCCTGATTTAGACCAACACAAACAATTCAATTCAAAATGAAATAAAAGTTCCTGAAAAGAAATAACTTGTAACTGGACTTTGAAGTCACACTGTGAACACGCGAGTTGTTGCAGTAAGTCACATGGTCTCCTAAACCTTGTTTATCTCTCTTTGTCACTTTTCAAGGATGGCTGTAAAGCTGCATTTATTTCATACAGCGTGACTGAACATCTAGATAATGATTTCTTTATTTAAGGTGCAGCCTGACAATTTAGTCAGCATGTTGGAAACACTGCTCAAAGGCCCGGCTTAAACACCAGCACTTATATGGACATGGAATTGCATGGAAAAATGAATTCATTTTAATGGAACTGCAGCAGTCAGTGCGAGCTTGCTAACTGATAGCTAAGTAGCTAACTTGGGGAACTATTGTGGCCATGATTGTGACTTACTAGTCAACCTGTTCTTCTTCTACTTATTTTATGTATCAAACACTTATTATAACCCTAATCACATTCTTTTCCTAGACCTAACCAAGTAGTTTTGTTGTCTAAACCTAACCAAGTAAACCTACGTTGGTGCAAGTAGGTTGGCATGGTGCCAACCTGCCCATCAGGATCTAATCTAAATACTTATTCACACACCAATGGCACAGCCTTCTGGAGCCATTTGGGGTTAAGTGTCTTGCCTAAGGACACTTCAACATGCTGGAGGAGCCGGGGATCGAACCACAGACCGTCCGATTGGTGGGCGACCCGTTCTACCTCTGCCCCACAGCCGCCCATTTAGGGGGGGGGCCTCTCATTTACTCCCTTTACTGTATTGTGTGAAGATACAGAAAGCTTGAAAGCTTCATCACCTACACATTCTCTCAACTCGTCAAATACTGATGCTTGGTCAGTGGTCCTACGCTTCAAACTATGCCGCTCTACGTACCCCTCTAGGGTCAGTTTTGGGACGTGTCAGTTTCCACTCATTACATGCATAGTGTCTTTTCAAAATAAACTTCTGTCTTCACAACAAAGTTAGGTTTAGGCAACACAACCACTATTATAGGGTTAGGAAAAGATTGTGGTTGACGTTAACTTCACTGACTCACGTAACTAACGTTACTAAATATACTAAACAGTCACATGACTAACGACTGATGTGACAAAATATTAAAAGTCCTGTGTTTGTTTGACCCAAGCACCCAGGAAGTGTGCCCAATTTTGAAGCTAATTTTACATAGTGTCCAAACGGTGGAATTACAATTTCTGGGTCCATCACGTGATGCCATTGGGCTCAAATTACTTATTCCCATAGACTTACATTGGGAGAGAGACATCTGTAAATCAGTAATTGATGTTTTTAGGTAAATCAACTAAAAGTTGTAAAACGCACTAATAGCTGAATCCAGAGTTATTTTCCTTCCTCCGTTCATGTGAATGAGACCCAGACCGAGGCTGGAGCAAGGGCTGGGAAGCGGAGTTAAAGGAAACGCTACTGCACCTGCTCTGTGGACCCAATGGATGTGGAAGATCGCTGGGAGATCTGGGTAATTTTATACTCAGAAGTTGAGCTTTTTTTGAGTCATGTGCCACTGAGCAACTTTTCATAGGGATGAACGGCGCCCCCGGCGCTGTATCCAGTTCTTTTTATACATCCATGGTTTGACCCCCACCCTAGGCGGACTATCGTGCAGTTTATACTCCGTCAGTTGTTCTGACTGTCTAATAATGACACGGATGGGTTTACATAGGAGTTAGCTGAAAGCCTGCTGCATCACACACGGACTCTAAAGGGTGCCTCCGCGTGTTGGTATCAGACGCCGAGGGCCGCCGATCAAGCTGCTGCCGTACTTGACGAGTTGGGAGAGAGACGGGGTTGTCATCACCTGAGTCAACCCACAGTGATCGGCCCATAACCGAATGAACCCACTGGAATTTCTACCAATCATCCCCATTACCACTCTGCCACTGGACAGGTGGCATGCACAGGGTGGGGGGGTGGAAGGGAATCAAGAATGCCCCTTTGCCCAGAGGCACACTAACAGGTTGATCATGCCAAGCTGTCTTCTTTTTTTTTTTTTACATTACACGATACCCATCGTCCCTCTCATCTCTCTTCTGATTTCTTATCCAAATTGTCCTCACCCCCCCTCTTCGAGACCTCTCATTATTCCACCGTAATATCCAATCGTCTGTCACCCTGTGTGATTATGAGCTGCATCCCCGCTCATCGCGTATGTGTGTGCGGGCGTGAGACACCTCATCATCAGCCAATCATACGGATCAGTGCCGATGATCCGGCTGGAGCGTGAGGAACAAAAAGCCAGCTATTGTTTTTGGACTCGCTCCTCCTTTTTTCTATCTCTCCCACCACAATGGTCCAAACCTGTCACTGACGCTTTCACTCTTTGAGCCAAAAGAGCTAATTCATTCATTTATATTTATGTATGCAAAACCCCTTCCACTCTGCCATTAAAACAATGCAAATGGAATTGAGTTGCTTTGTTAATTTCTCTCTTTTTTCTATATCCCTAAAACCCTTAGATAGATGATCAGAACCTTTGAGCTGTAGTCATGCGCCAACGAACATTAGGAAATAACAAAATCCACTGTGAGCTGATAAGACTGACAAAAGAGGTCCATGATCTCAGACAGAGAAATCACTGCTGTAGGCAGAAATACTGTAGGTGAGCTGAGAGAAAACTGGGAGGTGAACCTGGATTTACCACCAAAATTGTTTTCTGAAACACAGCTGTGAGAGTATGACACAATGACACCGCTACTGAGACAGGTGAGGCCTTTGATGATTATATATTGTAAGAACACGTCTTACTTTTACTGACCTGTATTGGCAACTAACAATTTCCAATGACATCAATGATCTGGATTCACACAGACAATTCAGTGACGTTTTCACAATGGAACGAAATAGGTGAGCGAATTAGGACAAAATTCAGGGTTATATATCCAACATGTTCTCATCCCAACTCGTCGCATACGGCCGATTTGTCATGCAGTCTCCTGGATGAAAGCATTGTGCTTGTTGGTTAACTCAACAGTCTTATGCTGTGTTCAACTTCACACCAGACACAAATTGAATTTTCGCCTTACCTCCAAGGACACCAACAACATTTCATCAACCATGACCGAAATAACCACTATTGCTGCTTTGTACCTGCTGTGGAAGTCCCAGATATGTTGTGTCTGGGTTCATAACATCATCTGGATATGCTCGGTGAATTTCACCGCGCTTTATTCACTGCAAGCCACACGTCGGATGGACCCAAAATGAACACATTTTCCTGTGATTTAATTGCAATAAACGGATGAAAAAGACGCCGAAATAACTACATAATGATGCTGATTTGTAAAACGTCTGAATTCATGCTTTGTCAGGTCTGTCCGCAAGACGACAAGCAAACAACTTTTAAAATGCTTGTTTTTTGAATGGAGTTTGGATCAGTGCTAGGCTCTGCTAACATTGTAGCTGTTCTCCATATACTATACGCAGACAGACATGTGAACAATGCTGCTTGTATCACAGCCACTTGTTGATGCATGCCTGCTGTTACAAGCAAATAAGTCATGAGCCACAGAAATATAGAAGTTTGGTGTGCACAACTCAAACTTAAATTTTTTTTAAAGAAGAAAAGTGCGTTATGTGAACAAAATAGTTTTAATTGACTAAACTTGTAGACTTCTGAAAGTTTCGGAATCAAAATCTACAAATATTAATAATTGAAAATGCGTTACTTTGAAATTTTGAGTTTTCTTAACTTTTTTGACAGTCAGTGCAGACAGGCTGCATTAGAAGGTTCTTGCTGATGCATTATGGGTATGGTACAATGCTATGAAAAGCTTGATGTATGCACAAACACAGTCACAGTCTGACAGCAACTCTCACCTGCCCCCGCCTACTCATATCAGCGAAATAACTGCAGTATAATCGTATAATGGAAACATTACAACCTTGACTCAGTGCTACAAACTCTTTCAATCATTGGATCAGTTTTGCTCCAACCTCAGCAGAAGACTGTTTGTGTATTTAATACTATACAGTTTAAATGTGTTTGTAAGTCCTATCGCGTATAAATCATTGCGGGTCGGTGTCCCATGCGCGCTCGCGTGTGGCTACGCTGTTCAGACTCAGACTGCAACACAAACAGCATGGAAGCACCAAAACCTCAAAGTTCTATCTATAGAAGCCCGTGTGGTCAGAAGACACAGGGGAGACCGTAGCTTTGGTCTCCTGGACCGGAGACGATGCTGTGCTCTGTAGTGATGCGTCGGTCGTGAACGAGCCAGCTCTTTTAAGTGAACGATGGGAGCCGGCTGTTTTTTTTTTTTTTAAATGTATTAATTCAAGGCAGAATGATAGGATGATCTTCTCCGCACCACAAGCACTCCAAGGAGATAAAGAGAGTGTGGTGCGCGAATAGCAGACAAGATGAGTGACCGTTTGAAACGAAGCAGCATGTAAAATGATGGTATTCTGGAAATTATAAGGTTTAGTATAATTATATCGAATAATGTAAGTGATATATGTGCACACATACTAATCATAGGTCAAAACAGCGCTAAATTTGGCTGAATTATAAAAGGCAGAAGTGGTAAAACGAAGAGTCGTTTGGGAGCCGAAAGAGCCGGCTCTTCTTGGTGAGCTGAGCCAAATGATCTGGCTCACTAAAAAGAGCTGGAATTCCCATCACTATTGCTCTGCTCCTCTGCCTGCTTGCCTTCACCCGCTCTCTCGCTCCACCTCTCACGTGCGTGCGCGCACACTCCACACTGCAGAAGAGTTAGTTTAGCTCTGAGAATATCTAGTGAATGTACAGTGGACGTTTGTGCAGAAATAAATGCTGCAGCTCCTCCAGACCAACAGAGGTTTCCCGTGTCATGTCTCATGCTGCTGAGTAACGTTATCGTCTCCGACCAAAACTCCGGTGTCTCCCCTGTTCCTTCTGACCGCGGTCGGGAGGCTGTAGCAGGAAACACAGTATCAGCATTGATTCATGGAGAGACCTTCGTCTGGTCAGCTAACATTACTGCCAAGCAGCTGAAATATAGAGTGATATTGTGCTTTTAGCTGACGTGTGTCGCCTCACTGTTTTGAGCGATGCTCGTTCATGTCTATGTAGAGCGAGCACAAGCACGAGCAACAGGACGCTGACTTTCGTTGACCTAACGGCCACAGGTGTCGCTGTTAACAAACAATTTCGGATTCTTACATAGAGTCCCTTTAAAGCCAAATGTCTCAACTTCTCACCCCAGTTTTATTTTATAATTTATGAAATGTTCTGCTTTAAAGCTATATCCTCTACAGTCTGAAATTCAGGAAACGTTGGCTTCTGTTTTACTTTTTAGACATCTGAGTGGAGAAAATTATTATCTATCCGTAAGTTTCAATAGGACTAAGGCTTTCAAAGTAATAAACTGTCACCCTCAACTGATGATTTCAGAAAGAGGTGATGAGAACAGAATTGGAAAAAAAGTAGGTGGTAAGAAGGAAAGAAGAGGTGGGAGGGATTTTCTCTTTTGTCACGATCGCATTAGAAGTAGTGGAAGAGGGAGATGTAGGTGAAGGGATATGATTATGTGTGAAAAGGGTAGCATGAGGTACTTTTTGAAGAGATGAGTTTGGAGCCTCGGATGAAAGAATGGGGAGTGACTCTGCTGTGCTGACTGGAGTAAGAAGGTCAATCCACTTTTGGAAATGAGGGGGAGAAGCGACCGGGAGAAGTAGAGTGAAAGCTAAGTAGTCGGGGCCGCGACTCGAATAGCATTCCTTCTTTCTGCATGCTGTGAGATCATCCTCTTCGCTCCTCTCCGAGGTGATGGAGATTAGTTTTGGAATGGTGATGGTATTTCAGACACTTTACGCATCCAATCCAATTTTTTCCCCCCAAAACCGCAATGCAGTGGTCACATTCAATTTCAAAAACACCGGTGCCCAACCAGCAGCTTACAGAGACTCTTTAAATAATGCCATCACACATACACAGCCATTACATTTCAGATTTTCCTCCATTCCCTCTGATATGAAATGGTCACATGGATAGTACAATGGTTTCACGAAAGCCATCACCATTAAATGCAGCCCTTTTTTTTCACTGAAATCATGCAAGAGGAAATTACTGCGGACCATTTCCTACTTTTCAGGCAGTTTTCCATTCATGTAAAGAACAACGTGAAAATCAACTTGCAGGTACTTGACAGTTTAATTAGTTGAACTACCACTGTGAGTGTATGTTTCTTTTCAAAAGTGCATTACTGTTGCCAACGCTGGATCCAACGCTGGATCACCATCCGAGCAAAGTGAGCAACGTCCATATCAGCTGGTTGTATGTCATTTGAATGCAAATTAGACTCTAACTAAAGTACAATATCAACTAAGACGTTAGTACCCAATCTTGTGGCCCTGGTCTAGAGGGATCCTGAGTCAAAATCTAGTTTTTAAGGAATAGTAGAATAATAATAGTTAGCTTACACCAATATTGTGTGTGTATCCAAAGCCTCATATATCTTATCCCTCTGTGTCATATATGGTGGTGGCACGTCATGTGTTAAAGGTCCCATATTGTAAAAAGTGAGATTTTCTTGTCTTTTTTTATTATAAAGCAGCTTTAAGTGATATATAAATACTGTGAAAGTATCAAAACACTCAATCCATGGAGAAATACACACAGCCCGTATTCAGAAACTGTGCGTTTGAAACAAGCTGTACATGTTTTTCTGTACATTTCTGTACATTTGTGATGTCACAAATCTACAATATTTAGACAATTTCACAGTTTTAAACGTAAACATACTAAATGGGTCCCAGTTTATTTCCTGTTGCAGTGTATGTGAATGACATCAGCTGACATGAAGTAAACATGGACCCAAACTGTTTCCTAGCAACGCACTCCGTTGCCATTCCGTTGAAATGTGATAAAATGGAGCGTTTCAGACAGAGCGTGAATACAGGTATATTCAGACAGACAGGATGAGAAAAATAATGTGTTTTTTGAACATTACAGCATGTCAACATGTTCTAGTAGAAACCCAAAATACAAGCATGAACCTGAAAATGAGCATGATATGATCCCTTTAAAATGATGTGCTACCACCACAGAGACAATTTAAGTTTAGGCAACAAAATTACTTGGTTAGGTTTAGGGGGAAAAAAAAGATTATGGTTTGGGTTCAAATAAGTAGCCTATATCTTTGTTTCGTAACTTAACTTACATAAGCCTATATAATTTAATATAAGTCAACATTGAGTTTTGGTTTCACACGGGACACGAACAGCGGTCTCCTGGGTGAACGTCCCATGTTTGATCCATCTGTCCACCCTGACCTCCTCCCTACACGGACTTTGATTAAAACCTATTTTCGTTGAACCTGGGTATATCCGTGTCCACCACGACAAAGGGTCCCAATTGACTTTCCGTTGGCATTGTTTCTGTGGTACAAACACATAATTTTAACATATTACATGCTACCACCATGTAATGCGCTGTTAAGTGGTCGTGGTCATTTCACGTATCTCTGTGAGATCAGGTTGGCCACACTGTTACACTGTACTGGGTGACGTGTTCCTTCATTACCATGAACACACTATTTGACTCAATCTCACATACACCGTCCTGCTGCCACAAATACTCACTAGAGCACCAAATACGGATCAATTCACTGCTGTTCTCCTGTTTGAGTAACATTTGATAAAAACTAGTGTCCAGCTGTTTTAGGAAATCTGTTGAAAAATGGAATTATATACTATGCTGTATGTGTGACCTGTTTTCAAATGAATAATAGGGTTTGGAGAACACAATATTTTGGGAAATGGGTGTTTTCTCAGTGAAACATAATGAAAGTCTCACCCCTGCTACAAAAACACAAACATCTCCAAAACAACAACATCAGTGTGTTTGTGTGTGTGTGTGTGTTTGTGTGTGTGTGTGTGTGTGTTTGTGTGTGTTTCACCACTGGGACAGCAGCAGAGCAGCGAACTTCACACAGTGCAGTGGCTCCTCTGGGTCCATTATGGAGGGACTGACACAGTTCTAATGATGCTTGGTGTGACTCCGTCAACAAAGGTAGCTGAGCAGTTCAAGGCAAAGGAGAGTCCCATGACAACAGGGTGACTGACAGCTCCTGGGTAGTTAAGGACAGCGGGAAGGAGGGGCTCCTGCACCGACGCACCCCTTGATTTGTTGTCAGTGAGCTTGATTGACATGTGATGGTGACATAGACTCAGCTCAGTTCATTTCAAAGTCCCACCCTCAGTTGGTAGAACCATGAGATCAGACAGGCTAAACTGTTAGAATACAGATATTAAAGGATCAGCTCACATGTTTTTTTTCTACTTTCTACTAATCGTGCAGATAGTTTTATTTTTGAGATGTTCCTGTTTATGGTGCTCAAAGAATCCAAAATGACAAAAATGTAACAGCAAACATGTCTCTCCAGAAACGACCTCGCTGTAATCTCTTTTAATTGTAACTACTTTCTACTTTCTCTCTGAACTGAATAGCTCAGTTCAGGTCTGTTCTGACCACCTAGATGAAAGCATTTTCTTCAAATGCCTGAAACGACCTGTTGTGACCGTGAGAATAATGACTGCTGTTTTTCAGAAGCGAAGGTAGCGTGGTTATAAGTAAACCTCTTATGTCGTATGCACAGGGTCTGAAATTAACTTTTTTCACTTCTTGCAGCAGGTAAGTATTTTTTTTTTTATCTGCCTCTTTTGAAATCTCTACGCTAAATGAAGGAATAACACTTTAGATCTGATGTCATTCAATGTTCGATATTTTACATAAAAAAATACATGATTTGATTAATACCCACCCAGCGCTCAGAGTAAGTGATGTGGTGACGTATAATAAAGAGTGAAAGAGACACACAGGGCAGGTGGGAGGGGAGGTGGGTGGGTATTTTTCGTGCTTTTTTCTTACTAATGTCCAGCAACACGTGACGCGCGCGTCAATTTCCGCTCCAGTCTTTTCAAAATAAACTACTTAGTTAGGTCTAAGAAAAGATCAGGGCTTGGGGTTAAATAACACCGGAAGTAGTGTAACTCAAGTATGGAAGTTACGTGACAAATAAATCAACTTTGACTTCTGGTTTCACACGGGACACGGACACCAGTCTCCTCCCTATGCAACGTTCGCCTCTCTCTATACTTCCTGGTTCACAATTACATGGATTCCATATGAATTGATTTCATGCTGACTATCACGGAAAAAACGTGAAATTTGTGTCTATGTACACGAATCAATAATGAACTTTAAGCACATGTTAACTACGACCGAAAAGTGACGCCGAGGGGTATATCTTATACTATTTTATTAATTTTGTACATCTTTATGCAGATCTTCATGTTGACTCTCAAATGAAACTGAAGTAAATGAAATCCATTTATCATTAGTGGGTGTCTTAAAGTGGAGTTACTTACCTCACCAAATGATTTATTATATATGTAATATATTTGACAAAAAACACAAATTAAAAGTTTGGAATTTGATATATAAAGGAGTTATGTGTGTTTTAATGATAGCTGAGTGAGACAAGATGAAATACTAATATGAGTTAATACATAGTACACATTTAGCCACTAACATCACTATCACTTCTGTCAGTGCTCGTCCCTGTAGAGTTTCAGCCCGTTCTCATTCCCAGGGCGTGAAATACCGGGACTTTCCGGGCCCCAAAGGTTACTATAGTGGTTTTGATGCCAAAAGTAAAATGACGCCAAGGGGCACGGGAATGTGTTTAGAGTTTCACTATGTCAGACAGACAGTCACATGTTTGTATGACTAAATGTGATAATAGACAAAGAGGAAGGGTGATTTTGGGTTGTGACGTGTGATCAAAATGTCAGGAACGTGGGAGGATGACGGAGAAAATGAGGCCTAATTACAGGCTGGGAATAGGTAAAGCCAGTCGAAGAGGCACGGTTAGAGGATTAAGTGATTTCAAAGCTCGATTGTTTTGTTCCTTTCTCGACACGTAACAGTGTGAGCCACAGATGCTAACACCTTCTATTCATCCACACAAAGGAGAGGGGTGGAGCTGTCTGTCTGTACAATACCAGAGCAGAGCAACAGGTGAGGGAAAACACATTTTTGAGAAGTGTGTGTACATGTGCGGTCGGGCCCGCTCGTCCATTAGCTGAAGGTGTTGGCTGTATTTACATACCTCTGTGGCATGTCAACAAGGTCACCACCACCCAAACGTTTATGAGTAAGAACAGCATCTTAAACTGAAACTCTCTGTTTGGTAGTGTTTCATATTCATCGCCAGGCAGGACACTTTGAGAACTTAAAGACGTACTGTTGTACTTAACTCTGCCGAGAGAAATTCCTCACTCACCATTATATCTTTTATTCAAACAGACCTGGGATGCTCACTCATCAGGTGGAAACAAACAGCGCTCCAAACGAATGCTAATGTCGCTCTGTATCCGGATGTGTAAATTGTTTTAGTCTTTTAGCAGCTTGTTCTGCTTACCACAAGTTTCCAAAAATCATTTAATGCTGCAAGACGTTGTCCTCAGTCCTTCTAAAAGCTACTGTCCATGTTAAGTGTGTTTGAATTGTGCTTCTCTAATGCTACCTGTTTACAGAGGATGCTAAACTAACAGAGACATGGTTGAATGCAGCAAAATGTGACTGATGTAATGTGTATAATGAGGACCACCAACAGTCTACTGTTCATGTAAAATCCTCATTGGCATGACGAACATCTGCCACGTGAGCACACCCACCAGTGGAATCCATATTCCTGGATGAGTCACACGGCAGGAGTCAAGTTTCTGTGGGATCATCTTCTTGGGATCCTCCACATGAGAAACTGGGATGGAACTCCACATTCACATTCACACAACAGCCCATTCTCACTCCCAACTCATCCAATACCGACGCTCGGTCAGTGGCAAAACCTTTAGTGTCTATACGAGACGCACCGGGCTTTCAACTAACTCCAATGTAAACCCATCCACGTCAGTATTAGACAGTCAGAGCAACTGCATAGTAGCCTATAAAGAGTGAGGCCGGATGGGTCAAACAAACACAGACTTTGACGCAGGAGACCCGTGTGAAACCAAGTCGGCGGTAACTTATTTCATCTTAGTTTTGTTACGTAACTTACCTACTTACCTATCGCCAGTTACATAACAAATGTCCTTATTTTACATAACAAGCGCACTAATTTTATGCAACAAACATTCTTATTTTAACCCAAACCATGATCTTGTCCTAAACCTCACCAAGTACTTTTGTTTCCTAAGTAAACCTACATTGGAAGTTTATTTTGAAAAGACACTATGCATGTAGTGACTCACCGTCACTGACACGTCCAACACTGAAACTAGAGGGGTATACATACTGTAAGCCGTGTTTCCATTCATGTATTTGTACGCCCATCGCAACCTCTACTTCTTCTTCTATGTCTCCTGGTGGATGACAGCCATGGGTAAAGCGTAGCCTGTATGCTGGTGTCAACTTCTGACGAAACTACACTGTACCCTAGTTTATTTGCTCCAAACCAGTTGACAGAAACACGCGTAATTTGCATTTCTTTTTTGCGACATTTCAATAGTTTGCTTAAAATTCACTTGACAGTTGAAACGAAAAACTGACGCTATAGGGGTACCTAGAGCGTCAAGCGTATAGGGCCGCCACTGAGCAGGCGGCGGTATTTGATGAGTTGGGAGAGAGAATGTTGGACACCACGGTATGCATGACTGGGTTATTAACTAACTCAGTGGAGCTTATCTGTGCAACGAGTCCAGTGCTTCTTTCTGCCCACGGATGCTGCAGAAGAACATCAAACCCAGTGTGCATCTTGGATCACACAGGGATTTTCTTCAGTGATCGACGTGTGTGCATATATATATTGAAGTTGTTATGTTAGTATGCAAAAAGAGTTCTCAGATGTTTTTTTTCTTTTTTATTTTTCACCCTCCATCCCCCCCCCCCAAAAAAACAAGATATGTACAGTATGCCAACACACACCGGTCTGCATTCAAAGCAGCCTCCAGAGAGATTTCATCCTACTCAAACAACTCTAACCAAAGTCCCAGCGGGTGTCTCTTCCTACCAAACATACTCAACGTTGACACAGGAACCTCCTGGGCATTTAAGATACTGGCCCTCTGGTTCTGAACAATGTTAAATTACAGACATGTGGAGAGAGGTTAAGAGCCTAAAAACCTGACTACTCCCCCATGATAAACCCTTCAGCTTCCTCAAAACGAAAAAACCCATTAAACACCTGCAACGCCTCGTCGCCTCTCAACAGCACTCCGCGGTCCAAGGCATGAAAGCGAGGGAGATAAAACGGAAACGTTAAATAGGAAAAACATCAGAAAGTTTTTTTCTCCCCCCCCCCCACCCTCCTTTTCTTCTTCCTCATCAAAGTGTGTGAGCGAGACGCGAGCAAGATGACGGACCACCATGAGAGAGCGAGCGAGCGATGGGAGCCTCACAATTTGTTTTCTCTTTTTGTTTCCTGCTTTTTTTTTTTTCATCTTGGCTTCTCAGGCAGTTTTCTTTTTTTTTTTTGTGATAAACAGTCAAGAGCTGAGATGCGGTGCCGTGAAGATATTTTCATTTTCAGAGCTGCAGCCTCATAAACAGAAGGCTGTGGAGACAATGTGGTTAGAAATGATGAATATATAGCCAGTGGCTTTAATATCCCTAATACTTGTGATGTGGCAAAGAATAGAGCGGCGCATTAGATAATAATGAAAAAGAAGAAAAAGGATGGTGAGTTTCCAACTCTGAGGTTTTTTGCGCTCCATTAGGATTTTTTTAGCCGTAATGTTTCTCTCAGGACTAACAAGGCAGCTTTTTACAGTTAGGGCCTATCGTATCGAGGTGCTGAGTGTCAAAATACTGAGGTCGCTAAAATAACAGAAAGACCTGCAATGCAGTAATCCACCAATGCAAAGCAGGTGTTGAGTAAACCACATATAGGCTAAGGCTTACATATATGTATGGACCAGACCAGCATCGCGTCATCGCCAAGGCCGTGTCACATTAAACAGGAAACTGCTGAAAAGCTGTTGTGTAGCAGGTTAACCGAGGCGTTAAGAACATTATGATACATGAATAATCACTGTCAGTGTGGTAAATGGCAAGACAAAAGATGTTGTGACAGTTACCACTGATGGATAAGTTAGCCTAGCTAGCTTCAGTGGGAGGCTGCTGCAGTACAGTCATACAGTATAGCAGACTGTCATCTCCAACTATACATCAGCCTATAGATCAAACAGTTGGCTGTTAATACGTTGGTTATTTTACAGACAACACGTAGCCTAACGGGATTCAGTCAGATATGTATAGATCGTCACTGGGTGGGAGACTGAAGGAACATGGCGGTGATCAACCTTCATTTATTAGTCTGAGGTATCACAAATGCTCAGGTTCAGGCAAGATTGCAAAACAATTATTAGACGTGTATAAATCAAACGTTTGTTTAATGTCAAATTGCATTGACATTATGGGATATCTGTTTTCTATCCCCCAAAAGGGGGGGTGTGGTGATTTGATTTCTTGCAGAGTTAGATGAGAAGGCCGTTTGAAACTTTAGCCAGCAACCAGTTAGCTTAACTTAGCCTAGCACAAAGACTGAAAACAGGGAAGCAAGCTATAGCTTAATACGTAGCCGACCAAAAGTGTATGAATAAAACAAACACACACATGGTTGCATCGTGGTTATATCATGTTACTCACTCAGACTCATTTTGTAAACCTTGGACAGAGTGACGCTAGCTGTTTCCCCCATACTTCTAGTCTCTAAGCTAATATGTTGTAAAATGTTTTAGAAATGGCCGTTGTTCCCCTTTAAAGGCATTTCAGTATTTCTCAAAATGTCAACTATTTTAAGGCCAGGGTAGGCCTATGTCAGTGAGGTGCCATCTCAATTTATTCATCCATAAAATTGTGGAAATGGAATGGGAGTGGTGTGGCCAAATGGCAGAGTTGAAGAATACTAATACAAAGAATACGTTCTAGCCACCGTATAAGGAACCTCCTCTGATAGGCTGATACCTCCAACCTTGTTGCAAGGTTTTAATCTCAAGTTCATTGGTTCAACCTTTTTTCAGAAAGCAAATACAGACCCAGTGACCGAGTGTTGATGCTAAAATAAAGCCCTAATCTAGACTTGGTCAAGAAAGCTGGCTAGCTGGATGGTTGGCTGTCACAGCTATAATCTTGCCTGTTGCTCGATTTCCTGGCATACAGACTCTTTGGCTGAACAGTTATGGCGGTGAGCTGATGGGCTGTAGGAGAGAGATTTGGTGGCTCGATGACTGGCGCTAGCTAGCTTGTCTGGCCTGCTATGGCTGTGTCTCTGCCTGGCTATATTTTGGCAGGTTGTCCTCCTGACTCACTGGCAGCATGGCCGGTTATACAGTCTAGTTGCCTGGATATATTGGCCGACGAAACAACGAGACTGACTCATCGGCTTAGTGACAGTTTGGCCCAGTGCTGGTTCTGTTTCAGAGAGCAACCATCATCCCACTGATAGGAAACAGGATCCCTTAATCACTGCCTCCATATTACATCAACAAAGAGTGGGCCATACTACACACAGCAGACACACCTTCGCTACTCGCTATACCGTGTCCTGACACTCACTGTGTTGGGATGCTGTGTTCACACGATGAGCGACACAGAAGCTACAAACTGACAGCCAACAGTTCTCGCTGCGGGACGGCCGTGACGTGCTGCAAATCAAACTCGAGCGGATCTCAACTTTTTTCAGCGTTCCAATGGCGCACTGAAGCCAACAATATCAGGGAACAATTTACTTATATTTATTTATGTGCCTTCTGTACGATCAATTATGCCAAAAGTGCTGTAATGTATAATAATTTGACCATTTTGTGGCGCTTACAATTAGTAGTTGGTTTTAGTCTGTGCTGTCTCATTTTAATCCTACGTTTGTGTTTACGCATCTCTTGTCACGTGATCTCTTTCCAGCCAATCATGCTTTGTGTAGGGTGTGATGTTTATGAACGCGACTGAATGCGAGCACAGCTGCTCGATGCTCATATTTGAAGAGAGTTTGCACGAGAGATAGCTTTGAATGCACCAGTAAGCTCAGTTATTTATTTAATTAGCTTAGTTTATGGCCTTAAAGGTCCAGTGTGTAGGATCTGGCGGTATATGGCGGTGAGGTGAGGAGATTGCAACCAACTGAAGCCTCTCCTGTGCGCCAAGCGTGTTGGAGAGCTACGGTGGCCAACGCGAAAACGCGAATGGCCCTCTCTAGAGCAATGCAGAGCAGAGTCAGTGCGTAGAGTGTGTGTGTATGTGGGAAGTGAGTGGTGAAGCAAGAGAGAGAGCGAGTAACGTTATCGACTCCGGCCCAAGCAGGAAAAGTTAGCATTGTTTGGTTTGTCCATTCTGGGTTACTGTAGAAACATGGCAGTGCAACTGGACTCCATGGAGAGAGGACCTGCTCTGTATGTAGATATAAACAGCTCACTCTAAGGTAACGAAAACATAACAATTATTTTTTTATCAAATATTCAATCATTTTAAGCCTCTAGTACGATAGTTTAACATTTCCCATCTGGCAACGCTGCCAGTGCTATTCAACAACGTAACTATGTTGACGGGCACTTGAGCAACATTTCAACAGCGACTCGCTGACAGTGTAGCTGGCCACGCTAGGTTGTTTTGGTCAGCACCAGAGTTTGATTAAATGGACTATATGTTTATGTTGGCGCCTTAAGACCCTGACTGGTGCTGCCGGTTTGCTACATTTTATCTATGAGTAATCGTTAACTCGTCATCTACACATTATGCATCCAACACATGACACACATGGACACAGACGATTGGCATTGTCAGAGAGAGAACGAGTGAAATTTCTTAATACCGATCCAAACCCGGCTTCAGCCTGAAGTCAGGTAGCCGAAAACTATTACAAACTCTGGGCATGGAGTCTGAAAGACGTGGCTATTTACCAGACAGGGTTAAATGAAAGTAAAGTGTAGAATCTAGTGTTTTGGAGGCTTGAGCCCATTTTAGGGAATAAAAGTCAGGATGTGTCATCTGTTCTCCATCAGTTTTACTATTCTTTTTGATATCTGTCTGCAGTATCCCTTTAGTGCTACAATAGTGTGCTTCCAAAATTGTGGGCAACAGTGTGAGGAAGGTCCTCACACTGTTTCATCATGATAATGCCCCCGACGTGCACAGAGCCAGCTCTATAAAGAAATGTTTTTTCCCAGCTTGAATGGCCTGCACAGAGCCCTGAACTCAAGCCCATCCAACACCTTTGAGATGAACTATGAGTCGGCCCTGATCACCAACATCAGTGTTGGACCTCACTAATGCTCTTGTGGCTGAATAGCCAGGATTTTAAACAGAAGAGAACTTTTGCAACTCATATTTCACGTGTGTTGTTGGTCCAGTCATTGTGAAACAGCACCAGAAGCTAATGACATTTCCTGTTTTACAAAACAAACACGAGAACAACCAAAAGGACACGCACTTCCTCTTCGTACCCGAAGTTCCCCGAACTATGAAACTCTGCTGAGGTGTAGAAGACTGGAGGCTGTTATAGCAGCACACTAAAGCCTCGTCCACACTGGTAACGTCAGTAGCAAAAAATCTGTTTTCTTATTTCAGTTCTTCTTAAAGTACAATGTTCAATGTGCAGATGTGAGTCCTCATTTTTTCCCCCAAAAACATCATGTAAATGACAGTATTGCCACTTGGAGCCTGAGGCGGTGGATGGATGGATGGATGAAGTGGGAGTGATTCTACACAGAGAGAAATCAGTAAATGAAACTGTCTTTTACTGTGAAGTCGTGTGAAACGATGAACCATTATTTATTCATGCGGTATGAAAGCAGCAGAACAAAGCAACACAGGCAGACAGCGCGTCCATAGGAAAAACATTTTATTGAAAAACATTTTCAGTTTGTAACAGACTGGTGGAATGTGTGTCATTTATCCTCACTTTGAACTTTGTTTTAAATTTTTGAATGTTAAAACCATTTTTCACAGCCTGGCCATCTCATACTGCAAGGAAGGGGGGAGAAGAGGGCTACAGCCACCCGGTGACCATGACATGACTAAAGAAAACCAGGGGCAGACCAACAAACAATGCAAATATAATACTGTGTTACTTACAAACTGGACTGAAGTTAAATCATAAACAGAACAAAAAAAAAAAGAAAAGAAAAGAAAAGAAACTAATTCAATAAATATTTATGGTACACACTTATGGCACAAATATGCAGCAGTCGGTTTGGCAACTTTTTCTCTCATTTTTTTTAAAAACCAAATTACCATGGAAACAGTGCAAAAGGGGAGGGAGTGGGGAGGACACGGGCTTTCCATCGAGCACTAGCTAAAATACATAGCAAAAAATTCAAATTTTATACAAAACATCTTACTTTAAGAGTTTATAAAAAAATGTTTTTATTGGGTTCTGGTCAATATTTACATAAGCTATTTACCAAAAAAGTAGTATGCTCTGTTTTTACTGAAGTGTATTCCATTTTTTCTGTACTTTTTTTTCCTTTTACTTTCCTAAAAAGGTGAATAAGGCTATTGTAACAACCCAGGATCCATATACAATACAAACATTAATGTATTTACAGTTTTCTTACCTACAGAAGTACGGTGCAAAATTACTGAGTCAAGTGACCAAGGGCTGACCATACGAGCAAGGCATTTTACAGTAGCCTGAGGTGCTTCTCCTAGCCTTTGTGCTAAGACTCTCACAGCATCGCTACGAACATTTTCAGAACAGCTTTGACCCAGAACCTGGTCAATGTTGGGAGAGCGTTAGTCAAGAGGCAGCTAAGAAAAGGACGTCAGATTCAAATAAACTAATAAGATTGTCATATTCTGCCGCAGACAGACAGCAACTAAACAGCTGATTTCTCTGTTGGATGTGTGTGTGTATCTTTTTTTTCCCCATCTTTTCTTTAAATACCTGTTCAGGTGTGATATATATGCTTTTTTTAATGGTTTCATTTTTCACAGTTTACCTTTGTACTACGGCACATGGTTAGAACAGAAAAAAGGTTCAAATAATACTACAAAGAATGCAGGAAATAAAAACTAACAGCAGGCTTGTGTGACGTACTTTGCTAGTTTTGTGTCATTTTGTTTGTTGTTACATCTTTCAGTGGTTAAGAACACTTTCCATAGGTTTTTTTTTTTCTCAGAATTGATTAAAAAAATAAATAAGAATTGCATATTTGCAGATTTTGTAGCCTCTTAGAGGCACAAACCTCAGATCATACAAGGCTTGGCTTTTCGGTGAAATTTGATGTTCTTTAATGATGATAATGGGCTGATACATGCTATGGGAACAGCTTAAGTCACGACTAGGATATTAAGCCAAAGATATTAATGAAGGTGAAGTCACTGAAATATGGACTTGCTCAACACGCACGCGCACACACACACACACATACGCACATGCACAGAGAACATTGAAGGTGTGTATGAGGAGAGTCGGGGGGCACTGGGTGTTCATGAGAATTATCCTTTGGGAGATGCTACACTGAGTGAGTGTGGGAGACACAGCTACTCTGCCCTTGTGTACACCAATGTGAGCTATTTTGGGTCAGATAAGTCCACTCCCTCGGGTCCGGGGCCGGGGCTGCCCTCCCCTTAGTCCTCTTTCCCAGGGCCGGGCCCTGTGTCTGTGGACGAGAGCTCATGAAAATACGGGAGAGATATGAAATAATCAAAAACCTAGATTGCATAATGTGCACTTATACCATAATATATTAACATTACTTCTTCTTCTTCTCCATACCGCCTGACAACACCTGTGCTCTATGTGTCTATCATAAATAAATTCTGCTTTTTATTTGATTTTTTTTCGTAATTTTTCATCTTCGTAATGTCCTGTTTTAAATGTACATCTATTTTGTAAAAAAAAAAAAAGAGAGAGAGAAGTAAATCAAAGAACTCACAATATGGAAATGCTAATGGAGATTGAGAAACAGTGACAATGTAAGAAGATGTCCCTGTGCTTTTTTTTTTTTTTTAACAAGAATAGAGAGAGCACCGGTGGCCCTTTGGGCATCCTTAATCATCATTGGACCCCAGGGGGTAAACGTTACAGTACCTAGAGCTGTCTCAGCCAGCTACGCTAACCTCAACTTGATCTCGGGCCACTTCTTCTTCTTCACCTGATGCGAAAAACGGCAGTAAGGCGAATTGGATTTCTTATTGCCCCGAACACTTTTCCCGCGTGAAAAGCCCAGGTTGTAGTCCTCACTTACTAAATCTGACGGGATACGGCTGCTCTCCCTCTCTAGTCGTCACTGTGTCTCTCTCTAGACTGCTGCGAAGAGTGGAGGTACCAAAAAGGGGTTAAAAGTGCTGCTCTATGTATATGAACGTCCTCCACTCTTCCCAGGAGCCCACATGGGCAGACCTGACATGCGCCCTATTCCCTATAGCGAGAGGGCGCAGAATTGTCAACAAAAAAAAAATCACTCACTCCTTCTTTTCACGCTCTCGCCACTCCTAGCCACCGTCGGGTCACTTTTTGTTTGAATGACATGTCACTAAAGGAAAAGAAAAAAAACTCTGAACTACACCAGGATATGAAAACCAAACACAACATCAGTTAAATGTTGACAGTACAAAAAAAAAGGGGAGTCTATTTTTCTTCCTTAAGACCTTCAAGTAACACGTGAAAGAAGCAATTTTTCTGAAAAACATATCTGGGAAGGAGGAGAAATCCACACGTAAAAAAACCCAAACAGTTCACATTGACTGGTGAAGACAGTGTGTCTGTGTGTGTGGGTGTGAATGTGTGTATGTGATGGTGAGCATGTGGGTGGCAGGGTGAATGGGTGATCTCCGTGAGTCAGTCAGGAAAGTCCCAGAGAGGAATCGCTGTGAGAATCTCCCTCCGACTGCCTAAATCCACAGAGTCTCTCTGGCTAGTGAGCATCAACGGGAGGGCAGCCATTTTTGTGAGTTCACGGTCAGCCCGTAGTATTCTCCCTTACATCTCCTCCTCACTCGCTTTTTTGTCTCTTTCCCTCTCTTTTTCCAAGCAGTAGTCTCTCTTTAAGGTGAAGCCAAAAAAATTCCTTCCCCTCCTCTCATGCCAGTAAACCTTCACGTCCATACATCCGTCCATCCGTCCATCCGTCCCATCCCAGAAAAAGAAAAAACAACGCTGTGCGTCTAACTTTCTGACACTCAGTTCCCCCAAAAATGCTGGCTGCAGTGCACAAAAGCAAACAGGGAGCAGCACTTGGGAGAAAGAAGAGATCGTCCTCTCTATTTCCCAAGAGCCCCAGAGAGCAGCAGCAGCGGCAGCAGCCTTCTCTCCCGTCCGCACCGACTGGGACCAAACCAGAGCGACAAAGGTATCAGCAAAACTTTGATAAAGAAAAAAAGTAGTGACAAAAACATCAGAGACGAGGAGGAGGAGTCGACAGAGAGAGACAGAGAGAGAAAGAGCGAGAGTGATTTGCGGGCGTGCCGGCGGCGCCAGCCGAAACTAAAAAACCCGCTCTGCCCGGTATTGTTCCAGTTCGTCTCTTGCTTTCAAAAGTTCCCCCCTCAGACTTTGTAGTAGATGTTGGCCGGGCTCTGAGGCGGCATCTCCTGAACTATGTAGACCGGGTGGCCGTAGTCGCCGCTGACCTTCTCGTAGTGCGGGCAGAAGACGCTGTCAGCAGTCCTGAGCGGGATGATGATGTCGCTGGGCTCCGAGCCGTTATTGTTCCCGCCGCCTCCGCTCCGTTTGGGCGTGGCCAGGGTGCTCAGAGACAGCGTGGTCGCGTGCTGCGGCGAGTGCTTGCGGTGCCGCCGCCGGTACTTGAGCAGCAGCAGGACCAGCATGATGATGATGATGATGAAAATGACGCTGCCCGAAGCGATGCCGACGAAGATGGCCACCTCGGAGCCGATGACGCTGGAGGACTTGCCGCCGTTGTCGTTGTCGTTGCTTTCTCTGGGCGCTACACCTGGAGACAGAGGGGAGAGGAAGGGATGATACAATGAGTAAATGAGCCGTGTGTTCGCAGGCTTGTTTCTCACATACAAGTTCTATTGTCTAAACTTATGCTCTGAACAAACTAGTTTGTACGACATCTGAAGGTAGTGGGGTTTATATCTGTTTTAAAAGCCTGCCATTACACAGAGAGACCAAAAATGAAGAAAGCCATTGTGTCAAGAATAAGAAAGAGAACCTCTGGCCAGTTGCTGTGTGAAGTGAGTGTGATTTTGGGATTATCAGTTTTGGAAAGTTATTCTAATGCACAATTGTGACAGCTGGGGGGAGGGGAGGGGTGTTGAAGGGGGACTCAGATGCTGCTCGAGCATCCAAAAAAAACACTTCAGTTGAAGCTCACTGACGCCTTTTAAAGGAAAGAAAGGGAAGCGGTGTTTTTCGACAGTCTTTTCCTGCCTTTCCCTTTTCATTCTTCACAATCTTTTCATCGTGTCACGGTAAAAGGTGCAGGGAGCAGGGCCAGCAGCACAGTGGCTGACAGTGACTCCTGCCTATAGAGAGCTTTTGTATAAAAGGTCACATTCGATCGGTGGCTATTCAAATTCAGCCGGTGAAGACTGCGACCTTGAAACTAGGGCAAGCGCAAGCCTGATAGGAGATACAATGGCTGCGGTAGATACAGGCGAATGGCACTTAGATAAATTGCATTTTGAAAGACATAAAATAAAGTAACTTCATTTTCTAACTAACAGCCCCCGGAGGGAAGAAAATAAAGAAAGAAATATTTGATGCCATCATGAGGCATCAATTATGAAAGCCAAGGCTGGGCTCTGACTCCCAGCGATGGACATCCTGGTTCACATCCAACACCTCTAGGGCGGCTGTGTTCTGTCCCCCCCCCCTCCGGGACAGGAGCGGCCAGGACTACTGCGTCTCCCTGTCGGGCCGCTGCTCTGCTGAGGGCCTCAAAGTGCCTTTGCCGTGGTAGGGGGGAGTGGATACAGGATGGCAGGCAGCCCAAAGCAAGGACCCTTCCGTTGTTTTACAAGGGGATTATGCTGCCTCAGACGCTCTGCCCATAGCACTCTGACGCCCATATGCTGCTGATAGCTGCCGGGATGGACGGATGAGACATAAAAAAAAAAAAAACGGTAGAATGGAGAGAGCAAGATGCTGATGTCGGCAGAGAACGCTGCCAGCATGGATTTAACTGGCCGATCTGCATGTGCAACGTCAGAAACATAAAGAGTCAGGTGAAGTTGGCCCTCAATGAGCCAGGACACGTTGTTAGTTGGGATGGGGTGGGGTTGGGGGGGTTCGGGGACTGGAGGACTGTTAATATAGGTCAGCTTGTTTTTGTTCTTGGGCCCTTCCTGTTTCTTTTTTCTCAACACCGCTCGCTGCGGAAATTGCCGGTCTGATTTTCTTGGGAGATTTTTAACTGCAATATAATAGCTAGAGATAAGAGCAGGTCCGCACGTAGCCGTCTGAGTTGTGGTTCGGCGCAGAAACAAGTGCGTGTCTGTACTAAGAAGAGGTCGTTAAAAAGATGGCAGACAGCGATCAGATCATTTTCCTGAAAATGTCACTTGAAGCGGCGGGTTAAGGCTGGAATGGGGCCAACGTGGAGATACCTTCTAAGTCCTTGAGAGGCCGGAGATGCCTATCGGTTTTATGGGCAACATTCAATTACTGGCTGATGAATCGCTGACCTTTCTTTCCTTCACTTTCACACGCACAACTCAGGGACTCTTGCAAACACACACACACACACACACACACACACACACACACACACACGCATACTTAGCGCTATCTGCTCTTAGCTGGCCGAACAATCGCCCGCCCCAAATGCCAAGTTGTTTCGATAAATCCTCGACGCAATTACCAATTTCCCGGGATTTTAAGCTGTGAGTGGGTGATCTCACCTGGTTTCTCCAGCACGTCGTTGGGGTTGTAGGTCTCCTTGCCATCGGAGTGCTTGGGGGGGTAGGGTACTCTGGTGGGGTTGTCTTTGGGTGAAATAGGATCAGAGGGATCTGAAAAAATGAAGATGAATGAGCATTAATGGGGGATTCTTTGTTGGGGAGTCTGTGTTGTTGATGCTCATGGTAAGGGGATGGGTTCAGATTTTGGGGGAATTTCCATTCCTGTTGTCGTGTGTAGGTTAACTGGTGGTGTTTCGTCTCAACAACAAACCTACATGCGACTACCGGGGAAACACAGAGAGGCATTTTCATACAAAAAAACCAAACCAAAATACCAAAATCTGAACCTCTACATGCTTCAAGAGTGAAGCAGCCACATTATCTTCAGCTAGATCCACATAAAAGCATCTTCACGACCCAGAAATGGCTGTAATCAACCATAAGGAGCGGCTAATGGTTGTTTTTGGTTCTGTAGCGGGTCCATTTGGTTCTGAATGCTGCCAACATGTCTGTCAGTGTATGTGTGGTGGTTCTAATGCTGAGCAGACTCCGACGCAGTCACGCTAAGTCATTCACCGAGCATCTGCTGTTAGAATCACTAGTATTAGTATATACACACCATACCAAAATAGTACATTTCATTTAATAAAGCCACTGACTTGTAAGCAACTCTTTGCTTCGCTGATTTTCAGTACTATTAAGCGGCACGAGCAATTTCCAGGTCTGTTCGGCACCTGTTCTTTTCTACCTCCCGAGTGTGGCGGCTTCAATTAATTCCCTGACCTCAGATTCTCAATAACAACAGGAGCCGGTGTCGACGAGAGAGGGCCGACCCCCAGAAAATGACCACTCTGGGCGGCCGCCGGGGCAGCTGATTTATGAATAATTATCGCTGTAATCAAGAATAGGTTGACTGTGCATGTGTGCTCTGGATGCAGTGTGCAGAATGCCCACTCAGTGTGGACAGTGTGTGTGTGACACATACAGGGTCATGACTCGTGAGAATTATGTTGTTTGTGTGCCTCTAAACTAGATTTGCATGTGTAGAAAGCCTTCTAGTTGAAAGAGTGTATAACAGCAGATGCTTCCAGTGTGCATGCAAGCGTACACAACAGTGTGCGAATGTGTGTGTGTGTATTTTTCAGCGCATTAGGCTTCCGCTAGATTACATCTCCTGCCCCCTCGCAGCCCCCAGGTGTCATGGAGACGATGGAGCTGTATGCTGCACAGCCTCCTGTGACCTTATTAGGACATTTTCAGAGTACGTATGTACTGGCGCTGCATTGTGGGTGCCTGCTCATGCCTGCAGGCACTCACGGCCCGTAATTCAATAATACAATACTCACTTTGTCCCACTTTCATGATTATCTTCATGGACTTGGTCTTGCACACTCCCCCCTCCTGGTTGTCGAGGCCCTCCATGGTGCCGTTAGATGTAGCTACAGCAGGCAGAGGCAGAGAGAGAGAGAGAGAGAGAGAGAGAGAGAGGGACACGGTTAGAATTAGCTGTCACTGAGAGCCTCTGCTACAGAAGGGATGTGTTGAGGAAATTGTGTTTGCCGTATATGCCTTAAGACTATCTCAGAAAAACAGCCAGTTCCCAAAGACAACAGAGGCGCTGAAAGCCTTCCGCCGAGGAAGGATATGAGTCATATCCCCTTTAATAAAATCACAATTCACCTGTTCATCACCTCAGACGCTACCGCTCCGGCGGAATATCTCACATCCCCAAAGTCAATTAACGTGAGTAATTGTGACTGTAATACCTCTAACTGTGCTGATGGGCCTCATGAAGGAGGCAGTTAAGGGAGGTGTGGAGAGGGGAGAGAGACCGAGAGAGGGGAAACAACGACGACTGCCATGACAGCGGCCATCTTGGCAAGCCGCGGGAAAATTCAGCGGCTTATCGTGCATTAGCACTAACGACACTCCAGAGAGAGGTAGCCGGTTATTAAAGAACACACTTTTTGGATTTTAAAAGCCCTCAAATGCTTCAGATCTAAAAGCCAAACTGGCTGCCAGGCTTAAAGAAGAAGGAGAGGCCTGCTGACAACATGAAAAAAGATATTCAGGGGATGTAAACAGGAGGGGATGAGAAAGTACTTAAAAAAATAAGGCACTTTTCCAGGAGAGGCAGTGAAATTAAGGGAACAGAGGGAGGTGATAAATACCTCAATGGCCCTTAGATGAAAAGAGCTTAAAGGATCTAAAAAAAACATTTAAACACAGGAGAAAACAGAAGTGCACCGCTAAACACTGTGTTTAAGGGACAGCAGCAGATGTTGGGAGAGGAATCTGGAGGGGCGGTGCAAGACGTCCCACTTGTGACAGGAGGAACAAAACGGGCCCTGTAAGCAGATGCTGCGAGGCCTTTTTCAAAGTGGGAAAACTGCACTTCGGATAAAAAGAAAGCTCTACTTGTGTCAAACTTGTGTCAAACTTGTACAGATGTGTGGCCCACACACACACACAAACACACAGACTAAATGCAAAGGCTGCCTCGCTGACGCTCAGTCAGCTGGACGCCCATTAAGCTGCCATTCCGCCTCTCTGCTTTTATCTGCGCTGCCCCCGGAGGCTGCTGGCGGGAACTGCAGCTAGATGATGAGAGGGGCAGGGAACGGGCAAGAAGGGAGGGTGGGGGGTAGTAGGGCTTGTGGTCTATCAGGTCAGTAACACAGAGGCTAACGAGCTGCCAGGGCTTAGCAGCTTGGCTTCCCGCCAGCGCGCGGTGGCCCGCATTCACTATGCCGAGACCCCCTCCCCTCCGCTTCCTCTCCAGCCTCTCCTCCTCTTTCCCCTCCCTTGAACAACACCCCATCATCCCCAGTTTCCTCCTCTCTGGGGCGGCCACCCTGCAAGCCGCTACCTTCTTCCCCTTAAACCCCTTTTACCCACTGAACCCACCCGGCGACCCTCTCCCCGACGCCACCTCAACGTGTCCCCAGTTCCTGCTGCTGCTGCACTCGAAGCTGTTCCATCAACTGCAAGGGGAATTGAAAGGCAGGTGCTGAGATCCCAATTGAAATAGCTTTTGAAAAATGAAGCTCTGCATAGTCTGCCGCTTTCTCTCTCCTCCTCCCAGTCGTCCCTTTTCTTTTTTTCTCTCTTCCTTTTCCACCCTCCCAGCTACCAATCATTTTGATCCGAATCCCCTTGCTTCAATAAGACGGTGATGGGAGCGGACACAAAGAGCATGTTAACAAGGACTCGCTCCCTCCCTCCCTCCCTCCATCTCGCCTCCTCTCTCTCCCCCTGTCTCCTTCTCTAGCTGACCTATGGCTTTCCGGTGGAGACCGAAAAGCACATTACAGACAAAGCTCCTTAAAGGCTTGTGCTCCTGTGCCCGTGTGTGTGTGCGTGCGCGTGTGTGTTCATTTCATAAACCTGTTAGCATAACACACATGAATTTTTACAATCCTGCAGCAGGATGCCATTAACCACTGTTTACTTTGTAGTGATTGGCATGATGCGGTGTGTTTGTGCAGAGTTCACACACAGAAGGTGTATTTAGGTCTGCCACTTGTATCTACGTTCTCTCCTCCCTTCTCCCCGTCTTCTTTCCCTTTGCCCCATTAGCACATCAACATTCATCTACGCTGAAGCTAAAAAAAAACAACACAGAATCTCCTCGTCAAGCCTCCGAAAACAGATCTTTTTTTAACTTGGCCGCAACATTTCCTTGACATTTAAAAAGAAGACAGAAAAAAAAACCTCCTTCAATCTGGAGTCATTTTAAACTTTAAATTCTTCTTCCCCTTTAAATGCGGAGTAAAACACACACTCACTATGCCAAAGCTGCAGTCCCCGGCAAGCCTGACTTGGATTTAAACAGAATGTGATTGTTGAATCGGCTAAGGCTGGCTGAATGACTTGGCCCTCCTCGGCCCAGCCAGACGAGGCCAGGCTGGACCGGCTGACAGACTAGCTGGCTAGAGTTAACCAGCTAATCCGTAATGCTGGGCCCGGGGGAACACGGTGGCGGAAGAGGGGATGGGGGGGGTGGGATAGACCTGGTTCATACAAGACCCTCACAAATGGATTTAGTCAGCAACTACCTGGCATTACAGCAAACCAGATAAGACTCACGGGCAGGGAAGGGGGGGAAAGAGAGAGAGAGAGAGGCGGGGGAGTACAAGAAGGAAAAAGGAGAAAAACTAGTGAGAAAGATTAACCCACTACTTCAGCTTGTGCGTGACCTTCTGCAGACAAACAACGAGAGAGAAACAAGAAGGAAAAAGGGGAAACGCTACATCTGATTTTCCTTCACCGTTCACTCCGTCTCGACTGTGAATTACAGAGTCTATTTTCTCACTGCTGTCGAACTGGCGATGTGGTTAAGATGGGGTTTTGGGCTGAAGAAGACTGGTCCCATACACACACATATTCACACCGTCACATACACACACACACACACAAATGCAAAAACAGGCTCCGCAACAGGGGAAAAAGGCCATCAGGAAAAATCACTCACCGGCTGTGACAAACTACCGCTTGAGACCAAAGTGACAGCTTGAGTGGGTCTGTAAAAAATGTTCCAGCACGCGCACGCACATACACACACACGCCTTCAACTGCACACAAGTGGCATGTAGTCTCAAACAAATAGTAGAAGTGTGTGAAAGAAGAAGTGTCCTCACTTTGAGTGTCTGCCTGTGTGTCTGTCTGTTAGAGAGCCACCTGTAAAATTAGCGCTAGCATGCGACGCAACACTCCAACCACAATCCCACCCCCGCGTCGTAAACACATCACGAGTCACCCTACCCCCCCACCCTCCTTAACTTAATCTACCCTCCTTAACTTAATTTTCTCCTGTTTATCAAATCAAGAGAGTGAAAATCACCCAGTGTTTAACGAGACAGTCAATTGTGAGCTGCAATCCAGATAAAGACTGATAAAGCTCCGTTTCCTTCTTTCTCCTGATGTAAACTAGCAAACAGCAAGAAAAAACTCCAACTACAGATGACTGGGCTAGCATTTAGAGCTAGTTTCAGAGCAGCATGTGGTAGTTTAGCTAACGTAACAGTCAAAGAGCTAGTTTCACAGTAGCCTAACATATGGTAGGCTAGTTTAGCTAACAGTCCAAGAGTGGTGTTAGTGGTTGATAACATTTTTGTAATTTTGATTAGCTGTAAGCATATGTTCATTTAATATAAAGAGAGACAACTTAATGTAATTTTTTATGCCATTTTTAAGATTTAAGATTTTTAGAAATAGTCCTACTCTGAGTTAAAATAAGGAACTATCTGTAGTCCAGTATCAAACCTCGTAAAGCTGAAAAAACTACACGTTGAAAGCTGCTTCGCTAACATTGTTCAATTCTGTGGGTATAATTACTACACAATGCACTGCTGCAAAAAGACAATGCTTGGCCACTCATAATGGAACAGGGCAAAGGCATGGCAACAAGAGACTGAAGAGGCATCTCAGAGAGACAGATAGGAAGGGAGAGAGAGTGTATTGCACGCAGCAAGAGAATTAAAGAATGAACGGATGGACAGAGCGAGGATGTAGAGGAGAAAAAGAGATACAAAGGCGGCGATGATCTAAATGCCGAGCGTAAATTGCCATCCGCCCGGTTGCCGTGGAGCGTGAAGCCATCATCACAGTGCCGGGGTTACGGGCTGGTTAATGCCCGTCACCACCGTGCGCCCTAATCACCCGTGACAGGGGGCGCCTCTGCGTTTAGGGACCCCGGTGACCCCTCAGAAACAGGCCAGGGCAAAGCTGGGTCACCCCAAATACCCAAAGCTGTCTAATAACCACCACTACCAATCACCACCGTGCTCTCTGAAAACACAAACATCTTAAATCCATTATTTAAATCCATTTAACTTTAAGTTAACGCTCAATTATTAGAGCAGCGATAAGTGGTTTTAATTACAATTTGGAGTGCAAAAAGCACACTTCAACTGAGAGTTGTGGCTAAAAATCCACATTTTTAGCCACGCAGACACATAGCAGCATTGACTGAATAAACCTGTCTGCCATTATCATAATGTGATAATAATGTCACCACCAATCTAATCCCATGAACCTGGATGTATTGGGGTGAATAAAGAACTGATAGTTTCAATCAGACAAATCAGACAAGAACCTGAAAGCGCATTTTAAATTCACATCAAATTTAATGAGAGGAATGTTAGATTCATGTTAGACTCAGACGACAGTCAGAGTAGCGGGGAGGTGACGGGACTATTTTCTGTTGTGACTGAGGCAAAGGGTGATTAAAGTCTTGATGAAATTTCCCTGTGCATGTCTGCTCTGACTGTAAATTCAGCCTTGTCCTTCTTCTGCCCTCTTTAGCTCATCATCCCTCTCGCTCTGTCTCTTCTTATGCCCCTATTCCCATTGGCTCTATTTCTCTCCTCTCTCTCTCTCTATGTTCCCTCCTTCTCTCACTCTCTCGTTAGCTCTCTTTCGCTTTCGTCATTCTTTCAGCCCCCCTTTCTCTCCTCATTCATCTCTCTCTCTCTCCTCCCCTCTCTCTCTCTCCCCTCTTTAGCTCATGAAATCATCCAGCTCACTACGTTCTCGGCTGCAGGCCATGCTGCCGCAAACGATCACATCAAACTCATCTGCTCCCAACTGGAGCAGCATTGTGCGCTGCCACTTTAAAAAAAAAAAAAAGGCACACGGAAGTACACACATACACATGTGCATGCACATAAAAACACAAACATGCCCACATGTGGGCGATGAGACAGAAAATCTGCAGATATGCAGCAGCCCCTTCTACGCACGCGAGCAGTTTGCAAATTCACAGACACACACGAACGAGACCGTGTAACACACACTAACACACAGACTTACACACACAGATCCTTTTTATTATTTCATTGCTGCCTGTCTTAGCTGCAGGATAGTACAGGATGAGACAGTCAAATGCTGATGCCTGATGTCATAGTGGGGTGGGAAGGGAGGGAGGGGGGGGTGCAAGCATTCCCATCTAATCTAGGTCTAGCCTTGGCACAATACTCAACACAAGGCAGCGCTAATCCAATTGGTTGAGACTCAGATCCGTAGCATTGATGTGGGGGCCTTGGCAATTGTGAGAAGAAATGGAGGATTAAACGCCGGTTAATTAATTACGTATCGAGTGCTCACTCCAAAAGACTAATGAAATCCTCGCGGTGAACTTTTCTGAGGCGGTGTCACACTCCGACGGATCTTGGACGGCGCCGCTGAGGGGAAGGCGGGGTCGGACACACACACACGCTCGCGCAGGCACAAATGAGATGGAGATGCTCTCACGTAGAGCTTACGAAGGGCAAATCAAGCCCTGAGTGCATCTAGCAGTTCCCACCGCTTCTTCCACCCGACACACACAGACACACGCAGTTCTGCCCACAGGCAAAAGATTCACACATCGGCTCACTCCGACACGGCAAGGTAAAAAACAACCATGAGTCTGATTCCACCTACGCACACCTCTGCGCATTTCTCTCATTCTGTCTCTCTCGTTGTGTGTGTGTGTGTGTGTGTGTTTGTTTGTGCTTTACTCCTGGTGTTTACCCATGCAAAGCTGGAGCTTCTCCAAGCGGCCGATTCAACAACAAAAAAAGGAACAGTACACACAACGTAGCGCCGCAATGCAACTGCAGTGGGCTGTTGAAGCTGCAGAACTGCGAGGCCAGAGCTAGCCAAGAAGAGGCAATTAACAGCGAAAACGTGACACACTCCAATGGAGAAACAGCTCCCTCTCTCCCCTCTTTAGGCTACACATTAGCATTTTGGGTAGCTGTGAAGGGAGGCGGGATGGCGGCGGTAGGAAGAAGTGGGGTGGTGGGGGGAGTGGAGATGTCGGTGGAAAAGGGAATTTGCAAGAACTGCAAAATTGGATTTTTCCAACCCGTCTTTTTATAAAGTTCCGAATTGAACTTTCCCATCGCTCTTTCTGTTCCAACTTGTCGACTCGGCAGGCTGATGAAGAGGAGGGTTTTTTAACGCGAGGCGATGGGGAAATTGAATATTCTCATCTGCTCAGGCTGTGATGGAGAGCCACGCACAGAAGTAAGTATTCTAGATATAAAGATCGAGTGAAGAGGACTGATGTCGCTGTTGTTTGTCGTCACATGGGTGATGTACCGGTACAGCTGTGTGTGCACAGAGAAGCTGCCTCAAGCTGCAGCTCCAGCCTCCTGAGGGAGAACATGTGTGTGTATGCGTGCATTACCAGCATGTACAACGTGTCACAGGAATGTAACTATCCGCCCGTCTCTCCAAACCCCATGTACCTCGACATGTAACCTGATGGTCTATGCTGCACGTTCTTATCTGTATTCTGCATCAAACTGAACTCAACCACGTCTTCTCTGATTCTGATCCACCACGGTGTGATCCCGTTCAGCGGGCAGGAGCGCAGGCAGAGCACCGGGAGAACCAGGGTAAGTAAACATTAGCATCGGCTCATCAATAATTAACTGCAGCGTTTGGGTGGAGGGAGGCGAGGGGAGGCGAGGGGGGGGGAGGTTCGCGTCTGCGCTTCTTCAGTCAGAAGCCTTTGTAGTCTTTGAGTACACACACACAAGCCACATCTAATAGTTTGTTCGGCTTCTCTGTGTGTGTGTGTGTGTGTGGATGCTCGTGCATGCTTGCACAGGTGTATTTATGTGTGCAGCCCCCCCACCAGTCAGGTAGCCCCATGAAGTGTCATTTTGCCCACGAGCCATTGTCAAGCAATTAAGCCGCTAACAACACGTCTCACCTGCAAGACCACAAAAGTAGCAGTTAGACTCGAGCACAGCGAGACGTGCCCCGCCACGCAAATATCCTGCAGCTATGACACATTAGCGACAGAGCAGCCACTGTTGCCTGTTTGGTTTTAAACTACCTTAAGTAGAAGCGATTGAGCATAATGTCTCGGTGAACCTGTTTTTCTGAAACAGCTGTTTGACAGATCTCTCCGCAGGACCTCTGGGTACTGTGGAGCTCAGAGAGGAACACTGAAATTTGCAGGACTCGGCTACCGCAGGCAGTTTAAAGTGGGATTCATATATACGGCACGGTACAATTAGTTGTATTGACCTGCAAAAATTCAACTTCTTTCTCCCTCAATAGGACAAGAAGCCGTATTTCCTGCTCATCGTTCCTCCTCTCTCTTCGACTCTCCTTTCTTCCCCCTTCCCCTTCCTTCTACTCAGTCAGAAATATGGCCTTCCCCTACTGTGACAGCTCACAGATGGCGGTGGCAGAGCCTCACAGATGGTCCTATCTGCGGCGCACCCCCCCATCAGCACCACGCAGATGGTTCAGTCCACCTCCCATGTTTCAAACCAGGGGGCCGTCGCTAAACCCCATCAGAACTTCCTCCCAGGATGGCGTTAGCGCATTACGGGCGGTCAGCAAAAAGCGGAGTGGCCACACCTGTACCATGAGACTGGAGGGGAGGGGGGGGTTCTGTAGTAGATACGAGCTGCCAACCAAAGGTGTCACAGCTAAAGGACCTGTAAGGGTTCAGGAGGCTTGTTCAGAGTGTGGCGTGTAAAGGCGTACGTCAGAAAGGAGTGGGATGAGGGGGCTTCAGATGCTGTTTAAGGATACTGAGGTCATTAAACATAACAACTACTCATCGCTGAGATTTACACACAACTTTGAATGGTCGGGCTTCAAGATTCCCATCTTTTCATTTGAAACTTGCTAGAGGCTTGATTTATACAAGAAGCTAATCCCATGGGGAGAAACACTACAGACTCCTTTGAATGGACTTTTAGCACGACTTCAAATGGATCTCAATGTTTACTTATGTGCTCATTATAAAAGGATAGTACTCATCCTGTGGATAGCCTCAATCTGTGACATATATTTGTGATATATATTTCCTATATATCTCAGAATGTCCATCAACAGCAGCTAAGGAAGGTGTATGAACTGGCATTCACAGCAACAGTGAATGCAATATTGCAAAGTACGAGCAACTGACTGATCTGTCTTGAAAGGATGATAGCCCAAATTAATGTCAGCATGGTAATCCACCACCTCTGTTTGACCAGTTATTGGCTAGAATGAGTGGAATGCACAACCACACAACAAACTGGACCCATAAATACAAGGTATGTCACCAACAGCTGGTTCTCCAACCTTGCCCAACTGTTTGAAGGTCCCATATTGTAAAAAGTGAGATGTTCATGTCTTTTATATTATAAAGCAGGTTTAAGTGCTATATAAATACTGTGAAAGTATCAAAATCCTCAATCCATGGAGAAATACACACAGCCCGTATTCAGAACTTGTGGATTTGAAACAAGCCGTTAGGATTTCTGTCCATTTGTGATGTCACAAATCTACAATATTTAGACCATTTCACAGATTTAAACGTAAACATACTAACTGTGTCCCAGTTTATTTCCTGTTGCAGCGTATGTGAATGACATCAGCTGACAGGATGTAAACATGGACTCAAGCTCTTTCCTAGCAACACAATTCCGTTGCCATTCGGCTGAAATGCACTAAAACGGAGCGTTTCAGACAGAGGGTGAATACAGGTATATTCAGACAGACAGTCTGAGGAAAATAAAGTTTTTTTTAACATTAAAGCATGTAAACATGTTCTAGTAGAAAATACAAAATACAAGTATGAACCTGAAGATGAGCATGACATGTCCCCTTTAAGGTTGTTTTTCTGACCCCCCCCCCCCCCCCCCCCCCCTTCAGGAAGCGACATGTACTTACAGATGATGTAGTAGTCTCTCCCCCTGAAGAACTCCAGGCCCCATAGGTTGGGGCTGAACTCCTGAAACTTGAGGGTGAACTTGACGTCCTGGTCGGGCTTCACGCAGTTGAGCAGCGGCGTGTCGGCCTTGGTGATGGTGCAGCTCTCCAGCTGCTCCCTAGGCACCATGTATACCTTGTAATACTCCACGGTATCGCTCGCCCCGTCCACGCGGGGGCACACAATGTCCAACTTATCCCCGATCTGGGGGTACAATACCACGCCTTGGCCTGGCACGAATCTGAAAGGAGACGGAGGGAGGCGGGGGGAAACAAGAGACAGAGGACATTAGTTAGCTGCAGAAAAACGGATGATTCATTATGCATTGTGGATTGGAGTGTTTGCCATTGAGCCTCTCCATATCTTTCAAAAAAAAAAAGAAAAGAGAAGTCGGCTTAATTATTGATGAGGTAATTACTGATTGGGCCCATTAATTTTACATGATGAAGGATAATGGAATGTGTGATGGCTGTGTGTGTGTGTGCGTGTGCATGTGGTGCAAAGTGACCCCATATCTGAAGATAAAATCACAGCTTTTTCTTCAGCGATGGAAAGAGAGAATAATGAACCGGATAAATGAGGAGAAGGGCGACGGATGCCAGGGGAAATGGCAGAACAGCGTTGGCATACAAAACAGAAAATTAAAAAACAATAAAAAGCCCAGCTTGGTGAGGCAAAAAATCACAACAACAGGAACGTTCACACAGATAGACAAGAGAGAGCCGGAGGGCTTTGTCTGGGAGTGCAGTTGAATTTCCCTAAATTCTTCCCAAAAGTAAAATAATGTTGCCATTTAGTCTCCGAGTACTGAGAGCCCCCGCAGCATTCCTGTGATTGCACGCGTTCTCACACACACACGTTCACAGTTGGAGCTTGAGTCGTGAGGTGAAACCTCGTATTTATCTGCTAAACCAATTTGCCCCACGCTTGAATACAATTTGAAATGTTAACCATGGATGCCCTGGAGGCTTTTTTATGGCAACATTGTGAACACCGGCGCAAGTAAATAGACAGGAATGCATTGCTCACTACTGCAAATGATGGGAACGTCTAGTGGGGCCGTTTAGGTTTAATGTGTTGATCATATGTACTTGTGGTTCTGTGCACGTGTGTCTGGAAAATATTTTAATAATCGAGTAATTGTCATTTTTCAAGCACATTATACCAAACATTACCCACTGTGAGGATTTGTTGCAGCTTTTGTTTTATATGATAATAAACTGATGAATATCTTTCCAGGTTTCAGACAGTCGGTCAGATAAAACAAGTAGGGCTGTCAATCAATTAAAATATTTAATTGCAAATTAATCACACATTTTTTATCTGTTAAAAAATTTACCTTAAAGGGAGATTTGTCAAATATTTAATACTCTTATCAACATGGGAGTGGGCGAATATGCTGCTTTATACAAATGTATGTATATATTTATTATTGGAAATCAGTTAACAACACAAAACAATGACAGATATTGTCCAGAAACCCTCACAGGTACTGCATTTAGCATAAAACAATATGCTCAAATCATAACATGGCAAACTGCAGCCCAACAGGCAACAACAGCTGTCAGTGTGTCAGTGTGCTGACTTGACTATGACTTGCCCCAAACTGCATGTGATTATCATAAAGTGGGCATGTCTGTAAAGGGGAGACTCGTGGGTACCCATAGAACCCATTTTCATCTGGAGGTCAGAGGTCAAGGGACCCCTTTGAAAATGACCATGACAGTTTTTCCTCGCCGACAAGCTAATATAATATGGTTGGTACCGATGGATTCTTTCTAGTTTCCTAGTTCTAGTTTAGTTTTAATTAGCGGCATTAAAACAAAGCCCTAAAAAACAGGACATCTGATGACATCACCTTGGACTTTTGACCATTGTGACATTTTACAAAAAACAAACTGGTTAATCGACAAAAAAATAACCAGCAGATTAATTGATAATAAAAGCATTTGATAGTTGCAGCCCTATTGGGAATGAAACGTTAGATGAATTATTTAAGAATTCATTCAGTCTGACAAACAGCTCAAATTCAATCTCCTTTATATAATTCTATAAATGAGAGAAAGGCGCGATTGAAGAAGCTGGAACCAGCAAATGTTTGACGCTCTTGCTCGAAGATGAGTTATCAAAATGGACTTGTGATAATCGTTTCCTGATCTTTTGTCTTCCCCTCGCTAACCTGCTCCACCCTATACATGTATGTAAAACGTATATATATATACTGTAAATACAGTGTGGGCAGCCCCGGCATCTCCCAAGTGAACTTTGACGTCTTTTCCTGGAAGAAAGAAAGCACATGAGAGCCTAAGATGTTCTCATTACCAAAGCAATGAGAGCTCCAGCAGCAGCACACTCTGAGCTCCAGCGTCTACGCTGCTCTACACCGACTACAAAGACCGCCACCGCAGGGCGGCAGGGGAGCCTTCACACAGGGGACGGGTGGCAAGGCACAGTCGATTCATAATTAACAAAGAGCACTAAATGAAATAGCAAGTGTGTGTGTGTGTGTGTGGGGGGGGATTCAACGCACAATCAGTTTTATATATAAACATACTGGCTGCTGGCTCTCACAGAAAGCCTTTTTCTTCTTCTTCTTCTCTCTATCTCTGTCTCACACACACACACACTCTTTGTCTTTCAAACGTACGGATACAGACACATACATTATTTCTCCTTCCTCCTCCAACAGCATGCATCATCGTCTTCGCTTGCGGCGTGACCTCGTGCGCGAGCAGATACACACGCGCACGAGCCCCGCACGTGCACACGCAGCGGCTAACTAGGCCGAGCGAATATTTTTTCTGCCCCCTGGGGACACACTCAGCGGTGGTACAGTGTGTCCAGTGACGGACGGACACAGGGAGAGAGAGAGAGAGAGAGAGAGAGAGATGGAGAGGACGGGTATGTATGTGTATGCATCGCAGCGCCATCTGGCATCATCTTATCATCTGTGTGTGTGTGTGTGAGGGGGAGAAGTGGAGCACACAGAGAGAGAGAGAGAGGAAAGGTCCTTAGAAAAGCCGTGGTGGGGGGGGGGGCTTCACTTCTAGACTAACACTGTGGAGCTGTAGGTGTGTGCATTAACCCTGTGTGCATGGTTGCAAGCATTCATTCATGCGTGCAAGTGGGCATGTGTGTTTATACAGGGGTGAAAGCATGCATGCATGTACTTATTTTAAACGTCTGTGCATGTGCATGTTAGCGTGTGTGTGTGTAGTGTAGTGTAGCTTGTGGTGGCCATTATTCAGCCAAAGGGGTTAATCTAGAAGTGCTTCAGTACTTCCATAATGACAACACAACAGCACGTCCCTGTATCTGCAGCTCTGCGTTCTCATCACCTGCTCCCATCATGCTCAGCTATAGTCAGGATCCAATGTGGGATTCTGATACCAGTCTGGTTGCTTAAAGCTACTACCAGGAACTGTCATTTTGTGTTGACTTTGGCGGTCCCTGTGGACAAAAGCGGTAGTATTTCAGAGCACCAGAGTCTCTTTAGACGGACCTTGGGGGTCCAGGCCCGTCCAAAAAAGTCACTGTGCCCCCTCAGCTGAATTCTCTCCTGACAAAAAAACTCAAATGAAATAACAGCAAGGCTATAAGTAAAATGAAGTCATACAGTTTAGTAATGGAAGGACTTAACACTGCAATGAAAAATAAAGCACAAAACAGTGATAGTTTTGCATTTAGGAAACAACTAGGACATGTACTTGATGGGCTTGATTACATTGGTTTCTATTGGAGTGTCTTAACTGGCCGCGAGCAACACGGTGCTGCACAGCGCAGCGCAACTTTTTGTCTGAACTTCTGTCGGACACCTTGTTCCTATTTTTTCTGTCGCTCCCACTGAGAGGAACGGCTGATTAGTTTAGATAAAATGAGCCGAGAAAACCGGGTCAGTTGTCCTGGATGTAAATGAAAATATGAACTTGATTACTTTCACTTTTTAGCACAGGCATTGACGCTCGCAGTCATATGCGTAGCGTTCACTAGTGAAACTTTATTATGAGCTACCTGTCAACAAATATAACCTCCACCTCACTAATGGTTCAAATAAAACACGAACACACAGAGACAACTATGAGACCCCGTCACTACGTGGAATAAAACAATGGACTAATGTTACGGTATACAGCAGGCTGAGCAGGGACTACAACTGGTGAGTGAAACATCCACATTTAGTCTTTATTAACTTAAATTGTTGTTATGAAGTAATCAGTCAGACTGTTAGATTAATGTGTTGTTTAACTGCCTGTTTATCTCGGCACCCGTGTGTGTGCACATTTTGACTCTGGCACGAGCAAGACGCAGGGCGTGCCTGAGGAGTTATCTGTAGCCTCCATAACCTCCTCATTTCACTACAAATACCATAATAAGGTGGCAGCTGGCTGGAAAAGATCGATAAATAACAACCTACTTGCTCTTGGCTATATCTTGTGTTATTTCCAGTAAATATCACAATATGTGTTTTCTGTTTAAAAAGTAGGCTACAAACGTAGGAAGATAACAACTAACCCATCTTTAGATCGGTTACGTCTCCAGCTCCAGTCTGATATGGTGCTCACAGCTGATATGTACGTGGTTTGTGTACATGACGTAACAGAAGTGACGATTTAACGGATTCACTGCGGACAGAGAGCGTCCGATGTGCGATGCGGCGCGACAGTCGGACGCTCTCATCCAGTTAGGACACGGTGTTAGTTTATAACCTGATTTTGTGGACATAACAGCATGTGTATGCATCCGTGCGAGCCTGTGCGCATAAAGTGGCAGTATGTATACGCCTCTCTGTCAATTTACTTCTTTCATGAAACATGATAATGTTAAATATACACTTAATAAAGTCTATATGAGGTGAAAAAATGCCCCTAATACTGTGGCGCCGACCCTGGCTTACAGTCCGCCTCACCCCGCCCCGCTCAGTCCTGGTCCTGGTTCTCCTGTGCCTTTAAAGCTAAAGTCAGGACTAGGTTTAGCTTGGATTAGCATGAAGGCTGAAGCCACGGGGGGAAACAGTGCTCTGTGTAACGTTAAAAATACACAAATCCATACCTTGTTTACCTGTACACAAACAACGTTTGGGATTTTAAGGGTGGTTACGCTGCGCTGAATACTGGTTTTGTTTTTCATAAAGAAATATTTGTAACTCCCTAAAGCAGAAAACCTATAAATGTCACTGTCACAACCCACACACACACACACACACACACACACAGGCACAGGCCCACACCTACTGTACACACATGCACACACGGTGATCAGGTGAATCATTTCTGATCTTTTCTGATGACAAATTTCACCAACACCCTTCTGACAATACTATCAAACAGGGTGTCGGAGCTCCTGCTCTGCTAGCATTGAATGCTATCTCTGCAGGAATTGGGCGAGATCAAACATGACTAAACCTACACACACACACAAACACACACACACACACACACACACACATTCAATAGCTAAAGGAAACGTTCTCCTCTCTTTCTGTCACCGTTCCTCTCACATCCAAACATATGAATATGAGACATGGCACCACAATGGCTGTATCCTGCTCTTTCACTGCTTTTTACAATTCAAAATAGAGATCTGCCTTAGCCAGGGGCAGACACGACGAGCCTAATAACACACACACCATCCTCTCCATTACACTCTTGTATTTCAGCCAGCTGATTTACAGCAAAGTGCCGTATAATGAAAGGCATTCAATAAATGCTGACAAAGAAGAGCAAAAGTGTTTGACTGTGGCTTTAAAGAGACGCTGCCAAGAGGCTGATTGAGGGCAAATATGAGCTATTCTGGATTGTCTCGGAGAGAAAACACAAAAGGAAGGGAAGAGATGGAGACGGGGAGATTGTCAAGTTGGACACTCATTCATTAGTTCTGCTCCTCCCTCCCTTTCTCCCTCCCTCCCTGCTCTGTCTCCCCCTGCCCATCGCTGCGTGTTGCGATGGGTGAATGTGTGTGTCAGATACCAGACACCTGGCCCAACGGCAGACATTAGAACCGAACACCAGGTACAGCGGGTCACACACACACACACACACACACACACAGACGGGCCGGGCCTGAGCCTTGCTGCAGTTACTGCATAGAGAGCTGGATGAATAAAGGGAGGGAGGGAGGGAAACAAATAATGCCCCGCCATCTCATGATTGTAAATGCATTTGACCCCCAACCCCCAACCCTTCTTTAAGGCACACTTCACCCTTCACCCCTCCTGTCCCCCTTAAAGGCCCTTCTTTAGTAAGACCCCCCCCCCCCCCACCACCACCATAAATATATCCTGAACCACAAAGCCCAGAGGTCTGGAGCTCTAGTCTGGAGATGAAACGCATTAAAAGGCTATTAAATCACAACGGTAACAATTGGAGAGACATTCATTTTACTTGTAGTCATGTTTATAGTTAGTCGCCTTATAAAAATACAGGTAACCCTTTAACGGCCACTGTTCAGGATGCTAGCAGTGTGAAGAACTTGAAAAAGTGACATAAATATGAAAATGTAATACACATATTAGATAGAGTAACTCTTTCCTTTTGGTCACTGTGGTCATTTTAATAAATAATATTAATACAGCAGAGAATAAAACTGAACGCTTACACAACATGATGATGTGTCACCGCTCTCACAGCCTCTTGTGCCATCAACTCATTCATCACAATCAAACAAAAACAGTCGTTCTGCTTGAGAGATCTCTAAAAGTAAAATATCTGCTGAGTACACTGGACCGGACTAATATTAGTAACTGAAGCTCTTCTATGTAATGACTTGTGTCTGTAAAGAGAAACACAAAACAAAGTAGCAACAGCTGGTTCTTTCTAATTTAAAAGAAAACAATGTGAATATGTTGACGGATTATTATAATATTTTAGAGTAAGAAAACTTCATGTTAGTAGCACTGTAGTCGATAAATCGATTAGTTGACCAGGTCGATTTTTTATAAACGATTAATTGTTGAGGTTCCTATTGTGAGGATTTGCTGCTTTAGTCTGTTTTATATAATAATTATTGTAAAATCTGCGGACAAATCAAGACATTTGAAGACGTCACTTTAGGCTGTGTGAATGTCGAATGGGCATTTTTAACTATTTTACGGGCTCAATAATTCATCAGTTACTTGAAAAAAATTATCAATAGATTAAAAAAATAATGCAAATCACTGACAGTTTTCTGTCACGTCATGCTTATTTTGTCCTTCCGAACAACAAGGGTACAACAGTGTACTCCTGCAGAATATACTGTATAATCACAGGAGGGAGAAAAAGACGGACAGAAAGCAAACAGGGAGACGTATACAGCAGCACTCTTCCTCCTCCTCCTCCTCCTCCTTCTCCCTCTATCTATCTATCCCTCCTCCACTTCCCCTACCGACAAACTGTCGTTCCTCTCATCTCTAACCAACCGCTCCGTCAGGCCTGTTTGGTGGGAAGGTGAGAACAGCCACAGGTGCCTGAACTCTCTCCTCACAATCCCCACGTCTCTGTCAGAGTTAGAAATAAAGGAGCTTTTAATAATCCTGAGGGTTTTTATAATGAAACGGCAAAAAAAATTAGACAGCTGCAATTTTCTTCTAACAAAAAGCCCCTCTTGGAAAAAAAAAAGGGTTTAAAGGAATGACTTGTGTGCCTGCGATTGTGCTCTTTAGTGGACGTCCATGGCTGCCTTTGTGACGGCTGTGGAACATGATTTACGCATGAAATTATCTTTTGTGAAATATGGAGCTGTGAATTTGAGTGTTGAGGAGGGTGCTTGTGTCTCTTTCCACGTACGTGACAAAACCCCGGCTGATACTGTGGGTAAGTCCTGGAGACTTGAAAGTGTATTTACCATGTGACATCTGTTTTTCTCTTCTAACCACCTTTAAGTTTGGTGTCTTTTTTAGTGTGTGTGTGTGGAGGGGTTTGTGGAGCACGGAGGAAGTGTTGGGGGCAAAAGGAAAAGAGGAGGAGGACTGCAGAGCTACTTCCTGAGGTTATGACCACTGCATCTGTCGCCAGTAACAAAAACAGAATAAAAAAAGTAAGATCTCTCGTCTGTTGGTCTCCTCTGCCTTCTCTCTCTGTGTTTCCCTGTGTCCTCCTGTCACTGCACATCTCCATATAATAACCCCCTTCAGTCCCACCCCCCTCGTCTCTCTTTCAGACTTTCTATTTAAACCACTGGATTTGTGTGTGTCACAAAACAGAGCCCCGGTGTAATCCCTGCAGTCCCAATCTCCCCTCCGTTCTCTTCCTGTGGCCCCGAAGTTATGAGAAAACAAAGTGCGACGAGGGGAGGCTGAATATTTACCGCAGATCAAGAGCAACTGTTTGACTCCGAATCTGCAGCTGCAACGCAAAGGATTCATTAAGGCAGGGCAGACAAAAGGGGAGGGGGGCCAAGCCGGGGCGTAGTGAGGGGTTAATCCAGCCGCCATTCTTCGCAACGCCCCGGCTTTCGCCCTCTGTCGGCCGAGAGGACAGAGGTCTTTACGCCGCCTGTCGCCCTGTCTGTCCCCCCCCACCACCTCCTCGTCCTTCTCTCTCTGGTTCTGTCTGCTCCCTTTCATCCAGTAATCCAGGGCCTATGGGTTCTGAGCGGGCCTAGACGTAATTACCCTCCACGCCCCAAGGGGCCCCCGACACTATCTGCTCTCCCTCTCTGTTTCACTTCTCTCTCAACTCTCTCCCTGTTCTTTTATTACACAATCTTAATCATCAACTTTTTCTCTCTTGGCGGTAATCATTAAAAAAGCTACGTCGCCCTCTGTAACCCCGGCACTGTGAACTCTGTGTCCAACATTTCATTTCCTTCCATTTTCCCCCTCACCCTCTCTCTGCTGATCGATGTAGCTAAATTAAAGCAACTGATCTTCCTCTCTCTCTCTGTCTCTCAGCTCGGGGAAGACGAGGAAAAGGCTAAATTAGAGGCACGGCGGGGGATATGGAAGGAGGGATAGTCGGGGAGGATGAGGGAGGTCTCGGCTAAGACATTCAGCACAAGGCCTCGTCAGTCATTCATGATGGACCTGCATCTCTATGACCCACCTCCTCCCCCCCTTCGCCCTCTCTCTCTAACCCCCTACATTCACAAAAGGACCCACAGAGGTGCCCCCGTCGCTGCCCGGTCACAAAGGGCCTTTGGGCTTCTATGTAATCTCTTAATGAACTGCAGTGGAGGAGAGGGAGCGCTCCTTTTACATAAACCATGTAAAGCAGGCCTCTCTTTTGTTTCTCCCTCCCAACTACAAAATGGATTACCAGAAGAAGGAGGTGTGATGTGTCTATGTGTGTGTGTGTGTGTGTGTGTGTGTGTGTGTGTGTGTGTGTGTGTGTGTGTGTGTGTGTTGGGGAGATTGTTGGGAGGAGGAGGAGGTGGTGGGGTCATTCTCTAGTTTTTTTTTTCTCAGTAGGTTCATGCATAAGGGCAGTAAAGTAGTAAAGCGCAAACAACAATAAGGTTTAATCGACACAGCCGTGGGCCCTGTGGAGGGATTTATTTTTTTTTTTTAGATGCACACACACTTAGTACACAGAGAGAGAGAGAGAGAGAGAGAGAGGCTGGCTGTTTCTTTATCCTCTCCCCCGGCCTACACACACAAAGGCATTAGACTGGCCCGCAGCCTTCACATTTCTAACATTCATCCTTCCTTGAATAGTCAAAGAGGAGGACTAACAAACTAAAAAGAGAGACGCAGAGGCAGGGACAACTCGGGCTGTTGAGCATATTGCTGACCTGCTGCATAAAGATATTCACGCTTCGGGGTGCTCTGTTACCGAGGAGGAATAACTGACACACACTGGGCATGAGGACTTTCAAACGAGCTGTGAAAAAGGGAGATAATACACATTCATCAGACATTAGCTGTGAGGTAAATGATCTTAAACTTGAACTCGTCTGCTCTTCCTCATCAACATCTCCTCCTTTGGTAATAAGGAGTAATAAGGAGAATCAATAAGAAAGTCTAAATGTGTTCAGTTTAAATGAAAGAGTTCATTTCAGAGAACTTGAACTAGTTATTGTTCTGGCTCGGCTCCGAAAAAAGAGGGATGGCGACGCACAAAGGTGGTGTTAACCTGAAAAAAGCCAGAGGTGAGCAGGCCATACAGTGATATCACTCTGTGGCCTTTTACCTCTGAACTCTTCACCCAGACACAACGCAAAGAATGCGCACATGCACACACTAATTCCACGGAATGCCCGTTGCTGCATTTGTGGCCAGCCTCGAGGCCTATACTTGCTCTGAGGGCAGGACACATTCTCCTTCTTTTCTTTTTTTAGTTTTTTTGTTCTGTCCCCTGCTTTTTAAAAATCAAAAGTGAGGCGCCAAGTGAAATGACAGACTAATTTGCAAGAAGCAGCTCCAAAGATGGAGCAGGTTTCATGTTCTGGCTCTGTGAGGAAAGCACAAAAATGACTTGTTGAGGGTGATCCCTATATAGAAAAGAAAGAAAGGCTTTTGCCAGGATGCAAAGTGAAGTCTATACATATAGCATGATATTGAAATATCCTGAGCAGTGTTGGCATCACACTAAAAAAAATCTCTCCACACCATCAGATTCATGCAAGTGTTTGCTGCTAAAAACCATGTCAGGGTGGGGGTGTTTTATCCTCACCATCTCTCTATAATAAAGCCAAATGGTCATCAAATGGCACTATATAACTCACTTTATATCACACACACACACACAGCAGCAGCACGGTGTCATGGGGCTGGAATATAGGTGTGCAAAGGGCAACCTCAACCCATAATAACCTTTATAAAACCTCGTGTTCTCTGCGCCCTCTGTCTTAAAATGAGGTACAAGTATAAATGAGTGCGTCATTGCGCGCACAGTGTGATTCAGGCGCGTTGGGACGCACAGATGGCCGTGGCAGTCAAAGAGGCTAGAAAGGCCGAGCAGTGCTGCATATAGAACACCAGAGCAGCAGCAAATCCTCTCTCTCCACATCCACATCCACTGGAATATACACGGGCACAAGAGAGACACACACACACACACAAGGCCCGAGGTTATAACGTCCACGTCCGGGCACTTATCAATAGACACCTGTAGGAGCGTCATGGCGTCTCCATTGCGTGTATTAGAGTGAGGGGGAAGCCAAGAGAGGAGACCAGAGGGGGTCTAGAGGGTCTTTCTGTCTGCACTGGAGCCCAAAAGCTGAATTATTGAACGAGTTGGAGTTCGGCCGTGACCAAACGGCCACAAAGAGAGGCACCCCCCACCGGGCTGAGACCACTGAGACCAGGGTGGAGAGGAGGAGGAGGAAAAGACACCTTTTTATCTGCAGAAAAGACTTTAACCGCCTTTCTTGGCCTGTATGAATATTTAGGAGGCAGATGGAGGGACTAGATTATTTTAGATTTGGTGGATGTGAGCGACAAATAGGTGTTCTGGGGCCCCTCATCATATTTCTTAACAATCATAGTGGTCATAATGAACTATTTTTTTAAAAACATACACATAAGTATATGGTTTTGGGACAGCCTGAAATTGTAGATCCAAACGCACTGAGCTCTGCCGCTGTGCCGCGGTTCCATCCAGGCTCCTGAGAGGCTCAGGACGCGGCTGTGCTGCTGGTTTGAGAACATGCATGAGGGCTGGAGGCGCACGACGGTCTGGTAAAAGTTGTCGTCTCATCAAACCATATTTCCAGCATAATCCGCCCCCTAAAGATTTTTAAGCTCATTGCTCGATTCTTTATTATTTCATAATTTCCAACCAAACGTGCTGTAAACCCGCAGCATAGCCTCACCAGAGGCATCAGAGGCCCGGTGGAGGAGGAGCGGAGCAGCGTCCCAGCAGCTCTCCACCGTGAAGCCTCCTCCGCCTCGGCGTGTTTTTTTAGGGGAACAACAAGGATTCATTAATATTATCTTCATTACGGAGGCTAAAAATAACATCCAATATTTGATCCCGTGAAAACACAACTGGGAGGGAATAAAACGGGCCTGCTAATGAGCTCAATAGAGCTTCAAAGGTCTGCTGTTTTTTAATTGATTCGGACCTGTTTCCAGTCAGATAGGAATTAGAATACGCACAAGTTATTACAGGAAGAGGTGCGTAAAAGTTACCTTCGAAATTTTTTTTTTTAGTTCGAAGAACCAGAAATGAGCCACATAAGCTGAATAACTCCTGAGGAAATGTGCTAATAAAACAACAAATAATAGATGAATCACACAAACTCTACTGGCGGGTATACTGTGGCACCATAACGCACGGCCGAGCGGGCCTCGATCTTTGCGTCCGCTGCGCGTAAATATTCCCCAACGGCGACCAGACACAACCAGTAAATCTAGCTTGTTGAGCAGTAAAGCAACGAGCAGAGAGCTAAATCCAGTCCTCCTTTATGCTGACAGGTGTTTTGGGTGATGGCTTTATTATCATTTTTTTGTGCGTATTATCCTCGTGGTTATAATAACCCCGATGCTTCTCAGTATAATAAAACCCAAACTCAGCTCAAATATATGAAGCTGCAGAGAGGGTGGATATCCATTTGGGATTTTTTACAGATCATAGTATGTTCTCTGGGAGTCTGATGACCAACTATGAGCTGTTTTTATTTATGACAAAATCTCACTTTCGAGACTGCGATTCCAACAACATCGCCACGGCGTGTTGTGGAGAAAAACCCGTGAGGAATAACAGGAGAATGTAAATTCAAAATTTGACATCACGCTACTCTGAGAGCTCTTTGTTCCACTCAGTGTATATGCCGAACTGAAGAGTTGGAAAAAATACCTAATGTAAACTGGTGTTATTTTACGCACATAGCATAATTCATGGACGGCGAGCGCGCCGACGTTAAATTCACAGATTTTTCAACGGGAGTCTGGTCATGAGACCGTCGCCCCACGGAGAGAAGAGCGTCTACAGGGCTCTAGAGAGGGGGCCGGTAATCTGCGCGGCTTGTGAAGCTCCACTTACTTGGTATTTGTTGTGTTCCAGTAGATGGACTCCAGGATGAGCGCCCGGCACAAGTCCACTTTGAAGGCAATAAACAAAACTCCGAAATAATATCTCCACATCGAGTCCCCCATGGTGAGCCTTTCTTTGCGCGCCTCCGGAGTGCAGGGGTAGAGCACAATCCTTCTCAAAAAATACAACCAAATATGTCCAGAAAATAAAAAATATATAAATAAATCAGAGGACAAGCGCTCCAGAAAAAAAGGCTGACCGAGGCAATTTCTTCACCCTTATATATCCCGATCCAGTATATATAGGGATGGATGCGCACGGACCACAAACACCCAGATACTAGAGCATCTCCAGATGAGAGAGACCTGCTCCAAAAACACACCAAAAGGCGCACGGCTGTAGTTCATTCAGCAGACAGTGGGTTTTATATTCTCCCCCTGTTATAATACATCCCTCACAGAGAAGAACAAGTGGTGGTGTCCGCTGTGGGCCGGGCGGGCAGATGGAAATCAATAGAAATATAAATCCCCCTGCGTTACAGTCCAGCAATGCACGGCACAAATCCAGAGCAGCAGCAGGAGAAGAAGAGAAAACGCACAGCGATGGCTGGTGGTGGAATGGAGAGAGATCCCTTCAGATGGTGCTGGTGGTGCTGCTGCTTGGTGGTGGAGGTGGTGGTGAGCAACAAACTGTGGGTGACAGCAGCAGAAAAAAAATGAGAAACAATGAGGTCGGATGGTTTCAAAAATGGAAAAAAAAAGATCAAATATGAGAATGAAAGAAATGAAAAGGAGCTGGAATGGAAGTTGTCATACTGAAGGTTGAGGTCCCCAACAAAGTGCTGCGGCTCAAATCCTGCAAGATCCGCTCCCGAAACGGCTGCAGACGACGTATAGATAGATAGGGATGGATGGATGGTGCCTCACTCAGCACTGGCTGCTCCGAAACCTGGATGGAAAGTAACTGCAAGGGAGCGCGACTGACTGGGAATATTTGGTGGAGCAGGCCCCGCCCACCAACGCCGCTGATTGGTCCCTACGGCAGGGGAAGTCAGTAGGAGCTCTGCTGTCAATCAAAGGCAGCAGGGCAACTGGTTCTGTACTGGGACTAGAGTGGTGAACAGAAACGGGCACACATTATTACAGTTGAATGAGACTTGAACCTGACTAAATGTATTTTTTGTCTAATTATAACAAGTGTAATAAAAAGTGTAATATAGGCGACATGATATTATTATTATATCGAATTAGTCCAATAATACAGAGTGCACTGAATGATAATAAAGGTGAATTCCACTACAATTAAATTGACCTCTAAAAGATGAGAACTGACCAGACCATTCGTGTAAATTAATCGTGTTTTTATTTTTGTAGCTCCTCAAACAACGAATAACGCGCAATTCTCGCGTGTTTATAGTTTGTGTGGATATCCCCCATAATGAAAACAACGAGCAAACATTTGCTCCCATCAGGCTCACACACACACATACACACACACACACAGAGAGACAGGCTGTATGAGCCACTGAGCTGCTGCTGCTGCATGGTTGGGTCTCTCCACTCAGAGCGCTTTATTGCACTTCAAGGTTTTTCGAAAGACAAGAGCGCCCACTAGCGGAAAAATGTGCTTCAGAGAAATGCTGAGGAAAGTCAGAAACAATCGAATAATGTTTGATTTTCACATCTAAATTAAAATTTTAAATACCAGAATAGCGTGTATTAAATTATAACAAATAAAACAGAACATTGTAGTCTCTGTAAGAGACATTGTTTCCAACATAGAGGTAGTTTCAAAGGGTGTTCTTTAAACTTTTAAGAAGTTTAATCATTTTTTTTTTTTATTTTTTACTGTCCCTAACCAACACAATTATTCAGTTATTATTATGATGTATTTATTATTAGACCTGTGCTTCCCGAGCTATTAAAACATTAACTTTAACACACAATAAAGTTCCTTTCAAAGCCTATAATTTAAACGGCACACATTCACACTCTCTTCTGCAAACACAGATTTTTTTAGTCAATGGCCTCTAATTTGACGCGCACACACACGCGCGCGGCTGTAGATTACAGCTCCCAGAATGAAACGTGTGAAGTTTTGACACTTTTTAACGACTTAATTCGATCAGAGCGTCTTCTAAAAAGAGACTCCGCTGTTTGTTTAGCTGATAATCAGGCTGATAAAACACCAGAGGAGTCCGATCACTTCTCTCCTTCTCCTGCCCTTCATGGAATAAACATATAGTATAGAGAGGAGGAGGCTTCCACCGCAGACGGCATGTTTATTGCAGCGGCGTGAACTTTACATTAATTTAATTCAGTTAACAGTTAAAGAGGGGAAAAACAACAACGAATGAAGCCGATTAGATTAACACGACTGACACACACAGCTCCGTGCTCCGGCCCTGCTCAACCTCCTCCACATATTTACAGGTTTGGGTTTCTTTAACTCGCTGGAGACTAAAAGGAACGGTCCCTCAAACATCTCTAGATATTACTATATAGAGACTCACAATATGGGTACTACGTTTTTAGAGAGATGTGAATGGTAGTTTATCTCATGTGGTGTTGGGACGTGCAAGTTGAGATGTTTTCTCCTCATCTGTAAAATAAAATAAAATGAAATAAAATTAAATTAAATAAAGGGGCTAGTCTAAAAGTGTCTTTAAAAAGGCCCACAATGTATTTTTATTTGGCTTTTTTCTCACCGTAAAATATTTCCTAACCTGCCTGTTCTGGCAGAAGGTTTCTCTGTCTGAACTATAAATTGTGTTAACTCAAAGAAGCTATATTTAAATGTGATGTAAAGTTGTATAGCTGTGCTGTCTTTAAATGTATTGTTTTAGTGAAAGGCTGTGGATGACAGCGCAGAGGAAGTTTAGAGTTTCTTTATTTTTAAATCTCTTCCTTCCTGCCTCTGAAACAAAGTCTCTCAGCCCGTCGGCAGTAAACTGCTGCGGAGGAGCGTCTCACTGAATATACTGAGCTCTACTAAGTGAACTGTGAATCTGTGGAGCTCGACACTAACAGGACAGCAGTCTGGACAGACAGGACTTTAACTATTGTTGTTGTAAAAAAACAATGGCAAAGATGAAGTGGATTCAATGGAAATTCTCCTGATAACACATAGACTGCTACTTTATTTCAAATCAATTAACGCACAAGTTTGACAAGCTCACAGCTTGCATTGATTATTAAAATAGTAATATAACATTATTTTAAATAAGTGAAGCAGTAATAATGAATAATAATAATAATAAGCTATATATTAGTACAAACTATCATTAGAATAATTCCTTTATAATTATTATTAATAAATAATTCCAATAGGCTACTTCTCTCTAAAACCGTTTAGTTTAGTTTTCAAAGGCCAGCTGTATTTGTACCAACTAAAGTCCTCCTTGTTTTAATTACCGGACCGCAGTGAGCTGTGCGGAGTTAAAGCAGACTGGCAGCAGCAGCGGGACAGAGAGGCGGTATAGCCCCGGTACACAGGCCGCGGTGGAGCCGCTTAGTCAGCAGCGCAACGCACCGGACCGCAGCGGAGCGGCCGGGTCGGGCACCGGGGTCGGTGGTGAGAGCCCGGGCCGGGCAGGGGGACTTCTCTTCACCGGAAACTTGGCCACTGGCTGGGGTTAGATGTGGCGACATACCGGTCACATCTGTTGACTCATTATTTCATAAGAGATGAAGATGAGGAGACCGGTGCTGCTCCTCTGATCTGGGTCAACAGGTTCTAGTCTGGTGATCAGAGTTTAATCATTCATGACATTAATATCTTCATTCATCATTTGCTTCACTTTCACCTTTAATGTAGTCGACAGTTACAATTAGATTCATTAGTTTAAATCAATAAATCAAACCGGTTCCAAATACAGTAGAGATCCGTGCGGATTTACACAGGTCGTTCAGTCTTTCACTTCAATGTAATGATTAGGAAGAGGAGGGGGAGGAGGTTCAGTCTTTAATGTAAGGACTAGGATGAGGAGGCCGTGCCGGTCGGTCGGTGTGAGCTGATCTCAGTGTGTCACATCAGCCTTCACTTACTGGAAACTAACTGGAGCTGCCAACTCATTAGTGTTATTATTACGGTGGATTCCGTTAACTTGACGGTGATGTGGGCCTATACTGGATCAAATGGATCCATAGTGTGCAATAAGAAAACTCAACAAGGTGCCAGTTAATACCGTTCCAATATGTCAGTGACCAGGTGAAACCATTACTTATTTAAAAGGATCGTGTGAAGTGATCTTCAGACTGAATAAAGGCCACACAGCAACTTATTTGTGAGCCTGAAGTCTCCATGAAGCTAATTTTCATCCTGGTAAACAGAGGTCAGGGGGTTACTCTTTAACAGCATCACAAACACACACACACATCAGTGGAGGCATTCAATGGATTTATTGAACTGTTCAGTCCCTTGACAATTGGGAGGGGGGGAAATTACATGACATATTCAAGATCCCACAACATAACAAAAAGTCATTATACCCACCTGAGGTCAGCCTGCCTGTCACTCACAACCACACACTCACACACACACTCACTCTCTCTCTCTCATTCACTCACTGACTCACTCACACACTGCTGCTGACCTCAAACCTTATCTTACCTGAACTTGTCCATCCTAAACGAATCAAGACTTACCAAGTGAGGCTGCCTTGCCATGTTAATTTACTACAACAAAGCTGGGACAGAACACCGTGGACCGTTATGCTCGGCTGTTTTTCCCAAAAGAGTCGGATAAAACAAAAACTCAAGTATTTTACCGTTAACTGTGACCTTTTTTTTTTGTATTTCTAAATCGTGGCTCAATTTCATACCACAATCTCAACTTGGGGAGAGGAGTGGGAGTCAGCACATCACAGCAAGGTTAATAAAATTACATCATACAGGAAACGTCCTCTCTCTCTCTCTCCTCCGTTACCCACAGCACCCCCCCCACCCTCCTCCCCTTATCATAGACGAGACACATATCCTGTTGTTAAGGGTTGTGGTTCAGTCATGGGCAGCTTGGGAGTCGAGGCTGAGTTCACCTGCGCCGCAGCGACTTCAAATCCAACACAAGCTTTTACATTTCCTCTCAGCTCGACATGCTGCTGTCATTTAGAAAAAAAAATTATATACATGGCAGACAGAGCTGAAGCAGAAAAGAAAAGAAAGCTGTAGATTTATATGGTGTACGGAGCTTATGGGCAAAAGGAAGTAAAGGTAAGGTGGAAGACACAAAGCTGTCAGCTGGACGGGAAGTTAACTGTGCTTTTATAGGCTGTGCTGTGATTTGTTACCACTGCGTCCAGCCACTTTGGGAACCTTGTTATTTCTTTTTTGTTTTAATGAAAACAGGAAAACCACAGGCTGACTCCCGAGCTGCACATGAGTGTTTTTTTTTACAGTAGACTGAACTAGACAAAGTCACACATAACTCTCCTATATCAGGGACTGGCGTTCTATTATTGACTGCTGGCTGTGAAGACATGTTAAGAAGAGCGCAGGCGCAGTGGCTCGCTGCTGTTACACCAGAGTTAAGACTTACGGGGGCGAGGGACATGTTAAAGCATTCTACATCAAAAGTTCAAGTTCCCCTAAAAATGAAAATAAAACCGAGGGGGTGAAAAAAAAAAAAAAAAAGCACAAAGAAGATTCATCTGTGCGGTGGGGTGGGGTGGGGGATTAGGATGGGGTGGAGGGGAGCAGTCAGGTCCTTCAAGGGGCGAAGAGCTGCCTCCTCTTCAAGGCCGGCAGGGACAACGTGGGGCCTTTTCACGGGGACGAGCGAGTTAACACACCGGGTTGCACCCCTTTTTCCTCGGCCTTCCTTCAGCACTTCCAAAACGAAGCGAGCGTTCCTCAGAAGAGGAGGAGGAGGAGGAGGAGGAGTGGGGTCGATTGATGAGGAGGGAGAGCTGGATGTGGATGAAGGCAGGGTGCGACATGTGGACGAAAAGGGGGAGCAGTCTCTCATTCGGTGGCCTTCAGGGAGAAGGAGAGCTTGGGCCTGGACTTGCCCTTGCCGAGGATGATTTTCTGCTCCTCCTTCTGCTGCTTTTGACGGTCCTGATCCAGCTTCATGCGCTCCTCGTGAATCTTTCTCTGCTCCTCTACAATACGCAACTGCTCCTCGGCCTGTCGGACACACAAAAGCAGAAACAATAAGGTCAGACAAGGACAAGAAAGCTGTATCTTTTAAAGCCAACTGCCCACAAGCTGCTGGCAACGTCTTCATACCCCCTTTTAAGATCCAGCGTTAGTGTCTGCTTGTCTTTTCTGTGCGCAGCGGTTTTACTACAGCCTCAGCATGTCTAAATCAAGCCCGAATCAAACAAGAACTGCTTTACAAATTAGTCAGACTTGAGCTTATATAGCCAACAGGAAATAAAAGCCACTGGTTTGGTAACCAAGGCTGATAACCATCAACTCAAAGCCACTCAATACAAGTGGTTTTCTTGCCAAAGGACTATTAAGTTATTCGATCATGTTGTGCTGCGGTTGGAGCCTTGAGGTCTCAATCAGTGGAGGACAAAGATTTGGAATTAAAGACACATAAGTGACATTAAAAGGACATAAACCAGACATGACGTGTGTCGGCTTTTTCTTACTGCACTTAGAAGTGAAATTATTTATCATTGAATGGATCAGGATGGTTACATTTCAAACTATTTGTGGGTATCAATATAATGAAAACATGAAAAGTGAATCAAGAGAGGAAACAAAACCCCATTCTTGTGTTATAATGTCACACAAACACAAGTGCTTTTCAGGGGTTTTTACAGCATTAAAGTGTTAAAGCGTTAAAAGGGGATCGTCTATTCATGTGCAATCAAGGCCGCATGCAAAATCTATTACATTGAGGGGTTATGAATTTGACTGAAATGGGATAAATGTATCACATAAAAGAGGCAGAAAAGAAGCAGTTTCACAGAGCAGGGCGTACCAGCTTGGCCTGAGCGTCGGCGATCTTGCGGTTATTCTCCTCCAGGATTTTTTCCAGCTCCTCCCGCTTAGATTTTTCTTCCTCCTAGACGGGTGACACGGTTCCATGTTAGCGCACGAACAGGCTACAGCCACAAAAGCACTTTATGGACATACATACACACGCTTGCCCTCTAATTGTCACACACATACTCGCCACCAGCACACATACGGCACACAACTAACTCATTACACCACAGAGAAGTTTGTTTAGCCTCTCGCACATGACCACACTGTGGCATTCTTTTTGCAGTCAGGCTGAATCGTTTTTTTAAAAATACAAAAGGAGGGGGCAAAAAGCATAAAGCATAAAGAAAACTGTGGGGGAAAAAATGAACCCGCTAGTTTTTTTTCCCCCTCCCTCTAAATGCTGTTAATACCCTCGTAGAAAAAAAATTAAAAGCTACGCCACATCTAGGCCACTCACTGCATTATTGTGAAAGACATTAAAATGTATACACAAGAATTCCAAAAAAGGGGAAGCCCACTCATCACACTCATAAATAGAATAAAAGACATATAAAATGACAGACAATACAATCTAGAAGAAAAATACAATTGCTGATTTTTTTAAAACATCATTATAAGCAAGAGAAAAAAGGATACAAATAAAGGAGGGAATAGTTTTGGCTCACCAATGCACGTATACCTACGCATTTTGCCTTTGCATCCTTGCCTGTGTACCTACACAACTGGTGAAAGCATTCGGCATTAAACGGTTGAATATTTACTGTCTCGTCCGGACTGTGTGGCCCCTGCAGAGACAGAAGCGCTCCTGGGGTGGGTGGGTGGGTATGGGGGGGATTCTGCCATACCGCGCCGGCGGCATTCCTCTTTATAACTCTGATCTCTGTACTGCTTTAGCCTGCGCCTGCAGCCACAGCTCACATTGTTTTTTAGTGTGTTTTTTTTTTCCTTTCCTTTACAGTGGCTCAGTCCCCCACTGAGACGATAGTCGCAGGGCGAAGGAGAGTACAGTACAAAGTGGCGTCTGTGTGCGTTTCGAGGAGGACCGGACCACGGTACACTTACAGTACAGGACACAAGTCTCGGCTGAGCTGAAAGGCTGCAGGCCAGCTCAGGTCAAGTGCTAGTTAGGAAGTTGGTGAGTTGTGTTTTCCAAAATAAAACAAAACAAAAACACAAAAAAAAATGTATTTATAAATAACAATATCAAAACTTAGCAGCAACCCTATAGAGGAAGCAAGTCATGAGTACAAAACACAGTACATTTGTTGTTTTTCTAGGGAGGAAAAAAGCTCTATAACTGTGTAACATAATGAATATTAGAAAAAAAAAAAGATATATTAATAGATAGAGGTTAGACCAGGAGATAGTTAACCTTGTCAAACAGGAAACAGGAAATGTAGTGGTCCGTCATTATGTATCCAAGAGCAGATGGCGTCTAACAGAAGATTTTCAAAACAAGGATTGTTAAAGAGAAGGTCGGGGGGGTGGTGGGGTGGTAAAGAAAACCTGTACAGGATAAACCGTCTGTGAATCAAACATGTGATTAACATTTCTACACATCAGATGTGATTTTTAAAATGTCAGAGTAAAAGAGACAGGAAATCTCCACTCGTGTTTCAGAAACTCCTGTAAGAGTTATGAAGCTTCTTCAGCTCAACACTGTAAGGCTGATCTAGACCTTCTGGTTATATAGAAGGGGCCTTTGCTAGTTCTACCGGTTCCGTCGGTGTCTCGGATTGAGAGTGGGAGATTTAGAAAGAGGAGAGTGGTAGCGTACAGACAGAGCATGAGGCAGGAAGAGGGGTGACCCAATAAGTCCACAAAGGTAAAGGGAGGCATGCTCGGACTACATTTCTCACCCTATTAGTACCGAGCCACTGGTTGCTCCCTGTGCAAGTCGGGGTCACTAGGCTTTAGCTGCCCTTCTCATTCACAATACGTTATTACTGTAGTATAAACAAAGCCCCTTGTCTTAATGAAGTCTTGGGGAGGTGGGGCACAGGGTTTGTCAGACAGCCGTCTACTTTTTACTCTCTAAAACGCAAAAGGAGAGAAAGAAGCAAAGGGGCTTGTACTAACTTTAAAGAAGGGTCCTTGGGGTTGAGCTTCTTATTAAAAACTCAAACTAAAGCCTGGCTAAGCCAATTCGTAAGAAAAAAACATAATTTTTCAAAAGACATAATATATAAGCTAGTCATTTCAGGCATTTGAGAAAAGTTGGAAAAATGGCCAGTGATGCAGAGAGACAGTGACTGTAAAACAAGAAGTGTCGTCTTAAAAAAAGAGAGCTCTTTATTACATATATGAACAAAGATGCTAGCAAATATGAAAAGGAAAAAGATCAAGCCGAACCAGGGGGGAAAAAATGATGAAAAAGAATGAAGTCAGTCAATTTTTTGTAACCCTGCCATGGCAAAACTCTCACGGGCAAGTTGGGAAATCTCCCTCGACGCGCCCAAATTAACGGCGGCAATATTCGCACTCCACCTCTTAAGTATGAAATAGCCAATCATATGCTTGAAAGCCTAAAATTGCCATTTCAGTTTCAGCACGACTCCCGCTGTTAGAAAACCAAAAATCCCATACTTCTAGCTTCTCAGTGCAAAACCTGTTAAGTAAGTGGCTGCGAGAAAATGAAGGATATATATTGCAGGCGCCACAATCTCAGGAGCAGGAGATATGACCGTGTGCACATGTTGTACAAAGTTCCATTATTTGGAATTTGTGGCTTTGTTCCCCAGAGATTAAACAGGTGCATTTAAGCTGCATGCACAAAGTTTCATCTCCCATATTTGAAATTGTAAGAATGACCATAGGAACAGTTACACTGACACTCCGTTGGTAATGCTTTGTTACCAGTAAATACTGTATTTCCCTGCAGGATGGCCACTTCCAGGCCCTGCATATCCCCTGCCTGCAGTGAAACTTGTGCCATGGCTAGATTACAATCTGAAAAGTAAATTGGGAGGGGTGGGGGTCCCTCTCCCCCCACCGTCCCCACGTCCCGTAGAAAGGCACCAGTCAGAGGTGACTGGGAGGGAGATGGAGAGGGAGGTTAAAGGGGGTTTGGTAGGTATGTAGGGAATGGAGGGGCTGCGTTCCAAACAACCGAGCGTTACCTCTCTGGCCTTCTGCGCCGACAACTCTGCCTGCCGTTGCCTCTCCAGCTCCTCCAGCAGCTGCCGCTCCATGATGCGCTTCGCCTCCTCGACGCGCCGCAGCACCTCCCGCTCGATCTCGTCCTTCCGCTTCTCAAGCTCCTCCTCCACCCGCTTGGCCACCAGCTCCTCCACTCGCCGTGCCGTCTCCTCTTCGATCAGCTTCTCCTCGATCTCCTGCTGCCGGCTGGAGGATGGGGGGAGAAGAAAAGACATGAAAGGAGGAATGAGAGGAGACATAATAAAGAGGGACAGTTTATAGGAAATCAGGGATGGAACCGATTTATCATAAAGCCGATCTGCTCTCATACCAAAGACACATACTCCGCAGCACTAGACTACGAACAAAACAAGAAAGTGAGTTAATAACGCAAATACTGAAAATGTTTCGTGACTTTAAAAAAAAAAGAAAATCACATTTATCTGCAGCATTATTTCTTCCTTGTGCAGCGCTATCAGTGAGTCACAGTCATTGAATTACACACGGTGTCACTGCAATTAACATTTTTGACTTTAGTTTACAGCGAGTCTGGTGTAGTTTTTCCACTGGCTTGGTATAGCATGCTTAAACAATGCTGTCTACGTATGCATTTCCACTGTGCTCTCACATCAGGGACGACCACATATCGCGGGTCACTGAGGTCACTCCCCATTGAATGCAAGAGCTCACGGTTAGGACGCAGGAGCCTTATACTATAACAATAAGTATATAGCTAATACATACTTTTAGTATGGAAGTGGACTTTTTTTCAGAGGGGAAATGTTAAATGTTTAATAGGAGATTTGGTAAAAGAAGATGCAGCCAGCGAACAGGTTAGATGAAGAGCTGCAGGGGACAGGTGCTTATTGCAAACTGGGAAAACGCTGACCTCCAACATGGCATCTTAAGTATGCAACACCTTTTTACCAAGTCATTCATGCATGTTATATGTAAAACCACCAATGTTATGGCCAAATCACAGGTTGGCTACATACAGCATAGCACAGTCCAGGTATTCTGAATGTGTGGAAAAGTGACTCACTATACCAGCCTGAGCCTACTACCTCTATAGGAATGAATGAACCTGTCCAGTACAGCAGCAGACTGATGGGTTGATGCAGATGGAGGTCACCTGTCATCCTGTTTACCTGATTGAAAATGCTTTTAAATTGTTCTTTTTTCCCCCACCACAGGAAGCTATTAAGAGTTGGGAGGTGTGTTGTCACATCGCTTCTGGCACAACTGTAAACACACAACCTACCCTGCCTGGATCTCATTTCATTCGGTCAGCCACTGTGGAAACCAGAGACTCTACCCAACTCAGGCCCGAGTCCTTCCTTATCTACCGAGTCTCTGTGTCGTGATATTTACATTTGTATACCTGGTTAAGTGGCCCTGTGGCCATTAAGCAGTAAAAAAAAAAAAAGAGCCACTCAGGAGGCCAGGTGTTGGGCAGCGGCTCACATCTCAGGTGTCTTGTGTGTCTTGTGTGCCTCTGGCTAGCACACACACACCTTCACAATAGCAACTTCCCTGTCCAACAGTTACAACCTGCCAAGCAGACAATAAACGGGCTCTGGTCATTATGTGTGGCAGCCACTGCAGTGCTTTAAGTCGCAGAGTAGTGACAGTGTTGTGCTTTTATCAGCTGCACCTCCTGAAGCAGCAACTTGCTGCTTCAGCAGCTGAGCCAACCACCGATGCATAGTCAGACACTTGAATGTTTAAACATTAGGAGGAGTACATTGCTGAAAGGCTAATTGACCAACTTACATACTATAAGCTAGGGCTGCACGATATGTTGTTTAAGCATCGATATTGCAATGTGCGCAATAGTCACATCACAGGACGTGCAAGCTCAAACACGTCATGCTACAACTTTTTTGCTACTCAATACAAAAGGAAAACTCGCAGTTTTACTTATTTGCTCCTGAAGGCTGAGTCATTGGTGTGTGAATGAGTATTAGATTAGATCCTGATGGGCAGGTTGGCTCCTTGCATGGCAGCCTCTCCCATCAGTGTATGAATGTGTGTGCGAATGTGTGAATGCTGACATGCAGTGTGAAGTGCTTTGAGTGGTCGAAAGACTAGAAATGCGCCATATAAATGCAAGTCCAGTTACCATTTAAACTTATTTTTAACTTTATCACAATCATCATATACATACAGGTACGTACAGGAATGTGACCTCTGTGTTTAACCTGTCCTAAGCATTAGGAGCAGTGAGATACTGTAAAACTTGTACCCCTTTCACACCAATGACCAGGGTTGGACCAGGGTTATCTGACCTTATCTTCGGATACGACCTGGGTCACAACCTGGGAGCAATGCATACCAGTTAGCTCAGGTGGTAGAAATGTGGGCTGCGGGGGAGAGGGGGGGATACTTTATAACAGATGGATCTTTTAGCATATTTATTTGGAAAGATAAAAAGTAAAAAATGGTAACGTTACAAATAGAAGATGTGCAAACATGCTTTAAAAACTGAAAAGATGCGCGTACAGCTGGCGGTACCGAGAGGTGGTCGGCTTATTATAAACGCGGTGTGTTTTCGTGTAACGTAACGGCGGATGCCTCTCTCATTCAGCAGCCTTGGTATGTCCGTTTAGCGTCACACTACGTTGTCCCTCACCGTCCAATCATCTACCACTTTTTTCTTCCTCTCCGCGGATGTCCAGGAGCTCCCGCACCTCAGAGTCTCGCCACACATCCGTGTTTTTCTCGTCCGTCGTTCACCTCCGGTGTGTCTGAAATCATTCCTGCTGCCGTCCCATCGTTTGTTTATGAGCCACGGCGACCTGTGACAGTTGCGTCACAACTATGCGCCCTCATTTGCAACCGAATAGGTTTGCCCAGCCCCGCATGTTAGCGACCCTGGTCCGTGCCGTTCACATTGAAATCGACCCTGGTCTGACCCACCTCTCGACCTGGGTTTGCAAAGGCGAGTTGATCAACACGAAAGGGGTATCAGGGAGCAACTTAGGGTGCAGTGTCTCGCTCAAGGACACTTTGACATGCAGGCAGGAGGATCTGGGGATCGAACCGCCAACCTTGTGGCTAAAGGACGACCCACTCTACACCCCGATCCACAGCCGCCCCATTCTCAATTCTAATCCAATGTTTCCCATTAACTACCTACAATCTAGGTAGGCATGCCACAGTTTTCATAATCAACAGGTGGGTTGCGTGCCTGCCCGGGGGACTCAACTCTGCAGGTCAGAGACTGCAGCCCGGCGTGGAAGGATCCTCTCCCCAGTGCGGGGCAAATTTCCTCCACGGCGGTGCACCGTGACCGGCTCTAATAGGTCGGCTTGGAAGGGCCCTGGGTGAAGGTGGCTCGCGGCTCCGGCTGTGAGCGTTACAGAACCCTCACCCGGACCTCGTCACTTCCGGGGGCCATGGACTTAGTGCTCACTACGCCCTCTTTCCCTGCAGAGATGGACGGGGTTCACGGCGCGACTGTCAACCAGGGCGGACTGTCCTCAGTGCAAGGGGTTAGCTCTGCATCGCCGTCGGCAACCCATCCGACCCATCTTGAAACATGGAGCCATCATCTGCGTTGTGGGTGTAAATTTTGCCGTGCCATCACTATTCATATCTGCACTACCAATGTGTGTATGATTGAATTGTTAACAAGAGCACACAATTGTTTATCTAGGCTCTTCATTTTGCTCTCAAAGGGCACCAGATTGACGCATTTAACTTTAAGGTGAAAAACAAAACAAAATGTTCTTATATTTTTTTCCCTGTATTTTTTCCATTTTTCACATACAGAAAAAAAAATTGCAATGTCAGTTTTTTCAAAATATTGTGCAGCCCTACAATAAGCATCCTTTCTTGCGCGCATTCAGTAAGTTAGTCACGTGTTTAAATAAATATGATGACCACAAATTATTTCCCCATGTACTACGTGCTGCTCCATGTGAGACTGCTGTTCAACTATTATTTCCACACTGATTCATACATTCATCTATTTTTCTACTAAATGCCTTAAGGAAAGGTTAGGGATAGAGGGTAAGGGGCATACCTTACACTATTTGTTTTGCCCAATAAGTGACTTACACAATTATTAAACTTTCAAAACCGTTATGAAGTATTTTCTAACGATAGAGCAACTGGTTAACAAACTGCACAGCACTACCTGACCTCATGCAGTCCATTAAGGGCCAGCGACCTTGCTTGGAATCTGCTGCACTGAAAATGCAGTCAGTGACAGTCTATGGCAATAATAGATAAGATAAGATGAACCTTTATTAATCCCCGAAGGGGACTTCAGGTGTCAAAGCAGCAACATCAGCAAACAGAGTGAAACACAGGGGAGGTACAGGTATACAGAAATTATAAAAAAGATATAGATACAGAGTGAATGGGTGAAGATAGTGTGTGCAGTCCGTCAATAAATAAATGTATTATGTGCAATAAATAAATGTAATATCTAAATATGTGCAGTCTATAAAGTGGTATATAAGATGTATAGTGTAAAGTAAGTGTAAAGTGGCCAGTGGTTAGAGTCCAAGATGGTTGCAGATGGACAGGGTTGCAGGAATGATTACTTTGTTTTTGAGGGGTTTAATATATGTAAAAAACAAAGTAATCACACCCACATCACAACTGTGAAGTGTGTACATTTGTGTTCTAGCCTAATTCGTAATCAATTAAAAAAAAACAAAAAAAAAAAACAGCAGTTCTTATAAAACATATATTCTTCATAATTAAACTGAATTTCAAGGAACAATCCAGCTGAAAAAGGTGCGCTGGTCCCTGCAGTGCAGCCATCTGCTCTGACAGGGATACTAGTGCAGTCTGTAGGCCCTGTACAGCCCAAGGCCTATGGAAGGAGGCTAGGACACGGGTCTTGGAGAATGGTGTATTACGCATGCGCAGTGTAACTCAGGCTGCGTTGCGATTGGCTCAATTTCGATGAGTGCAGGCCAGATTTTACTGCGCATGTGCAATACCCCCAGAGATATGACGCGTGATGCAGCCTCCTTCTATAGGCCTTGGTACAGCCTAGCTGACGTTAGCATGCTCTGGCGGCTAGCATGCTAGTGCTAACAAGCTAACGCTATCCATACAAGTTAACGCAGTTAGCCTAGCAGTTAGCCTAGCAGTTAGCTTAGCACACCTTGCAGTTCAATACGTGCTCCATTATGTAACAGCCGAGTGTTTTTAATAATAAAATATCTACTCACATCTTCCTCTGTCTCTCCATTTCGGCCCTCCTCTCCTCCTCCTCCTTCCTCTGCTTCTCGTCCAGAGCGTTCCTCTTGCTCAGCGTCCGACCGAAGATGTCGATGCGCTCCGGCGGTGAGGCTGCTGCTCTCTCTCTGCGGGTCGACGCTGTGGTGGACCGAGAACGAGAGCGGGATTCTCTGCGACGGTTCCTCTTCGACTCTCGGGACTTGGAGCGCTTCTTGGACCTCTCCCTGTCTTTGGACCGCGACCGAGACCGGCTCCGCTTCTTGCTGTGCTTGCTGCTTTTGGAGTGTTTGGACCGGGACGAGCTGCGGCTCCGGGATCGGCCCATGTTGACCACCTCCACTAGTAGAGCGTGCACCACCAAACTACTGGTCTTATTTCTGCTATGTGGACGATATCTGGATCCCCGCTCCACCTGCTCCTCTTTCAACGTGTTGTTTACAATAACCGACCAAGTGCAATTGCTTCAACGATTCTATTTTGGAGAATAAATCATTGAAAACTGGTTGTTATTTTGTGTCCTACCAGCTAAAGAAAGATGGCGGTTTGTCTCGTTTGTGATTTCCCAGCAGGCACCGCGGCTTTCGGGATTTCTCGGCGATCTTCGGGATTGCCCGGTCAAATCAGAATCAGAATCGTGTTTATTGCCAGGTGTAAGAGGACTACACATGGAATTTGCCTTGGTTTTGTTGGTGCAAGTAAGCAGTATAATAACAAAAGAATAAATAAAAACGTTAGAATAAAATAAGAATAACAAAAAAAAATTCTACCAATATACAATATACAAAATAAGCTATAAACAAAAATAATCATGATACAAACAGCAAATATTGCCTGTGTGCAAACAATCAAGTACCAGAGGGAGAGAGAGGGATACAGTAGGGGGGGGTGAAATGTACAGTCCCCAAACTTTCTCAAGAGAAATACATTTGGAAAATATTAATTATATAACGTAAGTGGGCAATATGTGTCTGTACTGCCTGGGTTTAGAGCAATCCGTGATTAAATGTGCACATAAATACAGATTGTGCACTTATTGGGCTGTATGTATACAGCAAAGTCAAGGTTACACTTCATTTTAGCTGTTTAGAATATATTTAAATCTTATCAGAGTTATGAAGGGAAAAAAGGATTTGTGTGCATAAATAAATGTATGCTCTCAAATGAATACATTGTGCATACAAATTACACATTTGTGAACTTGAAGTATTAATGTGTGCTCTCAAATTAGTGTGTGTACCCAAACAGCAGTTAACAGTTGACCACCTCCACTAGTAGAGCCTGCACCACCAAACTACTGTGTCTTATGTCTGCTATGTGGACAATATCTGGAATCCCTTTCCACCTGCTCCTCTTTGAATGTATTATTTACAATAACCGACCAAGTTGAGTTGCTTCAACGATTCTATTTTGGAGAAAAAATCATTGAAAACTGGTTGTTATTTTGTGCCCTACCAACTAAAGGAAGATGGCGGTTTGTCTCGTTTGTAATTTCCAAACAGGCATCGTGGCTTTCGGTATTTCCCGGCGGTCTTCGGGATTGCCCGGTCAAATCAACGCACCCACGAGTCAAATGTACACTCCCCAAACCTTCTCAAGAGAAATAGATTTGGAAAATATTAATTATATAACGTTAAGTGGGCAATATCTGTCTGTACTGCCTTGGTTTGGAGCAATCCGTGATAAAATGTGCACACGTGATAATAATGCACACAGTGCACTTTCATAGACTAAGCAACTGGAATTACCCTGCACTATATTCATTTTTAACAGTCTCTTCTGTTCTATATTCACTTTTTTAATAGTCGTGTATCACAGCTGTTACCCTGCACTATATTCAGTTTAAACAGTTTTCTTCATCTCCTTGAATTTTTATATCTGGTATATTCTTTTGTACTTTGCACTACTAACTTTTTTACTGCCTTTTTACTAACATGTTTTGCACTATGGAACTGTGATGCTGGAAACTTGAATTTCCCTCGGTATCAATAAAGTTACTATCTATCTATCTATCTATCACATATTAGCATGACTTGAAAAAAAAAATACAGATTGTCCACTTATTGGGTTGTTTGTACAGCAAAGTCAAGGTTATACTTCATTTTAGCTGTATAGAGTATATTTAAATCTTATCAGAGTTATGAAGGAAAAAAGCTGTATTTGTGTGCATAAATAAATGTATATGCTCTCAAATGAATACATTGTGCATACAAATTACACATTTGTGAACTTGAAGTATTAATGTGTGCTCTCAAATTAGTGTGTGTACCCAAACAGCAGTAAACAATCATTTACCTTTTATCGGATGTTTGTGACATGTCAAAGATAACACAACATTGTTAACTGGGTCAGAATGTATAATGTCCTCAAATAAATGAGCCATTTGGGTTTAATGCAGTTTATTTATGATTTTGGACAGATATGCATGGATATGATTCAGATTTAGCCTGTTTGTATTAGCATTTTAGTCAATTTAATTAGAAAATTATGCAGAATATTTTTTTAAATCCTCCTATATTCTCTCACCTTTAATTTAAATACATTACATGGGTCAATGGCACATGTCATTTTCTTTTTAACTCTGTCAGCCTCGTCCTCTTTATTACGCTGCATCCAGGCCCTCCTACTCAATATAAATTATGTTATCGTGTTATCTCAATAAGACTTTCCTTTATCTAAAAGATTTTTTTTCAGCTTTGCTAAAAGATGTGACTCATCTGCTCCTCTCGTCAGAAAATAAAAAACGTCTATCAATTTTTAATGTGAACATATAGCAGACTTGTGTATTCATGTATAAATATGTACACCCAACTCGTGACTTGCAGAGCGCTTTCCAGAAAAGATTTAAGTCCTCTTCAGACATTCACTCATATTCTACAAGACACTCTGAGGACTTTTTATCTTCTGTGTTGCCGGTTGGACTTCCCTTAATCAATATTCATTGAAATACAGAGGGGCCATCTCTTTAGAAACGACCAGTAGACATCTACATTATCAATATTCAACAAAACATCTGAAGGACTGTAATTAGCACAGATTCATAACACTGCCTGGGTTTCATCTGAACTTGTAAAACATAAACTTCTGTGTAAATTGTACATTTCTATACATTTCTCAACTTTGATGAATCATGCAATCTTTTGTTTTTATCTTTTCATCCGTTTTCTTTTCTTTTTTAAGTATGACTATTGATATCTAATAGGGGAGTTGTCCTTATAGGTTGTCTTTTTATATGTGTAAACAAATACATCAAATAAGAACGTGTTTAAATTGCACTCTTTTGAAATCCCGCAGACAAAACACACTTGAAGTTGAGCAAAAAAAAGCTTCTTAAAATAATCTGTCTTGCCATGCAAATTATCCAAAGCCATATCCATCTGTATATATATACTGTATGTATCGTATGAATTCTCTTGACAACAAAATGAAGAGATTAACATTCACAGGAAACCACTAATGTCTTAAAATGAAAAACAGAGAGAAGAAAAAGCTCAGTCACCTCCAGTTTTCATAACCTCAAGATTGTTCACTGCCTCAGCTGTTGAGTAGAAGTGTATAAACTGTGACGGTTAATTTCATGTGTTGCTCTATCAGCAGAACTGACTGTTTGACCTATATTTAACTTTGCCTGTGTCCATTTTTAAATGCTCTTATCATGCACTATCAGAGGCTAAAATGATGCTTTTATCAGAGCTTGTAAATATAGCGACAAGAACATCAGATAACCAACCAAACAGACAGAACGAGGGAGAAAAGAAAACACACAACTTGACAATGACACAGTCCTGCACTAAAAGATTGCCATCCCACTCTGGCAAAATGAGGCCATTGTGATAACTCTCCCCGGAGTGCTGCGCTCGAAATAAACTGGCATTACTATATTTAAAAACACATAACTCAAAAGCCCAGTGAATCAGCTTTAAAAAGGTCACACCACTCAAGCTAAAAATGAAAGTGCTCCAACTTCACAAGGATTTTTTTTTGTCATTTATAGGTTTTTTTTAATTACCTGCAGCTTTCAGCATCTCTGAGTCTAAATTTAGTAGAAAGAAATAATTTGTTCACATGTAGTCGCGCTGTGTGCAGCTTCCATTGTAGATCAAGAATACTTTTAGTTGTTGTGAACTGATAACAGTTGTCAGATGAGTCACTTTCACACAGATGAAAAGGACCTTTAGTGTTGAGTAACTGTGCATCCATCCGTGAGCCCGTATTGTCAGATTGAGTGTGAGCACCGCCGCCACAGAAGTACAAATTTCCTCAGAATTAAAGCAAAGAGAGAAATTATATGATTTTAGTGCCAGAAATTGAGGGCAAATCTTGGTTCATCCATCCAGGAACAGCTTCCCCTGTCTGCCCTCCCTCTCTTTCTTATTCCTCTGCTCCAAGCCAAAGAATCAATTTTCTGTAACTTGTGGTTGTGTTTTATTTTAATGATCCACAAATTTCTGTTCCTGCAGAGCAGATGAGAGGAATCGGCATTAAAGAGCCAGAGATGTCTTGTTTTTCGCTCGTGTAACGGGAAGGGAGAGGTGCTTAAAGCTCCTTTTGATGAATAATAGAGAATGTTTCATGGAGGTGGAGAGGAAAAGACTTCCAGCGTGGCTCCGCTGAGGGAAAAAAAAAAAAAAAGAAGAAGCCGAATTGGAGAAGCAGTGTAAATGAAAGAATTTGCAGAGTTTGTCTGCTTTGCTCTTGGGTGGTTTGGGGTGAAAGTCGAAGGAGAGGCAATAACATGAGAGCGGAAGATGGAGTTGTTAGAGAGGGTTTCAAAGAGCCCAAAGAGCCGGTTTCGTATTTCTCTAATCCGTATTTGAAAGGGTGCCATGCAGAGGTAATCTCAGGAGAAACAATTTGGATATGTCACTAATAATCACATGTCAGTCAAGGTTCAAATGTGTATGTATCACAGTGAGCACCACCTATTCCTTGAAGTTTTAGCCAAAATGATGATTGACTTGGTCCCATAATGTCTCACTGATCGGCAGTATTAATCAGAGTCAGTTCAGCTGTCATAATCTAAGATACTTCAGATAATTTCACCTGCTCTCAGTATGATTGAATACTGTATGCTTTTCATTAAGATTGAATAAATGAGAACGAACATCTTTAAAATTGTTAATATTAAAGGGATAGTTCGGTTGTTTTGAAGTGGGGTTGTATGAGGAGCTTATCCAGGTGTATTACTTACAGTTGATGACGGTCGGTTTGCCCCCAGCATCGAGAGACAGACAGGAGCACCGACACCGGAGCAAAGCATCACAGTGCTGTGGACGGGGCTACCTAAAAGAAAGGCTTACCTAAAAAATGTTTATATCCGTTTAAGTTTACGTTATATTGTACTGTTGTTGTCATCTGAGCTTTCTGGCTTTGGAGAGAGCATAGATAAGTTCCACTTTCAGTTCAGTTCCCCGTCGGAAAGGAGAAGGAAAGGGCTGTCGGACGGCATGATAAAGCGGTGAAAATATTCTAGATATAGCGTACACTTCACGATTTCTTTAGGTTGGCCCTTTTTTTAAGTGGCTAAAATACGTTTTGCTGCGGCCCCGTCCACAGCACTGTATTGCTTTGCTCCGGTGTCGGTGCTCCTGTCTGTTTCTCGATGCTGGGGGCACACCGACCGTCATCTACTATAAGTAATACACCTACTATGGACAAGTACCTCATAAAACCCCACTTCAAAACACCCAAACTATTCCTTTAATTCATTGAAAGACTGACGATCACAGTAACTGCCTCAATGTGCCAAAAGCTAACAGGTGACTTGTGTTACCTTCTTTTACAATTTCCATCTATGGTGTCAAATCCAAAATGATTTTGCATATTACTTCTCAGATAGTGGTGTGATTATTAAACGTTCCTTATGCGAGAACAACAGAAGCCTAATTTACTGATACGGCAAATATATAGGTTCATTTTTTTTATTTTTAAAGTCTCAGTAATTTCCTTAAACAGCTGGACACTGTAGTCCTTAGCAAACATTACTGAAACAGGAGGAAATTTGGCTTTATTTGGTGCTCAACTGAGGCTAATATTTGGGGCAGCAAACTAAACTAGTGTGTGTCTTCATGGTAATGAAAGAGCAGCAGCCAGTGTCACTGAGGTGACACAGATGAAGGAGTCATGTAATCCACAGCACTCACAGTTTGTGAATGTTCTTCATGGTGCCGGGGTCCCAAGGGCAGAAACAGTGAGTGGTAAATTAAACAGCTGCTCTGTCTACACTACATGTTGTAATGGGAGGTATTTAGAGAGTCACTCATTTCATTATGAACTATGAAATGGGATTACACCGCTTCCTGTTTGCATGCATCCACCGCTGCAACAGGGGTTACAAAGAAGGTGTGTGCTGACACTGTTGAGGGGAGCTTCTATACTGATGCCATTGACATCCACATGTAAAGATAAACCTCAGTAATCTCACCAGTCAACATCATTTCTAACGGCGCTCAAAAGGCATTCATGAGTGTGGAAAATATTACAGTTCCCCCCAATTCTAAATCCCTTTAAAGGTCCCGTATCGTGCTCATTTTCAGGTTCATACTTGTATTTTGCGTTTCTATTAGAACACATTTACATGCATGTATTGTTCAAAAAACTCTTTATTTTCTTCATTCTGTCTGCCTGAATATACCTGTATTTACCCTCTGTCTGAAACGCTCCGTTTTAGTGCATTCAAATGGAATTGCAACGGAATTGCGTTGCTAGGCAACAGTTTGGATCCATGTTTACATCCTGTCAGCTGATGTTATTTACATACACTGCAACAGGAAATAAACTGGGACACATTTAGAATGTTTACGTTTAAAACCGTGTAATGGTCTAAATATTGTATATTTGTGACATCACAAATGGACAGAAATCCTAATGGCTTGTTTCAAACGCACAATTTCTGAATACGGGCTGTTTGTATTTCTCCGTATACTGAGCGTTTTGATAGTTTAACAGTATTTATAACGCATTTAAACCTGCTGTATAATATAAAAGACATGAAAATCTCACTTTTTTACAATATGGTACCTTTAATAAAGCGTTTTCTGCACTGGAAGTCATTCTGGGTAATACTCACACAGAACGTCTATTGCAAAGGTTTCAATTCAATTTATTAATTTTTTTATATATAGCGTCAAATCACAACAGATGCGTACTCTAAAATTATAATTTAAAATTTCAGCTTGAATTATTTTATATAGGTTATCCTCCTAACTCAGATTTACACACACTACACTCTGAAACCCAAAAGAAACAGAACCCGGCTCTCCCGGCTCAAGTTAATCAAAAAGTCCATCCCTTTCACATTGTGTGATCAAAGTTGGCCCTCGTCTTTCACGAGCACTTTTCAGGTCCCCTGACCCTGCCCCGTGGTTGCTCTTCAGGGGGAAAAACACTTAACAAACACAGGATCTCTTTTAAAAAGCCCCGCCACATTGTCACATTGTCATGTTGATGGCCCAGGGGTCCTGGCATAAAGAGCCATTGAGGAAGGAGACCTGAAAGCAAGCTCACCCCCCCATCCCCTCCACTATACCCTGAATGAGAACAGTTCTTTCACCTCGGGGCTGGGTATGGGAGAGGTGAGGAGCAGAGGGAGACAAAGGGGGAGGATGGTGAAGGTGGAGACTTAGGAGAGTGAAGAGATTGAGGATGTAGGAGGGTCAGTGGAGCGAAGCGCTGCAGCGCTGACCATCGATAGCTGGGAAACATACACCATGTCCTCTCTGCACCAATCGTTAGAGTCTCCCTCAGTTAGGGCTGAGCACTCTCACTTAAAGATTTTTAATACTGCAGACTTATAATGTGAATCACTGTATAGAACATTTTCTCATTATTTCAATAGACGGTGAGTTAATGCAGCACGAGTCTCTAATTATTTATTTACTGTCTGGAGTTAATTATTAACACACATTACAGCGGTTGCAGAGGCTGTTTCCACATTACCATTGTCACTTTACCTTTATTTACCTTTATATTAGGATTGTCAATTGATTAAAATACTTAATCACATGATTGTCCATAGTTAATTGCGATTAAACGCAAATTAATCACACAGTTTTTTAATCTGTTCAAAATGTACCTTAAAGGGAGAAGTATTTAATACTCGTATCAACATGGGAGATGACAAATATGCTGCTTTATGCAAATGTATGTAATTAATTATTTTTGGAAATCAATTACCAACAAAACAATGACAGATATTGTCCAGAAACCCTCACAGGTACTGCATTTAGCATAAAATAATATGCTCAAATCATGACATGGCAAACTCAAACCCAACAGGCAACAACAGCTGTCAGTGTGTCAGTGTGCTGACTTGACTATGACTTGCCCCAAACTGCATGTGATTATCATAAAGTGGGCATGTCTGTAAAGGGGAGACTCGTGGGTACCCATAGAACCCATTTTCATTCACATATCTGGAGGTCAAAGGTCAAGATACCCCTTTGAAAATCGCCATACCAGTTTTTCCTCGCCAAACTTTAGTGTAGGTTTGCAGCGTTATTTAACCTCCTTTGCTAGCTAGTATGTCATGGACTGTATTACAAACTGTAATATATATATACTGTATATATTTACTGTATAAATATATTACTTCTCTATACATACTACATTCCTGTTTACACCTCGGTGTATATATATATTAATTCTCATCATGCATATACCTACTACATCCTGTTTACATTCTGTTTTGCCATCTGAAAAACTATCTTCAACAAAATTACAAATTTACATTTAAATTTCTATTTTATATTTACATGTTCATATTTAAGCTCTATAGTTTAACTGCACTATTTTAAGTCTTAGATTATCACTTTTATTTTTCTTTTATATGTGTTTTTCCCTTTTATATATACATATTTTATGAGCATTGTTGAAGGAACCTGAGACCGAAGATTTTCCTTGCCAATGACTGCTTTGCTGGATTTGACAAATGACAAATAAAAAAACTTTGAACTTCATACATGGTGGAAGTTAAGAGCTTATCAAGAGCCCTGCATGTATCCGTGTGTGTGTGTGTGTGTACTGTTTATCACAGGAGTTATTTAAGGGGGTAAATGTGTACTGCCTGCTATTAAAGGTATTCCTTTGTTCACTCGGTTCTTAGTAGCCGCAACCCAAACCAGGACACAAGTTGGGCCGGGTCCAAATGGTATTCAGTCTGATCGGGTCGGGCATGGTTTAGCCATCGGTCTCAATATGTCTACTACCTGAGTGAATTTAAGATCCCTGATCCTGCTGTACATCATCATCATCATCATCATCATCACAGGAGAAAACTGAGCTTTCTGTAGCAAGATGAAGAGTGTGAACTCACAGAAGTCTAGGAAAAATGACATCACTTTTTGACTGCAGCTGCTTGTTCGCATCATCTTGCCATCAGGGTTTGTGTTCTCTGTGTTTGAGTCTGCATGGGTTGACTGGTATTTGGGATTAGGTCTAACGATCCCCAGTTCTGTTTAGACCTGAGGCCTATACTACGAAGCGAGTTCAACATACCCAGGGTATCTTCTCGTTATCTGGCTCCACTAACCCTAACAACCGAGATCACACTAAGCGGTCCTTCGAAGGTGGTTATCAACTCGGTAAATCAACCCAGGGTTTCTCTATCTGGCTGGGAGCGCGTTCACATGAAAGGTGAGGTGTCTGCAGCATCTGCCCAATCACAGACATGGACAAGTCCACAGACTTGCAGACAGACAGGCAGAGCGGCACATTTTACAAAGGAAGAGTAAACTATATTAGACAAATACGAAGAAGTTAAACACATAATCCAGGCTAAAAGTAACACAGTAAAAAAATAAATATAAAAGCATAATTTAATGCGGTAAACACCCACAGCATAAATCCAGCTGTCCTTCCTGCATTTGTCAGTTTAAACTGTGTTGCTTTAAGCCTGGATTATGACTGTAACTTCTTCATATGTGTGTAATATTGTTATATGATCCCCGCACCAAGCTCTGATTGGTCAGTAGTCTGTGCTTTTATACGAGTTGATCTCTTATCTGGAACATAACCTGCTCCGGAGCAGGTTAGCTGTTCAGCATTAGTTACCATGGAGATCTACCCCGGTAAGAAGTGATCCACCTTTGTAGGACGGAAAACCCTGAAGGGTTAACCCTGAAGTTACCTCGCTAACCCTAAATCCTGCTTCGTAGTACAGGCCTCAGGTCGGATCAGGTCACTTATTGTGAAAACAAATGTATGCATGTTAGGTTTGGGTGGGTTTTCCACGGGTCCATTTTTGATCGGGTCCAAACCTGATGATGATAAAATAGCTGCACTAGTTACATTGTTGCTCTCAGGGCACATCACATGTAGTGTGGTGATTCAAATACATTTTATATTGAGACAAATGATACAGCCACAGCATTATCACGGTGCATATTCCTACCAGTGTGCCATCCACCATCCAAGTATCCAAGTCTTTCATAATGTTTAAAAGTAGGTGTGTTTCTCCTTCTTTTCTTTTGGGCATGCAGCTCTACAAACTGGCAGCTAATTGGGTTGTTTCCAACACACAGAGCTGGACGTAAACAGGAAAGAGGCTGTGTTCCACAAACTGCAGTAAAAACCCAACAGAGACGCATTTTCTGAATGTGCTGTAGACATGTCCAAAGAATGCTCCTAAAACATGAATAATATCAGCATATCCCACATTGGAAAATGCTCCATTCAGAATAAGGCCTAACTCAGAATATCCAAACAGAATAAGCTGTTTACATGACCCGGATCATATTCTGAATAATGGTGGAATATTAGTGCGTATATAAACGTTGTCAACGAGAGAGGAATTTTACAACCATAAATAGTGAAATAGTCAAAAGTAAAGTGTGATGTTTGAAAGAGACAAGCACAGGGTCTATCTCCTTCTTCTGCTGTCTGATTTGTTCTGCCACTTTCCTTTATCGTCACACACTATCTGCTACCGTGTGACCCCGAACAGCCTTCATTGAACCGCTGACCAGATGTCCGTCCTCTGACTGACCATTACTCAAGAACGGCCATCCCGACGATTCGCTCAATTCAAAATCACTAACCCTTAAAAGAGCTCCCCATTCACTACGACCGCCATATGCCTGATGTCTTCCTCCTGACGATTTGTTTGTGTCAAGGCCGGTGAAGAGCCCGAATCCGCCTCACATGTGACAGCCATGTCCCCTTCCCCCTGAAGAAGAGATGTAATTAAGTGTTAGAGGAGCTTCAGAGATGACCTCTGGGACAAAAGACTCTGAGGGAACTTGGCTGTCACCACCAGGTGTATACGTGACAAGCTGTGGTCGGGATCATCTTTCTCGGAGAGGGCTGGACGAGGATAGAGAGAGAGGAGGACAGGTGATTCTGACAGGCCAAACGGAGAGGTCAAGGGTCAGGTTTGAAGTATTGGCCGGCGGGGGAAGCCGATCTGGTTAAGCTCTTGTCTCTATCTTCATCTGAGACGAGCGGTCTGCTTCTCTTCTCGTCTTGGCGCATGCTCCTCGGAGGTCCCTCCCTTCCCTGCCATTCACAACTCAAAATGAGCAAAGTTTAGGTATCAGAGCAATTATCAGCTGAAATTAAAAACTGTGAGGGTCGCTCCGTGTTTGCTCAACTGAAAAAGAGGCATGAAAGAAAGGGCAGCGGATTGACGGGAACATGATCTGGACTGTGTGCCGGTGCACCACCTTCACTGTGGAGGCTGGAGTTTTATGTCAAAACATGGGGGAATAAAGAATTAGACTCAAAAGACTCTCCAGGCCTCCTGAGTGTGTCTTTGGCATATCCTTTGGTCCGAGGGGAATGAGATTTAGCCCCGCGACTCTTTCATCTCCCTCCTCTCTTTCTTCTCGCGCCCGCTTCTCTCCGCGGAGAAAGCACGGCAGCGTGTGCGTGTGAGCGAGTGTGTGTGATTCACAGCATGGGAAAAAAAGAGGCACTCCTGAGAAACTACAAACAGGAAGAGAGACACATCCATCACAAGCACACATACCCCCCTCCTCCTGCCACCAAACACACACACACAGCTCACAATTCACTCTCCTTCGCTTGCCACTGTTCCCCACTGTAACAATGGCTGTTTCCTGGCGACAGGGGTCACGGTGACGTCGTGAGCGGCGAGCCTGCCGGTGTGTGAGAGCTCAAGAAGCGGCGAATAGGAAGGAGCCGAGGTCTTACTCAACATCCAACCGTCACTCATAGGACTTTTCTTGAGAAGTCTGCACAACAGTCACTCAGCACTCGTCGTCTTCGCATCACGCAAACATTCCGCAAGCGAAGGTGCAGCTCACTGGTTTGCTGCCTCTGAATACAGCATGACTCAGTTTAATCAGCACAGTATAAACACAAAGCAGTGATTTCTATCTATTGACGGGCCGGAACAGCTTTGGCCTCTCAGACATGGACTCACTGGCTGCTGTTCACGAATCACTTCATCTTGACTGGTACGGGGAGTACATTCACTCTCATGTTAGAGGAGGGGGTTGATTATTCATACCCAGATGAAAGCACCAAACACTGAAGGCTTATAGTTTGATATCTTTCTGATCTACAGCGAGTAGATCAGAGTGAACGAGGTGTTGCGCTCCTCAGACTTTGTCAGGTTGGTGCCTCCCTTTGTCAGGCTATAGCTCTCGTCTACATCAGCTTTAAGTGAAAAGAAGCTGCTCTGTCATTCTCGCAAAGCACTGACAGCCGCGATGGTTTTAGCATGAATAGATGAGTTTGCCACCTCGCGTCGATCCACCCACACACCCCACCCCTACTCCCTCTGCTCTTTAAAGACGGGATTCTAGAGGGGTTTGCATGAGTTCAGGGCAGATGTGTTTGTGTGTCACCTCTCAGCACCGTGGGAAAGGTGTTATCTGGAGCACAGAAGCTAGGCCGTGAAGAAACACAGCCCCCACATTCACTTCAAGGAGCCCAGGCAAAGGGCCTAACTCTCACTGAGGATAGGCGACACACGTCTCCCTCCCTTTAGAACCGGCTTACCTTTGTCTCCTCTGCTTTTATTGTTTCAGGTTGGTTGGTTGGTCTCTCTACAGTGTACCTCACTGTCCAGCTGAGGGAGGAGGTGATAACAATATATTGGCACATTCATCTGTGTCGCCTTCACTTACTGTGTGCTATGTACGCAACAGGCTTAATGAGCAGCAGCAAGCGGTGCAGCGAGGGATTTGTGGACTTTCTTTCCCCTAAATTTTGCCTCTTAGACTATATGTCTGTGTTTGAAATCGCATACTAACGTATAACTGCATACTAGTAAGTATCTACTGCCTACTAAAAATGTCACACGGTTCACACGGAAGTATGCTCAAGCGACGGGCGGGCTGGTGTCAAGGCACCCTCATGGCTCCGTCACATCTCTGAAAAAACGTCGCAGCAGCGTTATCAGGAAAGACTGAGCACATATCGGGAATATAAATGGTTACTTTCTAACCTGAAAACATTATTAAAACGTAATAAAGTGACATATTAACAGCTTTTAGCCAGGCTCTTTAGCCAAATCTCACAAGACTGAAGGCTCGTCACAATGCATTGTGGGGCGGAGTATGTGCGGTAAGCTCACATCTCAAACTCAGACATTCTTGCTAATGTAGTATACACATACTTCTTACAAACACAAAATCCACAAACTATGCCTCTTGAACGCACTCCATACTTAGTATGAATAGAATGTTAGTATGTGATTTGGTCCTACCTTAGTGGAGGTGGCTCGGGTCACATGCAGCATGAGAAGAAGACTGGAGACACAACTCAGAGCTGGAATAATAGGGGTGACTGTTTTGACGCGCTGCTCGACGGCGGTGTGTTTTGGCCTTAACACATCCTTTTTTTGTTTAACCTTTTGGGCGTTTCAATATGAATACCAGTGTGGATGCAAATTGTTTTCACATATAAACTATATTTTCAGATGTAGCTGACTTAGTGTGGATTTGGCCTCAGTCACAGCTGTGCAACTCCCAGGGTGACAATATAAAGGGTGTGTGTGTGTGTGTGTGTGTGTGTGTGTGTGTGGAAATGGAGCAAAAGGACTGAGGGTGTGACACAGATCCATGGCTGTTAGGCTGATGGTGTTAGCTTTCATTAGTGCTCTCCTGATGGAAGGCACGGAGGACAGGGATAGGCTCATTTCACAGTGCGTTTGTCAGGCTTGGTTGTTGATGAGACTGCTGGGATGGTGATCAGCTGACTGAGACTCTTACCAGGGCGCCACACATGCTGCTAGCAGAAGTCAGGGATTTCCTGTCCCCATCTCCATCACGCCTGCAGAATACTGGGACAAAGTTAGTATAATAAAGGTGTGTTTATTGGTGGCCACTCAGTGGATTGAGTGGGAGAAAGAGATCTCTGACTGACCCCTCCAGCCTAGCAAAATCAGGTATTTTACTCATTCAGTTTCTCCACCTTTTCTTTGCTTCCTTAACAAGCAAATCAGGACAAGCTGACATCACAAGTAAAACAAAAATCAAAACTTTGCAGTGGAAGCTGCTCAGCCTTTTATCAGACATTTCCATAATCTTAACCTATAATGACAACGTCTAACTTTTTACCACCCGCTACGCCTTCGGGACATTAGCACCACATAGACCATCCATAGTGCTATCAAAGGAACATATGTGTTGACAGAATAAACAAGCAAAAGTGAGCATGGTTCACATACCACCGCTCACTGCTTGAACCCTACTAAAGTAGGGGCAAAGGTTTTGCCCTTTTGGAACTAATGGAACGAGTTCTACTCCGGAAACGAAATTGAAGTCGAAAAAAAATCACAGTTTTTGGCCCAAATTTCAAAAATCTTGGGCACCCTGGATTTTAACCCCCAAAAGGCACAACTAAACCACACTGTCAACCATCATACCAAATGTGAAGTTCCTAAGTTAAATAGTTTCCAAGTTCTGCTCCGGAAACAAAAGTGTGACACACAAATGGACGGACGGACACACGGAGTGCTATATACCCCAACTACGTTGTCGCAGGGGTATAACAAGCATCTTTTCTGTCACTGCGGTCATTTCTGAAAACAACACTGTGTTGTAAAAAGAGTCCAGGTGCAGTGTTCGACAGAGTAAATCAAAATATACAGTAGTGAGTCTGTGATTCTGCTTGCTTCAAAGCAGTCCTACAGTCCAACTATATCATAAATCCATGACATGTCCAGACATTTGTGGTCCCCAGATGAATCCTAAAAACATTTTAGTTCCACTATCAGGTCAAAGTTCCAATGTGTCCAATAATTTGGTTTATGACCAAACAGGCTACCTGCGGAACTAATGACATTCCCATCAGCCTCAGCTGTACTTACAGCTGAGGCTAACGGATGTTAGTGCGCTAACATGCTGAACTAAGATGGTGTACAGGGTAAACATCATACCTGCTTAACAGCAGAATGTTAGCATTCTCATTGTGAGCATGTTAGCATGCTGGTATTAGCATTTAACTGAAAACGCCACTGTGCCTAAAGGCCGGGTTGTACTAGAAAATAACTAGTTTGTAGGATGTGTTGTCTGACCACAGAAGTAATCAAAAGTTTTTATAGCTAGATGTTCTGAACGGCCACACTGGAAGGCAGACTGAAAGGCTGAGGAGACAGAGATACATATGAGGATGACGGGACAGTCTTCATCTTCGTTTTCAGACATTCATCGTGTTGCACTCGGTTGTTCACACACAAGTGCCAGAAACAGTTGTGTAACAAAAACCAATAAAGAGAGCTAGAGACAGTATAGTTCAAACCTATTAAAGCTCTCATCGAGATCAACCTGAATCAGTGAATCCCTTCTCACCGCTGCACAGCTGGCCAATCACAGAGTGGAGTGAGTGTGTATGTCAGATTGTGTGTTTCGTAAAGTTAAAGAAACTGTGGGACACCGCTGCCCCCCCAAATCCGATGTTGGAAAAGTGTGGTTGGAGGTGGTATCCCAAGCTGTTCGACATTCGACCAGCACTGACAGCTTAAAGGAATACTTCACCCTTAAAATTCATTCATCAACAAGTACTCACCCTGTGTTACCGGGTCCAGGTTTAATAGCAAAACTATGTCAAAGCGTCCGTTTACAAACTCTCACACATCTCATGCAATCATCAAGGATGTATTCCGCTTTTGGACGTTTTTGGATTCTTCGTTCGCCGTGGAGGCTCGCGAGAATTCATGGTAAAACGCGGTGAGTAATTGATAATACAAATGGTAATTTGGTGGGGGAAGTATTCATTTAAGTACAACCTCACAGCGCTGTATGAGGAGTCTTTCTGGTTCTGCAGGTCGGCTTTGCAAATAGTTGAACTGAATTCTCTAATGTCAAGCTTCAGTTTAATTACTCATTGAGCCACTTATTGATTAAAGTAAATGATTAAATCTATAAGCTCACTGATGAACGCTAAGGGGTTCACAATGCTATTGGTTGCCCGCTGTTGTAAATGTTAGAGTTTAAAATATCACAGCATTTCCCATGATGCCAGTTCCCTCTCATTGTTGTACCAGTATTGTGGATTTTCAAAATTACACACAAAAACACCAGCTGGAATTCTATTCGTCTACATCAACCGCAACTCTCTAGAATTATTTGTTTTACCTCTTCCTGTGCTAACAGGATTGCAAGACCAGCGTGTGCTTGTTGCCAATTTAAATATATAACATCATCATTCCATCAACCCATAAAGACTCCCATCAGGGGTTAAATGTATTTATAAAGATCCTCTAGCTCTCCCCCGGCCTCTCCTCTCTCCCCCACCTCGCCCTCCCACCGTATCCATCGGGGCCCTTCCAGTTTGGTGACTGATGTCCTGATTAAACAGAGAGGGTGATTGATCCATCATATCCATCACTCTGCCTGTCAGTGGCACAGTATGGTGTCATCCCTTTACTCTTTTGTGCAGAATTCCAACCTTTGTGCCGCACACGTGTGTGTGCATACATGTGTGCTCCCCTTCCTCCACTCTCTATCCCCATGTGAGAGTGTGACAAATGTAATTTGGTCATCATCGTCAGTGGTAATGTAATTTCTTCTGCATATGTGTTTAAAGTGTTTGGGGACACCATATGTTCATTGTGCGGGTGCGAGTGAAGTTGAGGGGGTTGTGAGATTTTGTGTTGACGTGTCAAACAGAGTCTAAGATGTCACCCGGTTTAAATGGACTCTCCCTCTCTCCGTGTTTCCCCCCTCATCCATCTCACTGACACTGGCAGAAACAGTAGCCTCCCCGAGCGCTCCTACAGGGCCCTCGGCTAACAGCAGGAGGCCCTGCCTGCTATGTATGGAGGCCTTGTGTGCTGGAGGAAGCCTGTTCACAGTCGGGTTAACCTGTTGAGGACGCCCCACCATCACTGGTTGACCTCTATGTAGTCCTGAATCGAGCCGCCGGGTCCCGAACCCATTTGTCTACTGGATATTTTGACACCAATCCGTGGCCCTTCACCTTTACTCAGAGCTGTAAATGATATTAAGGCAAATTATCTGACTAATCCATCCTGTGTGCTGTTAAAGTTTTTAAATTACCCTGCCACTTTGTGTTAGTAATGTCCACGCGTCACAATGTGCATACTATGTAACTATAAGTTCAGTTTATCAAATACAACTCCATTTATTTTACTTAAAGGGGACATATCATGCTCATCCTCAAATTCATACTTGTATTTGGGGTTTCTACTTGAACATATTTACATGCTTTAATGTTCAAACAACACATTATTTTCCTCATACTGTCTGTCTGAATATACATGTTTTCACCCTCTATCAGAAATGCTCCGTTTTTAGCATTTCAACGGAATTGCGTTGCTAGGAAACAGCTTGGGTCCATGTTTACATCCTGTCAGCTGATGCCATTCACTTACACTGCCACAGGAAATAAACTGGGACACATTTAGAATGTTTATGTTTAAAACTGTGAAATTGTCTAAATATTGTATATTTGTGACATCACAAATGGACAGAAATCCTGACGGCTTGTTTCAAATCCACAGTTTCTGAATACGGGCTGTGTGTATTTATCTATGGATTGAGCATTTGGATACTTTTTTTATATATCACTTAAACCTTCTTTATAATATAAAAGACATGAAAATCTCACTTTTTACAATATGGGACCTTTAAAATAAAAATGGCATATGTTTAGGAGTTACTTTATTGTGTAGATGTACTGTACAAAGACACCAATAATAATGATAATAATATAAAATAATAATATTATATTATTATATAATAATAATCTTTCATAGTGACACAAGTGAAAAACAAGGTGTTAGTGGAAAGTAAGTCTGTTCAGGCTTAAGGGCAGGATATACTCCAAAACAGACATGGACACCGTTCTGTTGATGGTATTTTGGGTGTCTGCATACACAGACATGTTCACACATGTTTATCGGCGTGTCATAAATTTTGGGCTGCGTGGGCGGTCCACACGGACCCTTGTTGTCATGGACAGATGACGACATTTACTCCATGATGAGACCCTCATGGCCACGCAGACGCAGAAAGTATCATTTGTGCTTCACCGAGAAAGTTTCCAAAGCACACTGCGCTATTAACTGCTTGCCAATATCAGATGATGAACGCTCACATATTAATCATGTACTTAGTTGTGTCAGCCTGTCATTGTTGTCCATCATTGATCGTTTCTTTTGTTCATTTTAAAGTGATTGAACAGACCCATTGGGTAGCCTATAATTAGTGTCACAATCATAAATGTGTAACTTCCTTTTGTGTGTTTGTGTCTCAGTGCATACAATGCAAGAAATACATGATTTAAATTTCCTCCACAGTTTCCTTTACATCTAAACAAAATCTAAAAGGCAAACTAAGATGTGTTTAGTGGGCGACACCCACTCAGTGGAGGATATAGAATAAAGAGAAGCAGGAAAGAACATAAAATAAGAAGCGGGAGCAAACTTGGGTCAAAAACCGTTTGCTGTGTTCGCATCATTCTGGGTGTTTGTTTTAACCTGCCTGGTGTGCCAGATGGGTGGTGCTTCTGAGAGAAGAAGACAATGCAAGTGCCAAGCATTGAGACAATGACAGGAAAGCAATTGAAAATCATTTTGGCAGTTTTGTGACCACACAGGAATCGTCCTAATAGCGTATTCCCCGCTCATCTGGTACTCCCAGCAGGTTCAAAAAAATGCGAAGACTAATTTGATAAAAAGGTATGTGACCCTGGTGTGTTTGGGAAACATGGGTGGAGGGAAAGACTCGGTAATGAGTTCCATGAGAGTGCAGAGTGAGGTGCAGGAGGACAGGGACAAATGGGAAAAAAAGGAGCTTTTGCAAGCTTTGAGAACTGTCAGCGCTCTGCAAGCTGAGTTAAAGGAGGCAAATTCACTCTAGACTTTAACAAGGTGTGTTGTCTTTATGTATGTGTGATGATCAAATCAAAGTGCACGATGAAGATGGAGCTCAAAGTCTTCTCGGACAGATCTCAGTTTGATCTTAATTATCACATCAGCAGCATGTAGCTGAAGCATTTTCAAAGTCCCTCCCTGCAGCAGAAGAGAGATCAGCAGGGTTGATACCAGCAGACCCAGAGGGCTGCTAACTCTGGGACATGAAAGACAAGCTATTCTTTTATCCAGACAATAGAGGTGGATGGGCCCCCGCCCTAATTCACATTCAATATGGAGCTTTAGCTTGCTCCTGCAAGAGGTGGCTTCTTTTATCAAACTCTCTGGTGAAACACTCGCTCCCTCTCCAGGGCGCAACTAAACTTAGCTGACCTTTGACTCCGAGTGTAAAACCTTCTGAACCCCCCCGGTCATCTATGTGGCCCATCCTGGTCTTGTTAAGACTGTTAATTGGAAGAGGAAAGGAAAAGTGAAGATCTGTAAAAAAACAACACTCTGGAGAATCGTTAGCCAAAGATGTTGATGTTGGGGAAAGTAAGTTCATTCTCGTATTTGCAAAACTTCAAAGTTGTCCATGTGCACTGTCATATAAATGTCTTAAAGGACAGATGCACTGGAAAAGTCGCTCTGAGGGCAGAAGAGAAATGTCCTGCACGCTGTCTGACAACCGCAACATTTTACTATTTACTGTTTGATCCAACAAGGATCTCCCTCAGGTCAACACACTCTTTTCCCTTTTGCAAAACTGGCCTTTAGAAGATTTCAATCAAGTCAATTTTTTTGCTAACTGGAACAATATGGACGTTTTTATTGGACTTTATTAGTTGTAATCCACAGAAGACAATCCACAAATGTGTACCATGATTTCAAATATTTATCCACAAACGTGTATTTTTGTATTTGTGTTGTGTAAAGACACAAAAATAAAGGGCGATTTGCTAATACGCATAACTTACTCTGTAAATACGTATTTTAAGGTTTACATGTAAAGTGATATATACGCATTTGTGTATCTATTTCTACACCTTGAATGATATTTGTGCATTTGCAGATCATTTCCTGTGGATTTATGGACCACATGACATTTGTAACTTTCCTCCTGTTTGTATACGGAATTTTGTCCGATTCGTACCTCTAACCTATAACATTTTTATGTGGAATTAAAATACGTATTTACAGAGTAAGTTATAAGTATTTGCAAATTGCCCTGCATTTTGGTGGATGTGACTTTACACAACACAAATACAAAAATACATGTTTGTGGATAGTGAAATATTTGGAAATCATGGTACACATTAGTGGAATGTCTTCTGTGGATTACAACTAATAAAGTCCAATAAAAACTTCCATAGAACAACAATGTGTTTCTATCTACCTGTTTGTATAAGCATATTCTATTTCCGCATGTGTTGCAAGTGTTTTGAATTGATCACTTGAACTTATGCCTCCACTGAAGCTTCCACTACACCGAAGAGACAAAAAATATCAGCCATATTTCCACCATGTTTTCCACATGTTTTTGTCCACGTTTGAGGTTTGACTGGAGCTCTTTTGACGTCATCATTGTGTCCTCTTCTTCTGCAGTGGTATAATGATACCGACTTTTATTAATCGTACTAGGTCAGGCTCAAGTAGCATTAAAAGAGCGCTGCAATTAATTGATCACTTAATTGTCTCACAGTGCTTGTGCTCATTTTATAAAATAGGCAGCAGAATTCGAGTGATGTAATTATTTAGAAAACACTTTCCGTCCTTGATATTCCAACTCCGCGGTAACACCGCTCCCTCTGTACCGGTTGTGTCATGTCTGAATGAAACTATTCAGGAACTCCAGACAAGAGACGATGCAAAAAGCAATGTTATAGGTAATCCATGTGTGGAAGGAGCTTGAGACACCTTTTAAACTAGAGTGTTGTCCAGGTTCAGTAAAGGCTGAAACATTGAAACCATTGCTGTCAGGTTTTCAGACTGTGTCTTTGACACATTCCAAACTCCCCCAGAAGAGAACTCCGGGCCCTAGAGACTGGAATCCACTGACTCATCAGTTCTTGTGTCTCAGACCTCACATCACACTTCCATTTCTCACACACTTGCACTGAGGTCGCCTGCCTTCCCTGACATATTTGGATCCCCCCCCCCCCCCAAGGATGAGGTCCCCGATCCCAGAGCTGGTGCTGGAATTTGATTAGTCAGTATTACCCAGTAGACCTCACAACACACTCTTTTCCCAGCACATACACATACAGAAACCATCCCCCCTCCCTCTTGCCTTAGATGGGGCCGCTGTGACTGACAGCTGTATTGAGCTGGATGAGTGGCGTGGCACCGGCTCTTTAGATGTCCAAGTCTTATTTAGGCACGCCCAGTGGCCTTATGACACCCAGTGAAATGACTATGACACCTCCTGGGTGACACCGAGTGCTTAGTGCTGTCACCCCACCACATACAAGCACTCAAACACACACACACACACACACACACACACACACACACACACACACACACACACACACACACACACATGAATGATCCCCAGACCTCCAGCTAAACTCTACATACTCACTGGTGTATAAGTCAATCTTCTCCTGCATGCTGTGCACTTGTGCCGTGCTGCAATTATCCTTCCTCCACAAAGACATAATGCTGAAAAATGCCAATTGCCTCCAAAACAAATATGCCCATTTATCACTTTAAGACGTAATCAAATAGAACCACATGCCTTTTGATCAAAAATGCATATTTGGCCACTTGTCGTTGTGTACTCTTGGCAAATGCAAACTCAAAGTTATCTAATTAGCGAGCCAAGTCTCTAGGCACGTTGAATGGCAGGCAGCGCTACTGTAAATACACTTCCACCATCTGGAGCGTTTGCGTCTCCCTCTCTCTTTCTCTGTGACCTGAGATAGCCTCTTGCTAGGTGGTAACAGCATGCCAGGCGTCGGACAGCTGTCTCCGTCTCTCATTTCCCTCCTGCCTCACGCCTGATAATCAGCAAGTCATCAAGAAGAAGTTCTTTAATTTCCGAAAGTGAAGAAACCTGCTCTTGCTGTTGACTTCTAAGCAAATGATTTCTACTCTTCCTCCCATAGTCTTCCTCTGTTTTGAACAGCGGGCCGCTCAAAGTTGTAGCCACTACAACTATCTACTGTAAGACGACCCGCACATATTCATGTTGTGTACTCCAGTATGTGGCCTTCTGCTGACCCTGTAGCCGCTGTCATGTCCCAGGTTAGCTGCTCAGCCTCTGGGGAATGTCCACCGTCCAGCAACTCCCACAGCCTGCAGCAGATAAAGGCCTTATCTGCCCCAGCCGGCACATTCCACAGGTGTTAAACTAGGAGTTAACAAGCACTCTTTCATTAACACTCTGACAGGATTGGCTGATAATAATGTCTGTTATAAACCTGCTTGTGACGGCCAGGCCTCGTGCAGTGAATCAGTCTCTGCCCCACAAAGGGAAAAAGGAAATTTCTTCAACTTGGACTGGAACATCAGATTTCTCCTGTGTCAATGTATTCAGTTGGTTTCAGTTCAACATATTTTCGCAGATCACAGGAGTTTTCTCACTGCCTTTAGTCAGGTTGTACTGTGGGAGCCCTTAAATAGAATATTACTTCATGACATGAAAAAATGTCGAGCTGTACTTATTGGTTGAGGTAAAATAATCCCTCCAAAACCTAGATTCTTGACATCATGCTGCATTCACACCATGTAAGCAGTGTGGGAAGGACAGGGAAATGTCCCCTTGTTAAGACTGACTGACACCAGTGTAGCCTAAATTAGCAAAAAGCCAATTGTCACCCATTTTATTAAAGCTAATTAGCAAAAAGCTACAGGCCACACTGGTTTAAACCACATATAAACTAGAATGGCACTCGGAGAGCGCAGACTTCCGCCAAGGTGGCCGAGTACGATTGCCCCCCGCCCTCTCCCCTCTCTCCGTTCAGCTTGCGTCATCATCCACGTGTATTTTTGTTTATGATGAGATCAGCTGTACGTAGCTGAGCATCGTAAAACACTTCATTACTTCGTTACTCTTTCCAACAATCGTCAAGTGTGCTTTGGTTGAACTCAACTGTAATTTCACCGAGTTTAATATAAAGAAATGCCGAATCTACAGTTGTAGCCCCCCCCCTCCCGACGCTCTCTCTCTGAAGGAAAGAGTCATGCGTCAGCAACGTGTCATCAGTTACACTGCTCATGTGTTATACTCAGAGGTCTTAATGTTCTGGCTGATCGGAATCCTTTAACAAATTCCTGATTCCGTGTTATGATCCGGATCGCCAACAAAATAATTAAAATCCATTGCTGACTATTGGACTAATCCTGCTAACGGACTAACCAACAAACCAACAACACCAACACCGGTGAAAACATAACCTCCTTCCTAGGCCATCAGCCTTGGCGGAGGTAACAAGTTGTAGGCCATCTTGCTACTTATTAATAATCTGCATTGATTAATATTTGTGTTACAGTAAATTTGGATTTTATTTTTTCCATGAATTTACAGCATAGGGGTTTGCAGTTATTTTGTTTTTGGACATTTTGTAGCTCTTTATGACAACTGGGAGACAAAGTAGTAATACATCCCCCATATCTTTCACTTACAGTAACAATTAGCAACTATTTGTAGTTATTGAATGCTTATATTTATGGTCTACATGATATGATATGTTGTAAATAATACAGCGTTAGCCCTTTTAAGCTCACAAATAACCAATAAAAGCTACAGCTGAAGTAAAGAAAAGCTAGCATTAAAGAATGTGACTCACATTTCTCCCCCTGGATGTTTATACCTGCTGTCACGTTCACACAGTCCAGTATTGGGAAATGCTAAAATGTGCCAAAGCCTCATTAGCAATGCAGTGGAGATGTCACACACTTTCAACATCACATTATTAGCATTATCCATCATTGGAATCATGCATTGTCGTCACACCCCACAACACTGAATCCCCTGCAATTGGGTAGTGCCATCTGGCCGTGGGATCATGCATATTCAGAGAGGAGCAGGACCTGACATAACACCCCACAGCCTTATTCACAGCCACCTCTCGCTGAACCATAACTTGTCGCCCGATATAGTTAGATCACCTTTTACTAATGACTGGGGAGGGAACCAGGTGGTGTGTGCAAGGAGGCTAGTGCTGTGTTTGTTTGTGTTTACGAGTGTGTGTTTTCTGTTTGTTTGAACCGCTTCGAGTAACTAATTGTGTCCAGTGGTGACTGGTGACCACCAGGGGGGTCGCTGGAGACCCCACACTCGTCACTACAGGGGATCACCTCGGTCACACCAACATCTGTTGCTGTCAATCACACACACACACACACTTGCAGAGAATGAATGAATGAATGTGTGAACTGTATCTCATCTGACTTTCACTCCTCCTCAGCTCTACTCCCAGTCCTCAGTGAAAGGATCTAATGCCTCATTTCCACTGCATGGTTCAACTTGACTCGACTCGACACAGCTCGCTTTTAGTACCAGGTCCTCTTCTTCATTTCGTTTTCCACTGTGGACAGGGTCAGTGTTTCTTTTGGTCATTTGATTTTCCTTTCACTAAAGGATATTAAAATACAAAAAATTTGTGGTTATTTGATTTTTATTTTAAAATACAAAAACTAAAATGGAAATACAAGGCATTTTTATTTATCAGGGTCAAAAAGGGATGAACTAAACTAAAAAAAAACGGATTGATTTTCATTTTCTATTTCTGAAAACAAAAAATAAAATCACTAGAAGACAGAAACGAAAGAACGGCTGTTTTTTCATATTCTGAGACAGGAAGTTGCGCAAGAGCGCGTATGAGGACGGTGTAGGCGGGATTCTCAGCTGATCGCTGATCGCCCTTATGAAAGATGAAGCTGCATTGAAGATGATCATTTTCGCTGAATCCTTTAAGGCAACCAAACAGAGGAACATCTGCACTTTGTCAATTGCACGGCGTAGTTTTGCCGGGCTGCCATTTTTTAAAAACTGGATCGAGAAAATAAAAAAATTGCGTCCGCTATAGACCATGGATGCAGAATAGCAACTTGATACCGGACCCCAAGGTGGCGCCTATTCAGTCTAATTAAAATTGCTCACCTGGTGCATACTCCAAAAAAGATCTAGCTTCCAGGTTTACTTGCGGCTCACTGAATATGCGCAGTAGTGTTTCTCCCACTGTCCCGCCCACGAGGTCCTGCTGAGCTCATAGACTTTACATTGTGGTGATGTCACCGATTTGTTAATCTCTATTCTGGGCTCGAGGAAAGTTTTACAAATAAAACCTCCAAGGATCAAAAATTCACAATAGAAAGAGTCATAATTGATCTTGTTTGCAGTTTGCAGGAATGGCGGTCTATGGGGAAAGTGCTTTTTGTACCAGGTATCAGATACTATTCACAACTTTTGCTAATGGAAAACCACAAAAAGAGCGAGTCGAGTCGAGTAGAGCAGAGCCGTGCCTTGCCATGCAGTGGAAATGCTGCATTAATATACCAGCTGACATGTTCTGCCACAACAGGAGGTGACTGTGATTTAGGCTGTGAGGTGTTATTGCAGATCCAGCACCTCGGTGAAAAACGCATAATCCCTCAACCTGCTGGCGCTGCCCGCTGGGCATGTTTTATACCTCCTCACCCAGCCCTCACACAGTGACAGTAACATCCGACAGTACTGCCAGTTCTACCCTTTCCAGGCATTACACTGTGTGTTTGTGTGAATGGAAACCGAGGGGGCGTCACACACAAACGTTTCTCATCAAACACAAACACTTTATTTCAACTGTAAGGGAAGTACCCCATTACAGATGTCAGACTCAGCCTCTTGTCTTGAATTGAAATGCTTTAAACTCTATTTCTGCATCACAGAGGGATCACATGGAGGAGAAAGTATAGCTGCCTTCACTGGACCAAAGCAAACAACATAATACTCCAATACGTTCTCATCCCAACTCGTCACATACTGCCGCTTTGTCACACCCCTTGGCGTCACTTTAGGTTTAGACAACAAAATCACTTTAGTTAGGTTTAGGAAAGAACTACATGGTTGGGCTTAAAACTACTACGTTTGTACAGTGAAAATGACACTGAACATTGTGGACATGAACGAAAATGCCCCCTGACCTGAGGGTTACGGTGAAAGACGACCCCAGATTCACTCTCGTTTTAGAACAAGCTTCGTCTGCTTGGCATTTCACCTCGCTATATTTGCAGGTTTTCTTTCGCTGCTGTATCCGCCTTTTTCTTAGCTTCCTCTTGGATGTGTATTTACGATCTGGCACCTGGTCGCTATGTTTTTATAGAGGCTGATGCCCAGAAACGTTCAGAGCAAGGCAAAAATAAGAAAATCAAGCCAGAGAGCAGGGTCTCTGTACACAAAAGTGGGTCATAAGTGCTGATATGAGTCTATACATTGTTTTTTGGGAAAGTCCTAGCATAGGACATGCAATGTAGGCTATTAGTCACTGCAGCTGTGCTTTGATAGAGGTTGGAGGATATCGTTCAATAAAAAATCAATCTTTGCATCAAGCTTTTGTCACTATTTGGTTATGGGATCAGTTTTAAATATTACAAGGGGGGGATGTCAAAAGACGAAGCAGCCTCAGTGAGCTGCAGGTGAAAGGCTCTTAAGGCCGGTCACACCAATTTAAAATAGCTAAATCAATTCTTTTCAGTGGAATTGCCACAAATAAGTACATTTGTGAGAGTCATTCGCGTTGAGGTCATCTTTGACATGTCAATTGAGGCTGCTAACCGATAGCAAGCTTTATTGACAGTGCTGACCTTTGAGGAAACGGGGTCTCTTTTAGCACCACCTATTTCACTACGAGGTGCTGGTGAACTCCATCATACCAGCAACATAATCTACAGCTTTCACCATGCCGTCCTGTACGATGGAAAAACATTGGGGCCGTGTAGGTAACGCCATAAGGTCTAGTCAGGGTTGCTCACGTCACAGCTTGGGGAAAAAGGTAGGCTATCCTAGCCAAATGTAAAAAATGCATGAAACATATGGTCTTCGTTCAAACTGTAACCGGCAGGCTATAAGTCACAAGAAGATTGTTGTGGAAACAAAAGTTATAGATTTGAAAAATGAAACTTTAAACCTTCCCTGGTCCTTCAGCTAACTCATCAGCGGGATTGCCCCTCAGTTTTTACTGCCGCACAGCTGATGATCACTCACGTCTGACAGCATCGCCAATGATGGATTGTCAACTTTAAGGATGGGCAGAGACGGATTAACAGCTTCACCAAGACTGCAAAAACACTAGGTGTTAGAGCTACTACATTAGATCCTCATGCTGTTGTTTCCTAGTTCACATTAGAGAGTCATTATATAGCTGATGAGATAGAAAGAGAAGGCAACCCCAAATGAAGTTGGAATCTTTCTCTCAAGCTCGAAGCAGAGTTGCACGCAGACCTGCCTCTACTCACATCAGCTGGCATTAAGTCATCTTATTGATTGTGTTGGCGACGGAATTTTTTTCCTGCAAGATCATCAACTCTCTGACTTTGGGCTGTGCTGAGAAAACTAAGGTGGGCAGAGAGAAAGAGACGATTAAAAAAGAGAGAAAAGACAGAGATATGAAAGAGTAAAAGACAACCAATGCAGGAAATCAGAAAGACAAGAAAGGGATAAAAAGTGGAAGTTTAAGAGAGCCAGAGGTAGAAGTGGAGAGAAGAAGGAGTGAAAGAGTGGGGAAAGAGGCGAACAGGTGACGGATGATGCAAGGAGGAGGGATTTGTGGGTAAAGGAGGACAAGCAGAGGAGACGGAGCTGCGGTCGATAGAGAGGGGGATCAATCTGCTGTCCAGAGAGGAAGACTGATCAGGATAAAGGGAGCATTCATCATGACACAATCCTGATACAGCACACACACACACACACACACACACACACACACACACACACACACACACACACACACACACACACACACACACACACACAACAAGAAATTAGAGACTAGGCTCTCATTTCACAGTAAGACCTCCAGTTCAACAGTTATGCAAAGTGTGTGTATGTGTGTGTGTGTGCGTGTGCCATCATATTGCCTCATCAGCAGCTGTAGTTTCCTTAAAAAAACCTCTTGTTTTTACAACCTTACACCGACCTCCTCAGAAACAATTATCCAGCCATATTTACTGGATAAACACCAACGAGTGCTCCCCAATCACGACAAACCTTGCTTTGACCTCTCAGAGAGTACACCCCCGCTCACCGTGGTGGTATGTCCCATCCCTGCAGAGCTGTTGGAGAAGACACTGTCCTCTGTCACAACACGGGAGGGGTCCTGAGATAACACTCAGCAGCCGTAACATCTGTGCCGGGTCCCCTCAGTGAGTGGCTCACTGTACACAGACACACAGTGCTCTTCATCAAGGTGGGTGGCCGTGTTTTCTATACTGGCCACCAAGACAGGTTCACACATGCACATTTGCATTTTAGGGCTTTAGTTGATGTTTGTATCCCCGCGAGGGGCCTGCAATTAAGCAGCTACAGCACAAATTAGACTTTCTTTTGGCTGTGCATAGCCGCGAAGGTCATCATGACGTAAGTTTGGTTACTTACCCATGTCTGTGCGGGCCGTACGTGTGGATCATATGTCCAGACACAATGTCCCTTTTGGAGCATATCATGGCCTTAAAAGGTTCCATATCGTGCTCATTTTCAGGATCATACTTGTATTTTGTGTTTCTACTAGAACATGTTTAAAAAAATACTTTATTTTCCTCATACTGTTAACCTGAATATGCCTGTATTTACTCTGTCTTCAATGCTCTGTTTTAGCGCATTTCGACGGAATTGCGACGAAATTGCAACAGAATTGCGTTGCTAGGCAACAGCTTGGGTCCATATTTACTTCCTGTCAAGTGATGACATTCACATACACTGCAACCAGGAATAAACTGGGACACATTTAGAATCTTTACATTTACATCTGTGTAAAGGGTCTAAATATTGTATATTTGTGACACAAATGGACAGAAATCCTGACAGCTTGTTTCAAATGCAGAGTTTCTGAATACGGGCTGTGTGTATTTCCCTGCTGATTGAGCGTTTCAGTACTTTCACAGTATTTATATAGGACTTAAGCCTGCTTTATAATAAATAAACAAGAAAATCTCACTTTTTTTTATAATATGGGACCTTTAAGGGTTGTTGTACTTACATTGCAGGAGAGAGTGCTCTAGTTCAGATTCATTAGCACGCAACTTGTTCCACATTCCCTCACATGTAGCATGTGCAAACTAGTATAAAATTGAATCGGTATGCATATAACCTTCATGAAACTTGTTTTTCAATACTTACCCTTTGTCAGCATTAGTCTTGACAACAACTGAATCCTATGTCAAACTTGTGTCTGTGTGTTTAGCATGGATAACAATACGACTAAATGGTGGAAAGAGAACCCCCTTATTGGCAGCCAGAGTGCAAAGCCACACAATAAGCATGTTAAAAAGTAGCCAGTACTATCAAATTCAGCCTGGCTCTCTTTAGCCATATCAGACCATACCTAACAGAGTTAGCCAACCTCTCTATGATATGATCTTCTCCCACATAACATACTGTTTTATGAGCTGCTCACAAGTGGGCATGACAAATCTGAAACTAATTGAGTCTGTTTACTCTAAAAACACTTGACCAATAGGTCAAAAGCTATCCTCATTGCCAAATAGTACAAAAGTACAATTTATTTCACCGACACAGTTTTGCAGATGCTTGCCTCATCTTTAAGGTTTTACATGGGCCTGCACCTCCCACACAGCTTATGATGCATAAGGATAGTAGCAGCAGGGCAACAAGGGCAACTACCAGAGGAGACCGGGATGCACAGTACAGACATCTTCTCAGTACAGAGCCACCCACTACTGGAACAGTCTTCCTATTGAATTATGAGAGAGCACTAATCTAACCTTTAACCATAAACTTATGAGATGGTTTAAAGGAGACACATCATGAAAAACACTCTTTTTCAGTGTGTTCATCCATCTGGGTCTCTGGAGTGCCTACCAACCCCCAAACTGTGAAATAAGACCCAGTCAGTTTTTTGTGGGCTGTCTAGATCAGAAAACTTGTGATTCAACAAGTCATTCAGATTTGGCTCCCCTTTCTGTGTCACATGCAGGCTCATTAGAATATACCGCCCACAGCTGGAGAACTACCTTTGCAAAGGTGCACCATATTTTTTCTTGCTAGCCAATCAGAGCAGACTGGGCTTTTTCAGGAGGGGGTCTTAAAGAGACAGGGCGCTAAAACGGAGTGTGTATGACAGAGTCATTTTTCTCATCCTGTCTGTCTGAATATACCTGTATTCAACAGTGTTTTTTGAACATTAAAGCATGTAAACATGCTCTAGTAGAAACCCAAAATACCAGTATGAATCTGAAAATGAGCACGATATGGGACCTTTAAAGTAAACCAAACCTGCAATCCTACTACTGTACCTCATCTCTGGCTGTGCTGTTACATACTCTGTTTTTATATCTGCTACTTTGGTAATGTATTTATCTATTGTATTGTATTGTATTGATTGTATTGTGTTGATTGTATTGTATTGGGATGAGTGTATTGTATCGTATCGTATCGTATCGTATCGTGTAGTATCGTATCATATCGTATCATATCGTTTCGTATCATTTCTTATCGTATCGTATTGTATCGTGTAGTATCGTATCGTATCGTTTCGTATCTTTTCGTATCGTATCGTATTGTATTGTTTCGTATTAGATAGATTGTATTGTATTGCATTGTATCGCACTGTATTGTATTGTACTGTATTCTATTGATTTTAATGTATTGTATTGTATAAATACGCAACTGATTGCTAACACCTAGCTTTAAAAGATGACAATATAAGTAATGGTTGTGTTAATAGCTTACCATCAGATGCTGATGACGGCTTATAGCTGAAATGCATCCATTTGTTTGCCCAGAATAAACCACTATCTGTGAGTGCCAGTGATTCATTTCTTCTGATCTTACTACTACCTGGCACCAGATACTGTTCAAGATTTGGAGACGTGCTCGCTGCTACTTTCCATTTTGTGTTAATAGCTTGTTCAGATTCCTCCTACAACTCAATTAATGCTGCTTTAACGTAACAGTAAAATGGCAGTTACAGTACCTTAAACATCTTTAATGTGTCATATTCAAAGCTATTATACCCAAAGCTAATGGTCAAGTGGTGATTTACGTATATGATTGGAGGGATGAATGGGCAGCGGTGGAAGAAGTATTCAGATTCTTTTCTTCAATAAAAGTACTAATAATACCACACTGTGAAAATACTCCACTACAAGTAAAAGTTCTGCGTTCAAAACCTTATTGCAATGCATCATATTCAATAAGACCATATATGTAACGTCGCTGTCCTGTGAGAACCACATAGCTCTATCTTTACTAATTTTCCATATATATATACAGTATATATATATATATATATAAAGAAAAGAAAACAAAGTCAGTCTCCCATTTTATTGTCTACACATTTATTTATCCCAAAAAGTGAAGCTTGGCAGTGGTTCCAGAGGACGAAGCCTTTGGCCTTGTTTGGCCAGTTCCCACCTCCCTCCCAGTCCGTGTTTATCGCCGTCCGACGTCATTTCCTGCCCGTCGCAGTCACAGCCGACGGATAATTATAGCAGCTAGCGTTCGCGGAGCCTTGCCCAACTGCTCACCTCCTCTTCCCACTCTTCTTATCTCATGTTTGATCGTTAGCACATAACAATACCCCCACTGTGCTGTCACTGCTTTGGCCTCAAATTATCAAGTGGTGTTTAGTCGCACCACTGTGAAATGTGACATTCATCTTTTCCGAATAATTACAGCAACTGAGTAGATCATGATTATGATTTAAATCACTGACTTGCATCCTCTAGTTTTCTGTTGAAACTATAGAACACCTAAAAGTTTCTCTACATTTCATCACTCAGTATTTCTGCAATCTCTACAACAACTTAACTGTATTAAGTATATAAGTTTCCCCTAAATGGTAGCACAGCATCTTTGAAACAAACTGCATAAACCAGAGTTATTTTCCATGTGAGCGTTCTGCTGATTCTTTGTGGGTGATGCAACTATTTTTCTGCTTTTTTTTAAAGCCCTGGATGTAGAAAATATTCAGCTCACGTAAAATTGTTTTCCCACCACTGATACTATTTAAAGATGCTGTTTGAATGTTCTGGCAAAGTGCCAGATGTTACTGTGATAAACTGTGTAGGGAGATATTGTTTTTCTATCTGAGCAGGCATCTGATTTTCAAAGTGCTGCAGCAGCGTAAAGCAGAGTGTGAAAGTTTCATATGGATGCTTCATTAATATTGCAGGGCCCCACATTATGTTATACTGTAGACACATATATGTGTCAAAGTGGCACGTGCTTTATGAGGTGTAAACTATTTCCTTATCAATGTGTTACCTAATAATGTTTCAATTCACTTGAATTAAAGAGAGATTAGTGTCATCATAATCTTTCACTTGAGAATTAAAGCCACATTGCCAAAAAGAAAAGTGTACACCAAATTGAAATAGTTGCTTGAATGTATCATTACCATGTGGTGGACGAAGAGCAGACAGCAGATTAGAGAGGACTAATGAGTCAGAGATGATGTGGATTTACCATGAACAACACAATAGAGAGGATGGCGTGACCATGACTGACTAACATCATCAAATATCAGTGGTGTAATGAAACAAAGTAATAATACTTCGTTACAGTACTTAAGTATTTTTGGGAGTATCTGTATTACTTGAGTTTTATATTTCTGTCAACTTTCCCTTTTACTCCACTACATTTCCTCAGTAAAATGTGTACTTTTACTCCGATACATTTCCACTAAGCATTTCCGTTACTCGTTACTATTGCAAGCAAGCAGGTTTAGCGAATCAGAGGTCCTATAGCTTGCAAGTTAGATCATTCACCACGATGATCAACAAGTGCAAATAAAGTGTTCTCAAAGCCGTAGTTAAGTTTTGATTCCTGCTCGAGTCTAGGCTGCATGTCAGATCATGCCACATGCTACTACGAGGGAAGGAATTTGGGGATTTTGTTCTTTAAATCCTTTAAGTTTTGGAGACCTCGTTTGTATTCAAGTGTAATGCAGCCTCCATTTTTAAGGTGGTGTACATGTTAAACCTGAAGTAGACGAACAAACTAGACAGCGCTGATCAAATTATGAATCAATATTCTGTTACTGTAATGCCTATTTCTCTCCTCAAATGTTTTCAGAAACATCTTGTAGTGTATGGTTTAGCTGTAAAATGAGAAAGTTTGGGACCCGGCAGCCATGTTGAGATGTCTTGAGGAAATTCCAAGCACCGCCCACCAGCCGGAGAACAGCCAATACGAACGCTCTCTCTCTCTCTGAAATGACCTGTGATTGGCCAAAGTCTCCCGCGACGGGCTAGATTTTCTAAAGCCTGAAAACAGAGCCATGAGGAGGTGCAGAAGTCTAGTTATCTCTCAGAACACTTGAATTACAATATGCTGAAAGGTTATTATGTTTTTTTTGCCCAATAATGCCAAAATATATACTGCCTACCCCCACTTTAATGGATTAAAGAAATTAGTGGCATTAAAACAAATTTACGTTAATGTTATTTTTATCGCGTTAACTTTGACAGCCCTAATACATACATTTGCATAAAGCAGTCATATTTGTCCACTCCCATGTTGATAAGAGTATTAAATACTTGACAAATCTCCCTTTAAGGTACATTTTGAACAGATCAAAAAATTTGAGATTAATTTGCGATTATTCGCGATTAAATATTTTAATTGATTGACAGCCCTAATATGCACATTTACATAATATACACCTAATATAAAATAAAATATAGAATTTATTCTACTGTTATTGCAATAAATATAACTAAAAATACAAGAAATGATCTTAGTACTACTTTATATTAGCCATAATAACTAGTTATGTCATTACAGATCAGTCTTGAGATAAGACTTTATCACCTTACACTGATAATGTATTAGATTAATTAACTTTGATGATTCATCTATTCTTCATGCAGCTGATATTACTGATCAGCTCTAGACACATATCCTCCTAGATCAGAGACGTTGTTCCTTTATCCTCCGATCATTCTCACATAGCGTCTCTATTATCTGCCCCACACCCAGCCTTCTCTCTCTCTCTCTCTCTCTCTCTCTCTCTCTCTCTCTCACATTGTATCCTTGTGGCAGGTCAAAGGCCAAACTCCTCTTCTTCTCTCCCTCTCATAGTCCATCTGTTTACCTGGCTCTCCATCTCTGGCTGTCCACCAACAGCCCAACCTCTCCTTTCTTTTCTCTCTCATAGTTTAATATCTCCTCCTCTTATGACTGTCAACCCTCTCTCCCCCTTACCTCCTCAGCTTCTCCATTCCCAGTATAGCTTCCCTCCTTTGCTTACTGGTGTAACCCCGCCATGCTCATATACTTCCTCTTTCCTCACCTCCTCTTCTTCTCTTCCTTTCATCCCTACTTCTGCTCTGTTCCTCCCCACGGGTATAAGGGTGGGTTTGGTGAACTACAGTGAACTAAGAAACCTGCTTCTATCACACAGGCCACAGTGACTCTTGGAGGGCTGCAGACTCATCTTTGCAGAGGATTTCTAAAGCACACACGAGCAGGAACATACGGCGGGGACTCAGCACAGATGAACTGATGAAATGTCAGGGGCACTTGCATGCGCAGTGACAAATGAGGATGGATTTGAAGCCTGCAAACACCTCAAACCTCCAGTGTTTATTTGACATTGACATTCACTGTCTAACAATGCAACGTATACTCAGATACATGCACAACTAATGCATGAATTCTTAACAAATCAAGACAAAGCATTTGAACAAACAATCATTTCAGAAACACATTGAGGTGAAAGGGTAGAGCACACACACACACACACACACACACACACAGACTCCTGCATGCATCTTCCCAGCTATTGTTGTGCTGCCTGTCAGCTTTTGTTTAGGACCCTATTTAGTGACCTACGGTGGGAATCTCAGTCTCACTGACAATAAAAAAAAAGACAGAGAAAGAAAGTTGCCGTTGTCATCATCAGCCGCTGGCGGTCATCCTTTGGTCAACATGTTATTTTCATTACTGGACTCTGGCCAGCTGGCGACGCACACAGACAGTGCACACACACACACACACACACACACACACACACACACACACACACACACACACATACACAGAGACACGGGGGAGCTCCCTGTCCAAGACAATAGACATAAATATAGCAGCCTCTGGGAAAAAGAATACAAACGCCGCGTCCATCCCAGCACTGAGGAGCAACGCCCTGTCCAGCGTTTCCTGCTGTTCGAACCCCATGCAGAGAGGTGCATGCTGGGAGAATGGACCATCCCCCCCTCTCATGCTTCTGCTCCTCAAGAGAGAGAGATTCACACGATGGTCTCTTGATTAATAACTCCTCTTCTTTTTGTTTCTTTACCAAAAACGACCCTGTTATCATTAGTCAAAGGCCAAAGAAAGATTTTCAGGCCTCTCTCTGTGTGTGTGTGTGTGTGTGTGTGTGTGCGTGCAATCACAAGTGGACAGCTCTAAGTACATCAGTTCACACCTGCGTTACAATGCGTCTGCAGTAACCACGGATCTCACTTCGCCGCTCTACATGCAAATAAACACGTACAACATTTCCGTTTGCAAATACCAAATGCGTTGTCATTTCTAACTGGCAGGAGGCAGCAGTATAGTAATATCCTACATATTTGTGAATTTGTGAATATATTTTATGAACCTAAAAACATGAGATTGTCTACCGGTGGTCTTCAGGGACCTTGTTACCTTTGCCAGGCACAGAGCTTCAAAGAGCGTGCGGGTGTCAGATCTGTGCAGAGCACCGGAACAAAAACACAGACACATCTCTGACAAGCTATGAAGCTATATATATATAATAATATATAACTACAGAGATATTGAGCTATTTGGTTGAGTTGTCTCTTGATGAAGTGTAGGCGTCAATGTCCAGGGCTTTTATTGTGAAAGGTCAGAACGGAGGAATTGAAGCTGTTATGCGCTGCTGCTGTTGACAATGTGGGAGTAATGAAGTGTTTGCTGTCAAGTTGAGTAGGCGGTCTTTAATGTGGACAGAACACTGCTAAAAGAATGTGGCCATCTGTGGCCCAGACCACCTCTGAATGTGGTCTGAAAGATCGGATCTTAATGCGTCCTCAATGCGTCTAGAGTGTGTTCACACCTGTACTTAGAGCTGTCAACTAGTGATCGGATAAGATAAGATAAGATCAAATAAGAACACAGGACACATGTTAATGCCAGGTGTGAACAGGGCCTACGACAGCCTCAGTGTGGACTAACAAACACATTCTCACTCCCAACTCGTCAAATACCATCGCTTGGTCTGTGCCCCTCGGCATCGGAGACCAACGCACGGGGTAACCCTCTTGCGTTACTTTTGGATGGACCAGGGGACGGCGCGTCAATATACGCTCGTTACATGCATAGTGTCCTTTCAAAATAAACTTCCCTTTTCACAGGAAGTTAGGTTTAGGCAACACAACCACTTAGTTAGGGTTAGGAAACGGTCGTGGTTGATGTTAACTTCGTTGACTAGCGACTCACGTGACTCACGAGATTGACGATAACAAGTTATTCACAGGACTGACGGCGTACGTGACAAAATAAGTCAACGTTGCTTTTAGTTTCACACGGAACACAAACAGCGGTCTCCTGGTTGAAAGTCTAATAACACCGCAGGTGGGTTTACATTGGAGTAAGTTGAAAGCCCGGTTCGTCACATACTGTTGCAACGCGGTACCTCCGTGCGTCGGTTTCCAATGCCGAGCGGCGCTGTCCAATCGGCGGTGTTAGACGAGTTGGGAGTGAGACCGGGTTGGACCAACAGGCCTGCAGTCAGAACCTCACAAAGCACCATGAAATGCAACTATACAATCACGTTCATTCACATTTCCTGATGTGTCTGATACTTGTATGGTAACAGTACTGGAGGTGGAAAAAGTACAATGCTAACCAGTCAGAATCATTAGATGACTCTGACCAGTTTGAGTGGTTATATGGGAACATGGCAGTGTGCAGTGGCAGGAAAATGAACAGTATTTGGTATTTAACTACAACAGTTGCATTGTAACATTATTGTCATTGCATACAATCGTCAGTATAGACACACAAGTACATGCATGGGATGAATACCGAGCACTGAGATCACAGTGCTCCGCATTCAACCCCACGGTTGCTGTTTTCATCACTGTGCTGCTTCAAATTTATTTAAAAAAAGTACAGGATTACCACATATTTTCTCCAGTAGCAAGCTATTGTTTGATCATCATCAGAAAATGGAGCTGGCTAAACCATTTTAATTCCCATTGATAGATCATTGGATCACAGCGATGACTCTGTGTGACCCTCCCTTTCCCAAGAAACAGATGCACAGTGTTCACACACACACCTCGAGGTCTGTAAAGCTGTGTGCAGGCTTTGTGATTCAGTACTCTCTGGCATTGCTCATGACTTGTGTGAGGAAAACACACAAATGTGTGTTTAAGAGGGAGCAGGGATGCAGTGCGGAGGTTGTGGAGGCGAAGGGGTGAGTTGGCAGCAGGCCAGGCGGATCTGCGGGGGTGGCAATGGGCCCTGTGGGCTGTAACCTTTGCTTCAGCAGGTCACAGGTCCAAAGCCCAGGTGGAGCCGAAGAACACACTTCAGCAGGCATGTGCAGCCGGCGGGACCCCGGGGTCACGTCCGACATCCAGAGTATCAACAACAGACATCACATACTTGTTTGGAAGAAGTTTTGTTTATGGTATATGTCTCCACCGAGGCATCTCCAATCAGGTTTTTGGCTTTTCTGTCCGTTGTTGTGTCTCTTGTCTCAGCCAAGCTGCTCTGAGTGCCAGGTATTTGTTGCACAGATGATGTAAGATTTACTTTGGAGTTAGATGATGTAAGATTCAATGTCAGATTACTATTCAAGGACACATGGCTTTAATTCAATGTTGTAGCCAATATCCATGTGATCTATGTAAGACGATTTAAGTGCACCTCATTTTTATGGCAACAAATCCAACGAAAATACCAAAATCAACAATGAGTGAATCCATCTCTCAATATCTCCCATCTTCCCTATCATGTCTGTGGCACTCAGCCACGAGGTCCTACTGACAACTCAAATCCTCAGTAACTCACAAAATTATTTAAAAAAAAAGCTGAACAATCTTCTAAAACACCTGGACATCAGGGGCATAATATGATTTATTATATTAATGTGATAATATATCACCATCACCAGATTTACATGTGTAAAACACCAATGCTTGTATATAGTTTCTGCTGCATATATACCCAGCATGATATTACTCATGTATGACTATTTACAGTGTATTTTGTTACTTTTCATTCTGTGCAGTTAGTGATGGATAGAGGTACTGTTGATACTTATACAGCACTTCCTGTACGTGCTTCATAATTAATGTGTTTTAGGGTGAAGACAGTGGTGATGGCCTTTACCCTCAGGAAATGTAGACAATACTAGCGAGGTTAGCTGAGGAACAATGACTCGTTACATTTAACTTTATCTTAAAAAAAAAGATGTTGACATTTTTCAGCGCGTTTTGCCGTTAAAACAGACAAACTGCATGGATGACTTTGACTGTTATCACCTGATGAGGGAGAGCAGGTCACAGAACAAACACTGACGCCCTGACAGAAACTCACTTTTTAGTGGCGCTATGCAGTTAAAGCTGCACTAATCAATGTTTATATATTAATCATGGATCAAATGACTACGTGTAAGAGTTTAACTGTTTTGGTTCACCACAACTGCACTCTGTTTTCAGTGAAAAAGCTCTATAAACCCACTGACCGGCAGACAGACACAGTTCGAGAGTAGCTGGTGAACATAGTGGAGCATTTAGCAGATAAAGAGTCAGATATTCCCCTCAGGAGTTGGTAGAGAACAAAACTACGATGGCGTATTAGGGCCATTGTAGGTTAAAAAAAAATAATAATTACGGAGCCAGAGGAGGGGGTAATATTCTGAGTAAAAAACTTTCCGTTATTAAAGTCGTAAATCAACGAGAAATAAACTTGGCTATTCTCTGAGATTAAAGTGGTCAATTTATGAGAAAAAAAACTCAAACATTTACAAGAAAAAACACTTGAATATCCTCCTTCTCTGAGATAATAAAGTCATCAATTTGTGAAAAACCGTGGTAATGCCAGCTAGCGTTATTACGGTAAGTCCGCCCTTCGAGCGAGGTGAAGGTCCTGAAATATACACAGGCCCCGTTCAGACCTGGTATTAACAAGCGTCCGAGTAATCGGATCACAAGTGGACAGCTCTAAGTACAGGTGTGAACGCACTCAAGACGCATTGAGAGCCAATCTTTCAGACCACATTCAGAGGTGGTCTGGGCCACATATGGCCACATTCTTTTAGCAGTGTGTCCGCGAATGTGTCCTGGGCCACATAAAGGACCGCCTACTCATCTGATGTCCAGCTGGGATCTGCGGATCTCACTGCGCTCCTCATGTGAATAAACACTCTGCCTCGCAGCATGGAAACGGCTTCTGTGCTCTACTGTATTCTGCTGGTACTACTGTATTTTATTAAAATATATCTTATCTAGGGCTGAATGGTGGTGCAGTGGTTATTAGCACTGTCGCCTCACAGCAAGAGGGTCGCAGGTTCAAACCCGGCTTGGGGCCCTTCTGTGTGGAGTTTGCATGTTCTCCCCGTGTCAGCGTGGATTTTCTCCGGGATCTCAGGTTTCCTCCCACAGTCCAAAGACATGCAGGTCAGGTTCATTGTTGACTCTAAATGTCCCGTAGGTGTGAATGTGAGTGTGAATGGTTGTCTGTCTCTATGTGTCAGCCCTGTGATAGTCTGGAGACCTGTCCAGGGTGTACCCCGCCTTCGTCCAATGTCAGCTGGGATCGACTCCAGCTCCCCCGCGATCCTGAATAAGATAAGTGGTTATGGATAATGGATGGATGGATGGATATCTTATCTATAGGCTACATTATGTACAGACTATCAGACTATAGGCATGCAAAATGCATTATTATTATCTTACTGTCAGAGATGTGTCAGTGTTTTTGTTCGGCTGCTTTGCACGGAGCTGACACCCGCCCGCCTGCCCGCCCGCTCGCTGGCTCTCATCCCCGGCTCTCTGAAGCTCTGTACCCCGCTGTTGTCTGGCAAAGGCAGCACTCACTCAGTGAAAGTTAGCACCTCACAGGTAGAACAGTAGGTGGTACGTACAGGGCTAAGAACAAAACATCACATGTCGCTTTTTGCAGCTGGAATATGACACTGCCAAAATACATTTCAATCAATGCAACGTACCACTTTTTCCAAGTCCACTCTATTTTTGATCTTGTTTACCACCATTGTCTGATCTTTGTGCATGTTTACATGAACGGGGAAAGTACGTGTCAGTTTGCGCCCACGTGAGTGTGTGCATGTGTGTGTGTGTGTGTGTGTGTGTGTACCTTTGAGAAAGTCAGTTATTGGTGTGAGGCGTATGCACCTGAGGAGACTTGACTGTAGCTTTGGCTCGTGTGACTTTGTGCTGCTCTGTCCCCTCTGTGTCTCTGTCAGAGGAAGATCATTGTAGTCTAAAATTGTCCCTTTGTTGCCGGAGGAGGAAGCGATATTGTGGCGGAGGGGGCTGAGAAAAGAGTGAGGTCATGAGGAGGAGAAATGACCTTGGAGACTATCACACACTCAGGTTCCCACTAGCCCACACACAGCAGGACACACAGAAACAAACACACACACACACACAGGCAGGTTCCCATTGCCGTATTAAGGGATGTATGGGTCACAAGCTGTCCCAAACACTGATACAAACACAGGATTGTATCAGTGTTTGTGCCTTTTACCTTGAAGGGTTTGTGCCTTTTACCTTGAATAACAGTGCACTGCTATTTTGAAGTAAAGTTCAAAATGAGTAGCAAGTTGAAACTATGATCAGCATTCCTATGATTGGCCGAGTGCTGATCATGTGATTGCAGTTCCATGAGGTAGGTGTATAGTGCACTGGACATGAGTTAGGAGTGTTCCTGCATTGTTGCTGCTGTTATTGTATTCCACTCTGTGCTCCACAGTGTTTCCACTTCAATTGTTGTTATATAATTAGTTATTATGAGTGAATGGGGTTAGACTGTGTGTGACGTCGTGTTCAGCATTAAACAGATTTACTTACAGTAATTGCATAGCCAAATGTTCCACTAGTTCTACATTAGGCTGCACTCCCACCCAGTCAGGCGTTGCAGTGAAAACATCAGTCCTCCATGCATTTGAACGTGGGTTGTGTGTTTATTGCAGCAGCCTGTGGCAAAAAACTTGAAATAGAATCAACTTTTGGAGAAACGCAACCCGACGTCACGCTGTGGTGGCCAATCACGTAACTGGCAATCCAGAGCTGTACAACCCAGCCGTGAGGGAACAAAAGATGTTAATCGCTGTGCAGTCGCTTGGCGTTAATGGACCATTAAGTGACGCTCCAACACCGCCGCACAACCCTGCGCTATATCGCCGCAACGCCTGATTTGGTGGGAATGCAGCTTGCCCAATACTGGTTTTGGATAGGCCAAGTTATATAGGCCTACAGCTGTCAGAATAATCCCGACTTTGAGTTGTTGTTGATGAGAACAGTATTAAACTGGTCATTTTAGTAACTCATATATGAATTTGGTAAGAATTTGCTCAAGATGCCTTTCGATGCAATCTGAAACAGAATCGTTCTGCTGGATGCTGTTGCCAACGACAACCCAGAGAGAGAGAGAGCAGTGTGTGTGTTATTATGCATGAAAGTTTTCCTCCTCACTGGGACAGAGGTGTGCTGGACCTTCTCCAGGATCCTGAAGATAAACTGGGAAAGACGACCAAGACCAGCAGGGCGGTTTTGGGGCGAGTTTTTTCATTGGATTTAGTTACTTTAAAGGTCTGCCTCTGAAGGAGAGCTGCTCAGCGGGGGCGTCACACTGCAGACAG